>NW_017619393.1:27500-427500 GCF_001879475.1 Ipomoea nil
CATGGCGTTCAGAGTTCACAGCGTGGTCCTTCAAGGGTTACGGTCTCGTACGTTGTGGAACATGGTTCATAGTCTGGTTCCAAGGCAGTACGTCGAAGACGGCGAAGAAGGCAACGAACCACTCCTTATGGTGGTCAAGAATGAGCTAAGTCTACGGCTGATGCTATGGTGCAAGGTAAGTCCTTCCCTCCTTGTGAATCTAGGATCGATTCTGGCAGTTTGGAGGCTCAGCAATCCGGTAATGCGAGATTGACCTCTCATGGTGTTGCGAACTCTGCTGGTCATAGTACCCATAATGGTCTTCTTCGAGCTCCTGTATCGGTGATGTCCAGTGCCGGAGTCCCAGGCTTGGTTTCCGCTCTTGTAGACAATGGTTGTTTTTCGTACTCAATGGCTTTGGATGGAGTTGTTAGTACTGTGAGTGCAAGTAATATACGTATCACTAATTCAATTCCACAGCCAAGTCTTAATACTTCTGTTAAGCCTAATGTTTTTTGACCAAATGAGAAGGGAATTCTTTTCTGTTTCTTCGAACGTTAACAGTGGGGGTATAGGTTCCTTGGTCTGTGTTAAATTTATTTGCAAAAATGAATTCTGGGGTCCCTTGCAAATAGATACCTGGGGTTCCTTGCTTTCCAATTGTTCACATCTGTTGGAATTTGCACATTTGATAGTGTTTGCTGTTGTTGTTGTTGTGCTGAAGCATGCCTCTCTGTGTTCCTTATATTGAAGCTTTAATATGGTTATCTTGAGCATGTGGTAACCTCTAATACATCTCATATGCCTAAAGAAAACATCCTTAGAAATTTCATTTTCTTAGGGTATAATGTCTCGAGCTACTGCATGCCTCTGTCCTTGTCAACTTGGGTTTGTAAGTGAGGGGACTAAAATGGCAAATGACAATTGCATTCTTTTTTCTTTGGTGCATTGGCCAAAGGTTGACTATTTTTAGATTGTAACATTTCTTTTTGGCTTGTTACACTTGTTGACTTCTCATTGCAATGACGTAAGGTACACATGTCCCTAATCTTACACAAATTGGAGATATTAGTCGAGTTGCTAGATAGTGGCTAAGATGATTAGGGAATTCAAATGCTTATATAATCTTAAGTCTTGGATTGTATTCACATCCTATGTTTTAAATTGAGCTATAGGCTGAATTTTTATATATATATTTTTTGCCTAGAAGGCTAACAAGGTACAAATTCTAAATAAACATGTATAGTGTCACTCTTATATTGTGAGCTCTTACAATAGTGGTTTGTGAGATAGTCTAACCCTCATATAATATGGCGTGTAGGCCTATTAATCCTTTTAAAGGCGGCATAAGACCTATCTACATCGCAACCATGAATCTTGTGGGATTCGTAAACAAGCTATAGCTTTGGGCTAATTTAATCTCCCATACTTGACAATGTATTTGACCATTATTAGGCTATTTTCTAATAAGGTCTGGAAGATCTCAAATGGGATTGATCTTTACGGTGACTAATGGCTCATGAATGAAGTTTGCAACTTCTATTTCTAATGCTATGCTACTCTCCGAAAGTCAAAATTGACTCACATCATGTTTGTTTGCCTGAAGTAAACAAGTTATGATTTTTTTTACACATAGTAATCACTGCCTTAAAATTCTGACCGGCGCAGTTTGAAAACTAAATTCGTGAAAAATACTTGTTGAACTCCGTTTGGCCTGAAATTTTTTCTGGAGAACCTAGACTTATGATATTTGATGTCTTTAAAAAGAATTTCTTAAAAATATGCTTTGGTTGTTCTAGAAAAATTCCGTAAAGTTCTGGCAGTGTCCTGCCAGTTATTTTTCTGCCTGGCGCAGTGTTGGAAAATTTTTTGGAAAAAACACTTCTAGACCTTTGATTGGCATGAAAATTTTTATGTACATTCTAGATTTGCTGAACTTCGTATCTCAAAATTTGTTTTGCCAAAATGTGTTACCGTTTCCCCCAGAAAATTCTGCAATTTGGGTTAAAGTTGCTGAAATTTGCTATCAATTTCAGTATCTTGAATTATTTGAGCACCTTGAGAAGTTGATTATTTGAGAATATACACATATATTTGCATGATGATAGCAATACTCGCATTGCATCAGACTTGGTATTTGAATGCCTAATTGGTTTTTGGGATAGCAAATTATGATGTTGGCAACACAATTTCATTTGTTCATAATGTGCTCAGAATTTGAGAACTTCTATTTGTTCAAATTTGCTTTGTAGCTATGTGAACCATAAAACAAAGAGGATTTGTTGTTTTCTCTTGTTGATAACAAATATTTGCTATAGGCCATGAATGCTACAACGTCAAGCAAACTTTTAAGACAAATATTTTTAAAAGCATAGTATTATTGAGCTTTAAATCATAAAACATTGAGATAGTTCTGTTAAGGTGCACCTGTCGTTGCTAAACCTTAGATTGCATGTGATTAAATGCTACTATGATCTGTTAAATTTATTTGCATAAAATTTGTTAGGCTTACTGCTGCCCGGGCATTGTACAATGCTCTTGGCTTTGCTCAAGCAAAATTTTAACAATGATATGGAGCGGGATTATATTATGAGAGTTGTGGCTTCACCAGAAGTGAAAATTCGACAAGATTTTTTTTTTTGAATGTTTGGTGTCTAATTTCATCAACATACTACGAGATGTTAGCTCCATGCATGCAGGTTTTTGCTCATATTATTTATGACATTTTTTTTCGGAAAGTAAATTAAGCATTTTTGGAGGAAATATATTTTTGGGGACCTTCAAAATTGAAAAATCAATATGGTGATCCACTACATATCACATATGCTAGTACAAGATGCATTTCCCTATCTGCGTTCATTTTTTTTAGTATGCAACCCTTCTAGCTATATCCCATCATGAGAAATCAACAATGATGGTTGCATTATAAGATCTTTTCTCGGCATTAGGGGGAGATTTGAAATTTCTAATTAATTAAATGCCGAGAAATTGATAAAAATCTTCAAACCCATGTACTAGCCTTATCAAACCAGAAGTTCAGACATTGAACAAATTATTTGCTAGAAATTCCAAAGAGTGACTAAGTCCATAAAAAATATTTTAAGAGTTGAAATCCCCAACTAGGACTAAACATCTCTACCATTATGCCAGAAGCATATATTGGTTTAAGAATTTACAAAACTAGATCTAGTATAGAAATTTCGTCACTCCAGAAATATAGAAATTTTATCCTGAAGATATTCGTCTAGGAGGCGGAAACCCCTAGTAAAATTGTAGGTGCACCAAATAACTAAAATACTGGGGAAGCGGAACAACCAAATCCAAATACTTTTGGGAAATGCCATATATTTGGTTGATACAAAATTGCCATGTGTATAAAAGATATTTACAAAGCGGTTACAGTTGTCGACAACATATTTTGCCTTTATTGCTCATAAATACTTAAGTCCGGATCCAGAAAATGAAAATAGTAGTATAACGCCTGCAGCGTGCTAACTGTTTTCATAGAAAATAGCAATTAAGGCATACAAATCAGAATTTGCTAATAAAAGGCGAGTGGAGGGTTTTCGCAGAGACCCAATATTAGTCATGGCTTTATATTCCGCTATTCAATAAAACTAGCAGTAAATAAATTAGATATGTAGCTAACAGTTATAGTTATCACATGTTTATATGGGTAACTTGTTACTTATATTTAAAATCCTTGATGGATTTTCTCAAAATGTGATGAATGAAAATCACAAAATAAGAAGTATAAAAGTTAGTAAGTTACTAACTATGATCTTTCTTATAGTTAATAAATTGACTAAAGGTATTTTCTCCCCCATAACAAATTATGAAAACATATTATCATAAAAATGCCTAGTAATGTTAAATGTGATTAGGAAACTTAAATATTGTTTCCTCTTGAAAATATCCTAAATATATCCTCTAGTTCATCTTGAAAAATCCCTAATGGATTTATAATTCCCGAAATGAGGATTTATTT
Organism: Ipomoea nil; assembly: GCF_001879475.1. Taxonomy (NCBI): domain Eukaryota; kingdom Viridiplantae; phylum Streptophyta; class Magnoliopsida; order Solanales; family Convolvulaceae; genus Ipomoea; species Ipomoea nil. Next base: position 31,468 of record NW_017619393.1, read on the forward strand.
AAGTGTCATTATTTACTCTTTAAAGAGTTGCGAATGGGGTTATTATCCTCATATAGAAGGAATAATATGTACCATTATGTGCTCAATAAAGAGTTGATAATGGACTTATTTATTATCTCAGTCAATATTCATGGTTGTACTCTTTACAAGATTTCTCTATACATTTTGGAAATTTAATGTATAGGATATCAAGATTGTTATCTTGAGGGGGAGTATAATTTTACATGAATCAATCCTGAAGATTGCTGACTAACGACACATACATCATGTACTCTTTTTCCCTTAACTAAGTTTTTCCCACAGGGTTTTCTTAAGTTAAGGTTTTTAATGAGGCAATCAATACAATACATGATTTTACAAATATCATGTACTCTTTTCTTCAACTAGGTTTTTCCCATGCGGTTTTCCTAGTGAAGTTTTTAATGAGACATGAATATTTTTTTTCTATTGTACTCTTTTCTTGTCTAGGTTTTTCCCATGGGATTTTCCTAGCAAGTTTTTAATGAGGCAAGGTCATGGACAAATAATGTCCAAGGGGGAGTGTTATAAATAGATTTATGGTGGACATTAATAATAGTTTTGTAATGTTTGTAACGGATGTAACAGATGTAATTATCATTCATTATTATATGTCTTTATGGTATCTTGTATATATATCATTGTACTATAATGAATGAGATATGAAGAGATATCCTCCTTTCTCCCTGGTCTATTCTGTATTTTATTTTAACAATTCAATTAATTAAAATAATTTTGATCAACCGTTAACCAAATTAATTCAATTGATAATGGAATCAGGTCAGTTGGATTAATGATTTAAAATTTTGAAAAAAACTTAGTGATTAGTTTGTTTTTGAATGTTACTGATTCTATTACATTGTAGTATATGTTTCAACATATTTTCTCAACCTAATAAAACACAAAGAGTCAACAACGCCTCCATTGAGGCTAAATCTCATAACTTCAGTTCCCACATGAAAGAGGTCACCATATGCCATTTGAATACAAGGTGCTTTGCACTCAGTGATTAGTTAATTCAATTAAAATGTTTAAAACTTAACGAATTGTGCCGTGAAATAAAAATTGATGTCCAATTGTCACTAAATGTTTTTATTTTTCAAATTGGATCATTAAATAATAGGGGTAATTAATTTTTTGTAATTGTCACTAAATTTCCTGTGCTAAATGATTTTGTTTTGTGTACCTTACCATATTCTCCTATATTTACCACTCATAGATACTCACTCAACATTATTTGTCTTCCATAAGAGAGCTAAACCCCATCTATCCCAACACCATTCACGTAAAACAACCCCTCCTGGTCCTATTCCAGCTTAATCTGGAACCTCTCCATCTGGGCAAATTTTACTGTGAACCATGTGTATGTAGCAGTGTGGTCCAGGGAGTAAGTATCATTTTAATTACACTTCAGTTTCATTTGACAATATTGTTCTGTTTTTCAGTTTCATTTCTATACACTCTAGTTTCATTATTGCAATACCAAAGTATCATTTTAATTCTATTACAATTTCATTTGACAATATGCACTTATTTATTTTTTTTTTTTGGTGAGTGACAATATACACTATTGCATGAGTTCTATTTTGTAGTTTCATTTTCCACCCACACTAGTTTAATTATAGTAATATTAAAGTACTATTTTAATTACACTCTAGGTTCATTTGACAATATATGTTATTTGAATTTTAGTTTCATTTTCCATACACACTAGTTTCATTATAATTAGGGCTAGGTAGTTCGGCTCGGTTTAACCGACCCGACCCGACCCGAACCGGTTCGGATTGGAAACCGAACCGACAAACCGATCGGTTTTTAAATGAATGAGCTCGCTCTGTTTTTTAGTTTCATTTTCCACACACACTAATTTCATTATAACAATATTGGAGTATCATTTTAATTCTACTACAGTTTCATTTGACGACCATGGTCCATTTAACACTGTGGACCACAGTATAACAACTGCTCCACATAGGCACACCCTACTTTTGTCTCTATCAAAAAAATCAAGTTTTGTTTCTTTGCGATCGTCAAGTCCTAAACTTCTCGAATTGCACATAAATTATTACCCGTAATTTTGATGAGTTTAGATTTCAAATTAGAAAAACACTAAATAAAAAAAATGCATACAAAAATAGTCGCATTAATTAGATAATGGTTAAAATCATGTGATTGTTTTTTAATGTGGGAAAAAATTTAGAATTCATCTTTGGAGGAAAACGAGAGAAAGCTATCAAAAGAGGATTTTGAAAAAAGTTGAAATTGGTGCAACCTAACAAATGAAATCCGAGTCAAAATATGCTATCAATTTTCAAAAAGAGAGGAAAGAAAAAAAGCGACATAGAGAATAAAAGTAGGATTATATTGACTTTGATGATAGTAGTGTAATAGGAAAGTTCACAATTACTATTTAAATATGTATTTTTTGTAAAATTTTTTTGTTTGTAATTCTAATTAACAAAGAATCATAATGAGATAAATTAATTTATATGGCACCAAGTTGCTATCTTATATGGGAGATTGTGGGTTTAAGCATTAATGAGCGCGATATTGACTCTTTGTGCTTCATTAAGTTGAGAAAGTAGCTATGAACAGATACTAAATTGCAATAATCAATAGTATTAAAAAAAAAAAGAGATAAATCAACTTAAATTACCTATATTAGTACAGTGTAAACTAGCAATACGTGTAGTATATATGTATAGTCATTAATATTGGTTAAGAAATTCAATCTAAATTAAATCATTGTCACTAGGTATAAAAAGGCAAATTATTGTGTGGACCACAGTCTAAAATAATGTCGTGAACATTACGAGTAAAAATAATGTACATTATGTGTTATAATAAAATACATTATGTGTTAGAATAATGTATTTTATGTGTTAGAATAATGTACATTACGTGTTAGAATAATGAAACTTCTGGGGTCATATAATGTATATTATATTTTAAACTAATGTACATTATGCTTTAGAATAATGTACAATATGTTTTATAATAATGTACATTATAAGTTATAAAAATATATGTTGCAGCGGGTCACGTGAAAAAATACACAATACGATGACGATTTTGGATCGTGGTCCACACAGCTGTGTGGACCACGGTCCACGCAATGACTATTTGGTATAAAAATAGGCGAGGCCGAATCCAACTTTGGAAAATTAGGCATGTGCCTGTTATGAAAACTTGAGGCCTAAGTCCAGGCATGGGCTTGTATGTAGACATTTTTTTAAGTCCAAGCATGAGGGCAAATTATTGCATGGACCATGGTTCACACAATTGTATGGACCATGAATATCAGGTACATTTTTAATATATTAAAAGTAAATTATTTTTATACTGAAGGTACATTATTTTTGTACTGAAGGTATATTATATAAAATAATGTACCCTTATTATATTAAAAATGTACCTTACGTACATAAATAATGTACCCTTAGTATATTAAAAATGTATTTTTTATTTATGGTCCACACAATTGTGTGGACTATGGTCCATGCAATAATGATTGAAGCATGAGCCTACAATAGGCCTAACTTGTCCAGGAACTTTTTTAAAGGTCTATTTAATATGTCCGGTTATTAAAGATACTCAATTATAGGCTTTAAATATGCTTGGAGTCTATTTAAGATCTAACATATTTGTAAAAAAAATTTAAACCTAATATAACAATAATAAACGAAAAATTACACTTGTAAGACACAAGCTGAGTGTGAAAACAACAAGCATCCTTAGCCTCAATCGAATTTAAAAAAAAAAAATAAAAACTCAAGATCAACTTTTGACCAATCAAATATTTCACTCAACCGCCTCCACTACTACTAGGCAGTATGCAAGGATGGGTCTGGTATTCAGCTAGGAGGGAAACAAGGAGAAACGACGTTAAAGTATGAAAATTGAAAATTGGGGATTTAAGTTTTTAGGTTTGATATATAGATGGTTTCATTTTAGAAATATAAAAACACTAGCATTTTGTACGTGCGATGCGCGAAAATTTATGCCCAATATTAAAATATTGTTAAGTAACAAAATTTTAAAAATTAGTTAAAATTATATTTCGCAATTCTTTAAAGTAATGATACTTTTGAATTATCATATTTGAATAATATAGTGATCAAAACAAAAAAAAAAAATTATATTTTTATATAATACTAATTTACACAGTTTTTATAAAATTTATATTAAAGAGAAATCTATAATACTAAGCTAACACCCACATATATGATATATTGATACGCACACACGCACACACACACACGCACGCACACAGTGGCGGAGCCAGGATTTTTTTTTCAGCGGGGGCGAAGAAGCACAGGAAAAATAAATTCAAAAATGTTCAAATACAAGGTTAAAATACAAATACATTATAAATTACAATATAAGGTTTATGATAAACTACGGGATAATACGTCACTAAACAATGTTAAAATCGTTGTAGAACTGATTCATTTGAAACTTGATCAAAAATATCTTTTTCAACATACGGTACTAAACAATCATTTAATAAATCATCACTGAACTAATTACTAATCAAGTTAATAAATTAAGTAATTAGTAATTAACTAGGGATATAATCCACACTAATTAACAGTTAGCAAAAACTAATAGCAAAAATTATAACACTAATAATTAATTAACAGTAATTAACAGCTAGCAATTAATAAATTTAATAGTAATTTTAATAGTAAAGTAGTATACTTAACAATTAGCCATTAGCAATTAGTAACTAACAGTTGGTAATTAATAATTAACAGAAATTAACAGTTGGAGTTATATAATTTTGGGCAGGGGGGCAGACGCTCCCTCCGCCACATGCACTCACGCACGCACACATGCGTGCGCACACATATATAATTTAACATTCATCTAAATATTTAATTAAAATATAATTTAATTATAATTAAATTAATTGTTATATGATAATTTTAATAAAAGGGAAAATGTCACTTTTTCCCCCTATGTTATATACTTATAGCACTTTTTCCCCCTTAATTATTTAAGTGGCTCTTTTTCCCCCTGAAATGTTAAATGGACATATTTACCCTTAAAATAAATATTTCATTTATTTTTATTCTCCAATAAATTATTACTATAATTTGGTTCAAACCAGATACTATAGTAACCAAACCAAAATATTTCAATTACAATTTATAATCAAAATGCGATATTTAGAGTTTATTAAAATCGCGAACTGGAATGGCCGGTTCATGTTCCGAACTGAAAAAATAAAATACATTTATTGTTGAATTTAAACTATTTTAAAATAAAAAATAAAATTTTAAAATAAAGACGGTTCAAAATCGCGAACGGGATCCGGAACAGCCGGTTCATGATCCAGTTTTTTTATTCTTAAATTTAATAAATTGAAATCCAAATATTGGGTTCTAGATCTGAATCATAACTGAAAACTTTTAATTCGATTACTATAGTGTCTGGTTCAGTTCGAACCGAACCGTGGTAATCGCTACATATACGCAATAATTTGTTGGAGAAGTAAAATAAATAAAATGCTTACTTTAAGGGTAGAAATGTCAATTTAATATATTAGGGGGGAAAACTACCACTTTTAAAATAATTGAGGGGGCTAATGTGCTTACATAAATAATTGAGGGGGAAAAAATGCTTTAAGTATATAACATAGGGGGGGAAAAAGTGCCATTTTCCCTTAATAAAATGATGATTAAAAATAGGAAAAAGATATGATAGACGTAGGTGTATGGTAAGATTGATGGATTTATTAAATACTAACAGTGTTATAATGGTGTAAAGGTAATTTTGTCCAATAAAAATGAAATGTACAACATTTAAAGCAAAATGTATATTTATTAGCATATTAAAAATGGACAAAAATCAAGGACATAACTTGTATTGGCACACACACACACACACACACACACACACACACACACACACACACACACACACACACACACACACACACACACACACACACATATATATATATATATATATATATATATATATATATATAATTAGATTCAAATGCGAATGGTGTGCCCAGGTGCGAAGGTGTGGTGAGATGAGAGCTATTGATCTTGCCTAAATCAACGTCTAGGATTAACAAGATTTTTTTTTTTTTTTAAAAACGCAGTGGCAATTTGGTCTTTTTGTATCTAGGTCAAATTTAAAGTGTGTAGTTTTTGTGTTGTGTGCTTAAGGTGCGTCAGTTGTTGAAACTTAAGTGCGTTGGTCTAAAGCTTTAGGTGCGTGTTTTTCCTTCTTAAGGTGCGTGGTTTTCCTTCTTAAGGTGCGTCGGTCTAAAGCTTTAGGTGCATGGTTTTCCTTCTTATGGTGTGTTGTTTTCCTTCTTAAGATGCGTCGGTCTAAAGTTTTAGGTGTGTGATTTTCCTTCTTAATTAAATTTTCCCATTATAGAATATTGTCTTTGAAAAAACACTTATCTAATTTCTTTAGGATGTTTGTCGGACAATTGTATGGCCATCGCGGGGTCTTATTATCTGATGTTGGTAATTGTGAATTTCGCCTTCTCACAAATTTCAAATTGGAGGGATAGCAAAAATATTGTAAATTTGTATTACGAAAAAAATGCAATCAATCAAAATTCTGCAATATAATTTCTTTTAAAAAAAAATTGTAAAGACCTTCTCTTCTTAACAAAACTGATATTCCAATATTAATATTGGAATTATGACAATAATTAATATTATTGTATTGAAATTATCAACTTAAAATAAATATGTATTGAACAATAATAATAATCTCAATATTAATATGTATTGAGATTATTATTATTGTTCAATACATATTTTTTTTACGTTGATAATTTCAATACATATTTTTAAATACATTGATATTCCAGTATAATACATATATTGTTCAATACATATTTTTTTTTATGTTTTTAATTTCAATACATATTTTTTTTTTAAGTTTCTAATTTCAATACATATATATTTTTTTAAGTTTCTAATTTCAATACATATTTTTTTTAAGCAATTAGTCAATCTTGATATTTGTGAGATGAAACTACTGATAATTTGAGCGGCAGAGAATACAAATTGGACTCATATGACTCTATATATATGTGCGCTGTGTGTTATGTATATGTTGGATATTAGTGAATAAATCGATACAGAAAAAATATATAAAATATATATTTGTCCCGAAAAAAAAGTTATTTAATTTATAGAAAATTAATTCCAACCAATTTTGGTACGAAACAAAAATTACATATATATACCTCGTGTATATATATATATATATATATATATATATATATATATATATATATATATATATATATATATATATATATATATATATATATATATATATATATATATATATATATATATATATTAACCAACTAGAGATTTATTTTATCAAAATAATCCCACTACAACTAGTACGAAATTAGTACCCGAGACTTAATTTCCACGAAATTAATCCCACCACAACTAGTACGGAACTAGTACAAGGATTTAATCTTTCCGAGATTAATTCCACCACTTGGTCAGAAACCAAGAAAAAAATTAAAAGCAAGAACGGGTTTCTAACCTGAGGTTTTAACCCAACGCGAAGAAACAAGAAGAAGCAGAGGAAGTCCAAGTCGTGTGTACACACACTCTCCTTAAAACCGATTCGCCACCTCCCGAGGGTGCTAGGATCGTTGTGGCGTCAGTCTCCCAGGATAAAACGGACTACGACTTTGGCGTTCGAGCACTCCAACCCAAAGCCCGGCGAACTAGAACACAAGTTGAGCACTCCGTTGTTTTACGGAAGATGTTGGCAAAATTTTTCTCTTTGTAACTGAGCAGGAGATTTTGAGAGAAAATAAAACAAAAGTTTTCTTTTTTTTTTTTGAGTTTCAAAAATCGGAGTTCACAATCTGCCAACACCCAAGGTATTTGTAGGAGAAATAGAATTAATAGCCTATTCATGACACATAAACCAACATAAATTCAATTTAAAAATTGAATTATAACGTTTGAAACGGTCGTAATTATTGTCGTAATAATTCCAACGGTCACGAACTTAATACGCGATTAATTCGTACCGACCACAACAACCCGTTTCAAAATATCTGAGTGACCGAGAAGTCCGTACAAACCCGAAAGGTTAACGAATTGAGACTGGATCGGAAACCACACCCGAGTGGTCCACATGCACCGAAACGGTGTAGCACGAATCAATGCATATAGCATTTACTCGTGCTCAGCACGAAAGTAGCTCACGAAAGGAGAGCACGAAAAGAGCTTACAGCTCCAACTTTCAGCATGAAACTAAAGCTTATAATTAAGCTTTCAATTTGCATGCACTTTCGTCCAGCATGAAAGCATAGCACAAAAGGTGATAAAATCTCAATTCACTAATTAAGCAACCAAAGCATAATTACACTTAAGCTCTACAACTTTCGTGCAGTGCAACGAAAGTTATTAAAATGCTGATTTCTAATTAGCATTTAAACTTAAGTTTTTGACTTCTCTCAAATAGGTTCACTTTGAGAATCAATTTCTCATTCACCTATTACCCATTTTGAGCGTACATTATATTAAATTCTTCGTCTCACTACGAAGAACCCGAATCCACTTTGACCCGACCCAAATCGGAAGTGGACCCACATATATTTGTACCACAAAATAATCACTCAAAATGCCATTTTTAGCTAAAAATTCCAACAATCCCCCACATGAATGAAAAATGATTTTCGGGACGAGGAAAAATCGACACGAACGTGCTCAACGGTCGATCCCTGCATAGCATAGGTAGGTGTTACCCTTTGAACCTTGCCTTGTGAAAATATGTTTGCTCTACTGGCTATATGGTAGAACTTGATGTCTTTGAACCAACTGCCGTTTGTCTAGACGATGACATATCTCACACAGGAACCTTCCAACCTTTGTTCTGTTCTCATGGGTGTGCCCATTTTGGTCATGGGTCACTTTCCTAGTTCTGCGAGAGTTTCTAAAGAATTGAGTCCATCAATTCTCCTTTGAAGCGACCCCACTTCTCTCCAACATAGATGATTCTTTATGGAGTATCCCACATACTCACACATGTCAACCGACATTCGAATCATTAAAGCATCAACATGCTAGCCTCGTGCGGGAGTCACTGTTCTAACGAGGAATGGTAGGGAGTCCGAGACCCACACAGTGACACGCTTCGTTCAATAATTTAGTTGTCCCATTGAACCTAGGTTTCAGCTAGGTTGGGTGTTAACTATAGAACTTTTATTCCATGGGCTTCAAACCCATTCCTCGTGCCAACTTCTCAACAACATCTTTGCTCAACCCTTTGGTTAGCGGATCCACTATATTGTCCTTTGACTTCACATAGTCAACAGAGACAACACCCGTTGTGAGTAGTTGTTTAATGGTATTATGTCTTCGACGTATATGTCTAGACTTACCATTATACATATGACTTTGTACTCTCCCAATTGTTGCTTGATTATCACAATGCACACTAATTGGAGCATGTCTATCCCAACAAGGAATATCCTCCACAAAATGGCGTAGCCATTCAGCCTCTTCACAACATTTGTCTAAGGCTATCAGCTCAGATTCCATCGTGGATCTAGCTATCAAGGTTTGCTTCGAGGATTTCCAAGAAACGGCTGCACCGTCTAACGTAACCACGTAGCCACTCGTGGGCTTAGAGTCCTTCATATCCGATATCCAGTTAGCGTCGCTATACCCTTCAAGTACAGCAGGATATCGTGTATAGTGCAGTCCCCAGTCACGAGTATACCTCAAGTATCTCATAACTCTCACTATTGCCTTCCAGTGCGCATCACTGGGGTAACTCGTATATCTACTGAGTTTGCTAACCGCAAAGGCAATATCAGGCCTGGTACAACTCATTAGATACATCAAACTTCCAATAATCCTAGCGTATTCTACTTGAGAGATACACTTTTCGCGATTTTTGGACAGAAGAATGCTAGTATCTAATGGAGTCCTAGCCACTTGATAATCATCCTTGTTAAACTTTGCAAGGATTTTATCAACATAATGAGATTGGCTTAACACGAGACCATCAGGTCTTCTCACGATTCTAATCCCAAGGATTAAATCTGCCAAACCCATATCCTTCATGTCAAATCTCGAATTTAACATGTCTTTGGTAGATTTGATCATTCGATCGTTACTACGCACGATGAGTATATCATCCACATATAAACACAGAATGACATAACCGTCTATTGTTTCCTTAACGTAGACACACTTGTCACTTTCGTTTATATTGAACCCATTGGTTAACATCGCATGGTCAAACTTCTCGTGCCACTGCTTAGGCGCTTGTTTTAAACCATATAACGATTTAACCAATTTACATACTTTCTTTTCTTGGCCCGGAACTGCAAAACCCTCAGGTTGTTCCATATAGATTTCTTCATCTAACTCGCCATTCAAGAAAGATGTTTTCACATCCATTTGATGAACTTCCAAATTCCGCAGGGCAGCTATGGCAAGTATCATCCTTATGGAATTTATTCTCGTTACGGGAGAATACGTGTCGAAGTAATTAAGGCTCTCGCGTTGCCTGTAACCCTTAATTACAAGTCTAGCCTTATACTTCTCAACGGAACCATTAGGTTTCAACTTCCGTCTAAAGACCCACTTGGATCCCAAGGGCTTATTACCCGGAGGAAGATCAACCAGTTCCCAAGTGTGATTCTGTAGGATAGAATCCACATCACTCTTTATAGTCTCTTTCCACAGTGGTCCTTCCGTAGAAGTCACAGCTTCTACATACGTTTGAGGCTCGTTTTCTAACAAACATGTCAGAATATCCAGTTCATTTTCTAGTAAACAAGTTAGAGTATGCGTATCACATTCTAACATGTACGTCAGAAAATCTGGACCAAAGGATTTTTCAATCCTAACTCGCTTGCTACGTCCAGCTTCGAGCTCGGGTTCTATTTCAGACCCTCCGCTGCCGTTATCCATAGCCTCGTCGAATGTTCGTTTCGATGTACTAGGTCCCTTACTGGACCTACACGGAAATACATCTTCAAAGAACGATGCATTCCTTGATTCAATTATCGTGTTCTTATGTACGTCCGGATTATGGGACTCGTGTACTAAGAACCGATACGCACTACTGTTATGTGCATAGCCAATGAAGATACAGTCCACCGTCTTAGGACCTATCTTTATTTTCTTAGGTACTGGCACCAAAACTTTGGCAAGACACCCCCACACTTTCAGGTATTGGTAGGAAGGTTTCCTACCGTTCCACAGCTCATAAGAAGTCTTATCGAGCTTCTTGCGGGGAATCTTATTTAAAAGGTAGTTACTTGTCAAAATTGCCTCACCCCACATACTTTGAGGTAGGCCCAAACTAATCAACATCGCATTCATCATCTCTTTCAATGTGTGATTTTTTCGTTCGGCAACACCGTTTGATTGAGGTGTGTAAGGTGCCCTACGCTCGTGTATGATACCTACACTTGCACAGAAGTCACCAATAGGTGCTTCGTACTCACCACCTCGATCGCTTCTAACCTTCTTAATCCTCCGATTAAGTTGGTTTTCCACTTCATTCTTATAAAGAATGAATTTATCAACGACTTCATCTTTGCTCTTAAGCAAAAACACATAGCAGTATCGTGTGCTATCATCGATAAACGTGATAAAATATTTATTACCACCGCGCGATTGTATTGATCTAAAATCACATACATCGCTATGAACCAACTCAAGTGGTTCCGTTTTCCTTTCAATCGATTTAAAAGGAATTTTCGTTTGTTTTGCCTCAACACAAATCTCACATTTGTGTTTATCAACTTGAAATGCAGGAATATGGTCCAAATTAATTAATCTACGTATAGAATTAAAATTAACATGACCAGTCTACCGTGCCACAAACACGAAGACTCAAGTAAGTAGGCTGAATTAATAATGCTTTTATTAATCGCGGTTATTGCATAAAGCTTAAAGAGCTCATCTAGCACATAACCCTTGCCTACGTACATTCCTGATTTCGACAAAACAACTTTATCTGACTCAAACACTAACCGGAAGCCATTCTTGTTCAACAATGAACCAGAAACTAAGTTCTTCCATAGCTCCGTACGTACAAGACGTTGTTCAGAGTCAGCTCTTTCCCAGAGGTCATTCTGAGAACTACTTTGCCCATGCCTACCACACTAGATTGAGCAGAGTTTCCCATCCATACATTCCCACAATTGGTCGTCTCGAAGGTAGTAAACAACTTACGGTTAGAACACATATGTTGGGCCGCACCCGTATCAATGAACCATTCCGTTTGGTTCGAACCAACCAGGTTTACCTCGGTCACCATTGCCGAGAGGATGATTTCGGAATCATTCTGATTGACCCGCACCACGTAAGATTCTGAATAATCATTCTTCCTCTTCAGTGCTTTACAATCAGTCCACTTGTGACCCATCATGCCACAAATGAAGCATCTTCCGTAGAATTGCTTCTTGAAGTCCTTTCTGCCCAAAGGCAACAAATGGATACTAGGCCACTCAAGATCATTCCTTCGTCAACTTGACTTAAGACGATATCGGAATCCACCATCTTGTATGCAAGTAATCGGCTAACGACAAACAGTTTTGCCTTAGCGTCATCACTATTATACTTTAGGTCCAAAGATTCCCACAATGAGTCACACAAACCGTTCAAGACATAGTTTAGGCATAAGAAAACTAAATATTTCCAAATCCTCACTATGCTAACAGTTTGAGCGTTAGACTCGTGTTCCTTTCCACTAGGAACCATCTCGGTCAAGAACCATGACATGCCGAGAATCATTAGGTTGTACAACATTTTAAGTTGCAACCCTTCGAAATTCAACATCTTGAATTTCCATGGTCTTTCGACCAATCCACAAGGTACCGTCCCATGTACCTTCATCGTAGGGATATACCCTTTAATGCCATCACCGGTCTCCGAACCAAAGTTCACCGGGGTTTCGGAAAGTGCAACTACGTTGCCGATCCGACCAATTGAATATGCACCACGAGCAACATTCACAGTTCCACTACTCGTGGAATCCATCGACTTTAATCACCAAAAATTAATCAGTTTTAAGATTGTTGGAAATTGGTGAATATTGGATACAGAAAAAAATATATAAAATATATATTTGTCTCGAAAAAAAAGGAATTTAATTTATAGAAAATTAATTCCAACCAATTTTGGTACGAAACAAAAATTACATATATATACCTCGTATATATATTAACCAACTAGGGATTTATTTTATCAAAATAATCCCACTACAACTAGCACGAAACTAATACCCGAGACTTAATTTCCACGAAATTAATCCCACCATAACTAGTACGAAACTAGTACAAGGATTTAATCTTTCCGAGACTAATCCCACCATTTGGTCAGAAAGCAAGAACAAAAATAAAAGCAAGAACGGGTTTCTAACCTGAGGTTTTAACCCAACGCGAAGAAACAAGAAGAAGCAGAGGAAGTCCAAGTCGTGTGTACACAAACTTTCCTTAAAACCGATTCGTCACCTCCCGAGGGTGCTAGGATCGTTGTGGCGTCAGTCTCCCAGGATAAAACGGACTACGACTTTGGCGTTCGAGCACTCCAACCCAAAGCCTGGCGAACTAGAACACAAGTTGAGCACTCCGATGTTTTACGGAAGATGTTGGCAAAATTTTTCTCTTTGTAACCGAGCAGGAGATTTTGAGAGAAAATAAAACATAAGTTTTTTTTTTTTTTTTTTTTTTTTTTTTGAGTTTCAAAAACCGGAGTTCACAATCTGCCAACACCCAAGGTATTTGTAGGAGAAATAGAATTAGTAGCCTATTCATGGCACATAAACCAACATAAATTCAATTTAAAAATTGAATTATTACGTTTGAAACGGTCGTAATTATTATCGTAATAATTCCAACGGTCATGAACTTAATACGCGATTAATTCTTATCGACCACAACAACCCGTTTCAAAATATCTGAGTGACCGAGAAGTCCGTACAAATCCGAATGGTTAACGAATTGAGATTGGAAACCACACCCGAGTGGTCCACATGCACCGAAATGGTGCAGCACGAATCAATGCATATAGCATTTACTCGTGCTCAGCACGAAAGTAGCTCACGAAAGGAGAGCACGAAAAGAGCTCACAACTCCAACTTTCAGCATGAAACTAAAGCTTATAATTAAGCTTTCAATTTGCATGCACTTTCGTCTAGCATGAAAGCATAGCACGAAAGGTGCTAAAATCTCAATTCACTAATTAAGCAACCAAAGCTTAATTAAACTTAAGCTCTACAACTTTCGTGCTGTGCAACGAAAGTTATTAAAATGCTGATTTCTAATTAGCATTTAAACTTAAGTTTTTGACTTCTCTCAAATAGGTTCAATTTGAGAATAAATTTCTCATTCACCTATTACCCATTTTGAGCGTACATTATATTAAATTCTTCGTCTCACTACGAAGAACCCGAATCCACTTTGACCTGACCCAAATCGGAAGTGGACCACCATATATTTGTACCACAAAATAATCACTCAAAATGCCATTTTTAGCTAAAAATTCCAACAGTATATGTATCACACAATGTATAAGCCAGGCATGGTTGGATAGAAGATTTTTTTTAGTTACAATAATCAGAATCAAAGCCAGTTACTTAGTTACAATGATCAAAATCTAAGTCAAGGACATTATGAGGTATTTTAAGTTGCTATTGAATTGTTAATGAATTGTTATTTATTTCTATGGGTGTTGCTATTTATATTTTAAGCCAGTTTGTTCTTGCTTGCTAGGTAATTAGGGTTCATTTAAATTAGATATAATTTCTCAATTGACTAAATAACAATATCTTTGTTCCATGTCAAGAGAGAAAATTATAGTATTAATCAATTTAGTGAATATAGTTGTGAATTAATTTAATTTGTTGTGAATATAGTTGTGAATTAATTTAATTTGTTGTGAATATAGTTGTAAATTAAGCAATTTATTGTATTTACAGTATAAAAAAGATAGGTAGAATTGAATTGTTATTTATTTCAATGGGTGTTGCTATTTGTATCTTAAGCCAGTTTGTTCTTGCTTGCTAGGTAATTAGGACTCATTTAAATTATTACTGGTTATCTAAAAACATAATATGTGCCAATACAAGTTATGTCCTTGATTTTTGTCCATTTTTTATATGCTAATAAATATATACATTTTGCTTTAATTGTTGTACATTTTATTTGTATTGGACAAATTCACCCTTAAACTGTTATAACACCGTTAGTATTTAATATATCCACCAATATTACCATACACCTACATCTATCATATTTTTTTCCTATTTTTAATTATCATTTTATT
Source organism: Ipomoea nil (assembly GCF_001879475.1). Lineage (NCBI taxonomy): Eukaryota > Viridiplantae > Streptophyta > Magnoliopsida > Solanales > Convolvulaceae > Ipomoea > Ipomoea nil. The sequence goes on from NW_017619393.1 coordinate 46,791, forward strand.
AAAATTATCATATAAAAATTAATTTAATTATAAATCTATACTATATATAAAAACAAAATCCTAAAATTTTAACTTCCCGCCCAATTCCTAAAAAATATCTCTTACTAATAAAATATATTTATTTCTACTTTCCCATTCGTACAATAATTCTGCGTTAAAATTCTATTATAATATTATAAAATAGTGTAATACAATCTATACTATATATAAAAACAAAATCCTTAAACTTTAACTTCCCGCCCAATTCCTAAAAAATCTCTATATAAAAACAAAATCCTTAAATTTTAACTTCCCGCCCAATTCCTTAAAAATATCTCTTTCTAATAAAATATATTGATTTCTACATTCCCATTCGTACAATAATTCTGCGTTAAAATTCTATTCGAATATTATAAAATAGTGTAATACAATCTATATCTATACTATATATAAAAACAAAATCCTTAAATTTTAACTCCCTGCCCAATTCCTAAAAAATCTCTTTTCATAATAAAATATATTGATTCCTACTTTCCCATTCGTACAATAATTCTGCGTTAAAATTCTATTCTAATATTATAAAATAGTGTAATACAATCTATACTATATATAAAAACAAAATCCTGAAATTTTAACCTTCCGCCCAATTCCCAAAAAATCTCTCTTCCTAATAAAATATATTGATTTCTACTTTCCCATTCGTACAATAATTCTGCGTTAAAATTCTATTCTAATATTATAAAATAGTGTAATACAATCTATACTATATATAAACACAAAATCCTTAAATTTTAACTTCCCGACCAATTCCTAAAAAATCTCTCTTCCTCATAAAATATAATGATTTCTACTTTCCCATTCGTACAATAATTCTGCGTTAAAATTCTATTCTAATATTATAAAATAGTGTAATACAATCTATCTATACTATATATAAAATTAAAATCCTTAAATTTTAACTTCCCGCCCAATTCCAAAAAAATCTCTCTTCATAATAAAATATATTGATTTCTACTTTCCCATTCGTACAATAATTCTGCGTTAAAATTCTATTCTAATATTATAAAATAGTGTAATACAATCTATACTATCTATACTATATATAAAAACAAAATCCTTAAATTTTAACTTCCCGTCCAATTCCTAAAAAATCTCTCTTCCTAATAAAATATATTGATTTCTACTTTCCCATTCGTACAATAATTCTGCGTTAAAATTCTATTCTAGTATTATAAAATAGTGTAATACAATCTATACTATATATAAACACAAAATCCTTAAATTTTAACTTCCCGACCAATTCCTAGAAAATCTCTCTTCCTAATAAAATATATTGATTTCTACTTTCCCATCCTTAAATTTTAACTTCCCGCCCAATTCGTAAAAAATCTCTCTTCCTAATAAAATATAATGATTTCTACTTTCCCATTCGTACAATAATTCTGCGTTAAAATTCTATTCTAATATTATAAAATAGTGTAATACAATCTATACTATCTATACTATATATAAAAACAAAATCCTTAAATTTTAACTTCCCGCCCAATTCCTAAAAAATCTCTCTTCCTAATAAAATATATTGATTTCTACTTTCCCACTCGTACAATAATTCTGCGTTAAAATTCTATTCTAATATTATAAAATAGTGTAATACAATCTATACTATATATAAACACAAAATCCTTAAATTTTAACTTCCCGACCAATTCCTAAAAAATCTCTCTTCCTAATAAAATATATTGATTTCTACTTTCCCATCCTTAAATTTTAACTTCCCGCCCAATTCGTAAAAAATCTCTCTTCCTAATAAAATATAATGATTTCTACTTTCCCATTCGTACAATAATTCTGCGTTAAAATTCTATTCTAATATTATAAAATAGTGTAATACAATCTATCTATACTATATATAAAATTAAAATCCTTAAATTTTAACTTCCCGCCCAATTCCAAAAAAAATCTTTCTTCATAATAAAATATATTGATTTCTACTTTCCCATTCGTACAATAATTCTGCGTTAAAATTCTATTCTAATATTATAAAATAGTGTAATACAATCTATACTATCTATACTATATATAAAAACAAAATCCTTAAATTTTAACTTCCCGCCCAATTCCTAAAAAATCTCTCTTCCTAATAAAATATATTGATTTCTACTTTCCCATTCGGACAATAATTCTGCGTTAAAATTCTATTCTAATATTATAAAATAGTGTAATACAATCTATCTATACTATATATAAAATTAAAATCCTTAAATTTTAACTTCCAGCCCAATTCCAAATAAATCTCTCTTCATAATAAAATATATTGATTTCTACTTTCCCATTCGTACAATAATTCTGCGTTAAAATTCTATTCTAATATTATAAAATAGTGTAATACAATCTATACTATCTATACTATATATAAAAACAAAATTCTTAAATTTTAACTTCCCGCCCAATTCCTAAAAAATCTCTCTTCATAATAAAATATATTGATTTCTACTTTCCCATTCGTACAATAATTCTGCGTTAAAATTCTATTCTAATATTATAAAATAGTGTAATACAATCTATACTATCTATACTATATATAAAAACAAAATCCTTAAATTTTAACTTCCCGCCCAATTCCTAAAAAATCTCTCTTCCTAATAAAATATATTGATTTCATTCGTACAATAATTCTGCCCTAAAATTCTATTCTAATATTATAAAATAGTGTAATACAATCTATATATATATATACTTCTATACTATATATAAAAACAAAATTCTTAAATTTTAACTTCCCGCCCAATTCCTAAAAAATCTCTCTTCATAATAAAATATATTGATTTCTACTTTCTCATTCGTATAATAATTCTGCGTTAAAATTCTATTCTAATATTATAAAATAGTGTAATACAATCTATACTATATATGAAATCAAAATCCTTAAATTTTAACTTCTCGCCCAATTCCAAAAAAATCTCTCTTGATAATAAAATATATTGATTTCTACTTTCTCATTCGTACAATAATTCTGCGTTAAAATTCTATTCAATATTATAAAATAGTGTAATACAATCTATACTATATATAAAAACAAAATCCTTAAATTTTAACTTTCCGCCCAATTTCTAAAAAATCTCTCTTCATAATAAAATATATTGATTTCTACTTTCTCATTCGTACAATAATTTTGCGTTAAAATTCTATTCTAATATTATAAAATAGTGTAATACAATCTATATCTATACTATATATAAAAACAAAATCCTTAAATTTTAACTTTCCGCCGAATTCCTAAAAAATCTCTCTTCATAATAAAATATATTGATTTCTACTTTCCCATTCGTACAATAATTCTACCCTAAAATTCTATTCTAGTATTAAAAAATAGTGTAATACAATCTATATCTTGTTAAGAGAATATTCAGAATAGACAATAGAAAGATGAGGGAGAAAAGGAGGATAGATCCATTCATCTGTATTTTTCATATTACAACAAACATATATATAATATACATTTGTAACGGATGGTAATAATGGTAGACATAAATGTGACCGTTACATCAGTTACATAATCAACTCATAATGTCCACACTTGATTATATTTATAACACTCCCCCTTGGACATTATAACACCACGATCTTGCCTCATTAAAAACTTGCTAGGAAAACCCTGTGGGAAAAACCTAAACAAGAAAAGAGTACAAGGTATATGGATAGCATACATTCATGCCTCATTAAAAACTTCACTAGGAAAACCACGTGGGAAAAAAACATAGTTGAAGAAAAGAGTACATGATATATGTAAAAACATATATTGTATTTGGTCGCCTCATTAAAAACCTTAACTTAAGAAAACCCTGTGGGAAAAACTTAGTTAAGGGAAAAAAGAGTACAACCATAAGCCTTCAGGGCGCAAACTGCATAATCTTCAGGATTTTGGGGTTTGTCGACTGAAGCAATTATTTTGTAACATTTTCCCATTTACATTATTATTTCATACTCATGCCTCGTTAAAAACCACATTAGAAAAACCCAATGGGAGAAAACTAGTGAGGAAAAGAGTACATGATATTTATGTATTTATGCGTTGCAAATAGTGCGCAACTGTTAGTCTTTTATGACTTAATCTTCAGGATTTTACGTTCAATCTTCCGGATTGATTCAAGTAAATGTACTTCCCGTCTCCCCCTGAAGATAACAATCTTCAAGTTCGACATGATAAAATGTATTTCAAAATTTGAAGAAATTGATTGGACAAATTTTCTGGATTGTCACTAGAGTAAAAATCTTGTACAATAATCATATAACTCTTCTAGAGCTCATATAACATTGGTGCAACACAAGTGTTATTGCCCTCATTTTGATCATTTAGGGAAATTCATTGTAAAACCAGTTTGGACTTGGCATTGCGGGGATCAAACAAAATAGCCAGTACCCAAGTAGCCTATTAAAACTGTATCATGGTTTCTTACATAAATGTCATGTCTTTGTATCTCGAAGATACCGGAGGATATGTTAATTATTATTCAAGTACTTCATTTGTAGGGGAGCACTAGATTTTGCTATCAATTTCATCATAAATATGTTACAATTATGGAACTTCTGGTTCTATAATGGTGCTCCAACGATAATGAAGTAAGGGACTTCGAGTCCAAAAAAGGTTCCTTATCTGCTTCAGGAGATTATTAGGCAACCTTTAGTTTGATAAAAACATGACACTTATATGCATATAGACATGTGAAAAAGCATTTTTAGATGTAGGCTGACTGGTGTATATAAAAAAAACTTCAAAGAAAAACTCGATCTTCAAGTCGAGATAATACTTATAGCTTTCACAAGCTTTTTATTTCAAAAGTCTCAGTCTTTAAACATGAGCTGACATTATCAAGCTCTTTATATATATACCATTGATGTTTACACCATCAATCTTGACTGAGATAATAAATAATAAATAAGTTCATTAACAACCCTTTATCGAGCACACAATGGCACATATTATTCCTTCAATGAGGATATTAACTCCATTCACAACCCTTTAAAGAGTAAATAATGACACATAATAATACTTAAAAATCCTCATTTCGAGAATTATGAATCCATCAAGGATTTCTCAAGATAAATTTAACTGCATATCTAAATTTATTATTCTGCCAATTATATTATGTAGCGGAACTTAATGCCATTTACCGTGGGAGAGTATATTTGATTAAAATCAATTAAGGGACTCTGCGTGAACCCATAGGGGCTACAAACTCGCTGCATATCATATCACCTTGTTATTCTTACTTCTCTTTCATGCACACACCAATTTGTAACCTTCAGGGTTAACGCTTAATGGTGTATTGCTATAAAGAGAATTTATTCATATTAGCGAGTCGAGCTATGCCTTAATTGCTCCTTTATATATTAAATAGTCATGGCACTTCTGGTGCCTAACTCTGGATCCAGATTATCATATAACGAGCAATTTGTAATGGCAATTGTGTTGTCGACAACTATAACCTTTTTGTAAAACTCCCATATCTGTAAAAATAATGGCAATTTCTAAAACAACCAGATTCTAAACATTTCCCAAAGATATTTTGATCTGGTCGTTCCGCGTCCCTAGTATTACGTTTGTTTGGTGCACCTATAAGTCTTACCAGGGTTTTTCGTCATCTGGACGAACGTCTGCAGGACATAATTATTCAAGCTATTTCAAGAGTGACAATATTTCTTTACTAGATCTAGTATTATAATTCATATCTTTTTCATCGATAGATCTCCTACACTTCTGGCGTCAAGGAGTATCGGTAGATATATTTGGTCCATGTTGGGGAAGGTACATGGAACCTAGTCACTCTTTTATGATCGGTATGATCAATAGATGTATTTGGCAGATTATTTGCTAAAATCGCAAATAGATTATCTTTTGAACTTCCAGTTCAATCTAACTAGTACATGGATTTAAATAATGAAGATGTTTCTATTCTTATGAAATTTCTTGGCATTCCAAAAAGCTACGGAGTAGTATATTATCTCCCCCTAATGCCGAGAAACAATCTTCATTAGGAATGCAGTCAACGTACCCACTTATATGTATTGATCCCCTATCATGGGCTTTCGGTATGTAATCAATAGACGGAGGTTTCTTTGATAGCCCTTTTAGAGGTACGTTGTAGTGGTGATATAAAATAGACTGCGCAAATAAAATAACGCAGATAGGGAAATGTTACTTCTGAAACCACGTACTAGGTGAAAAAGGGGGTATAACAATCCTTGAGGGATTGATTTGTGATATGCATCGAGTTAGACTTAGTAAAAAAAACTCGACTCATAGTAACGTCAAGCAATCCTTCGGGGATTGATGGGATAGGTTGACCATTTTTGGTCAAGAATTCATTGTCAAGATTCATCCTAAAAAGATGACTTAGAGAATTAAAATCCTTAATCTACCTTCTGGGCAAATAAATATACAAAACAATGAGGGCTATAAATTTAAATATCATATGCCCAAATCTCATGTCAAAAAGTTTCTATAGCAAAAACTAGCACTGTAAACATGTCATAGCGCCTTTAACTATTATCACAAGCAAGCTAAGGTTTAGCAACGACAGGTGCAACCTAACCATATTGAGAATTCATGCTATTTTCCCACTTATAAGTTGGGTGATAAATCTCAATAGCTATGGCATATAGCAAATAATTAATTGCCAACAAGAAATAACAAAAGCTCTTATATGAGCCTAATCAAGAGATTATATGCTAAAAGTTGTCAATTAAAGAGAAGCATGCAATAGCATGTGATATAATTGTCCATTATGTCTTGGACACCAAACTCTCAATTGAGTCATGCACATCCATTAAAATAAAGAATATCATGTTTGGTACACACAAGGCATGACATGACAAGAGATATTGTTTATTAATTCATAAATTAGAAAAATGAGAGAAGTACCGTTCGCCGAAGAATAATGAGCATATGTTCGCTGCCGGGCCCATTCATTCCTATTTCGAGGCGTCAAAAACAGCACTTTTCCAAGCAAATTCTCATTTTATTTCATAGTTTCATATCAGCATGAAAACATCACAAAAAAGCAAGATATACAAGCTGAAAACGGCAAAAAAAATTTCAGAATTTTGACCTGGATTGCAGAATTTTCTGGGGGAAAATGGTAACACATTTTGACACAAAATTTGGCATATATGTAGTTCAGCAAGTCTAGAACATACATAAAAAGTTTCATGTCAATCCAAGGTGTGGAAGTATTTTTTCTGAAATTTTTCACAACATTGCTCCAGGCAGAAAAATAATTGGCAGCACACTGCCAAAACTTTACAAATTTTTCTGGAATAACCCAAGCATATTTTTAACAAAATATTTTTACAGACATCAAATATCACGAGTCTAGGTTTTCCAGAAAAAATTTCATGCCAAAAGGAGTTCAACAAGTATTTTTCACGAATTTAATTTTCAAACTGCGTCTGTCAGAATTTTCAGGCAGTGATTACTATGTGTAAACAAGGTCACAACTTGTTTGCTTCAGGCAAACCAACATGATTGTGAGTCAATTTTGACTTTTGGAGAGTAGCATAGCATTAGAAATAGAAGTTGCAAACTTCATTCATGAGCCATTAGTCACCTTAAAGATCAATCCACACTCAGGGTCTTCCAGACCTTATTAAAAAAATAACCCAATGACCAAACACTTAGCATAATTTTGTCATGTACTTTTACTGGAGTACAATGTGACAATCATAACTGATGGGCAAGATAACGAGTGACAGATAAATTAGTGCTCTTAGTTTACCTTCTGAGCAAAACTATATTAAAAAATTAAGCACTATCATCGTGTTAAGAGAATATTCAGATTTGAGATTTATTTCAATGACTCATGTAAATAGATTTCTAAAATAAAGACTAGCACCATAAAATCACCATATATACAATATATGGAGTAGTCATGCCAAGTAAGCATATCACAATATTTCATGTAGCAATCATAATGCTTTAAAGGACATGGCATATTTCCTTCTCAAAGATAAAATTTATCCACGGTGTGATTATCATATGCATATATATATATATATATATATATATATATATATATATATATATATATAAATATGACAGTGCACAGAGTATCACATAAATATATGCATATATAAATATTTTCTACAGGAAAATAAATACTTAGCTCATAGAGATTTGAAAATAATTGTAATACTTGGGTGTAATCACGATGATTCTACAAGTGCAGGCGCAATATATGAATCCAAAGCAACTTATCTCTTGGACTCAAGCATGCTGAGAGCAACTTCACAACTTCCTTTCCTCACTTCATCGGATTCATCCAGGCCAAGACCAGCAAATAAAACAGTCCAACGATTGAGAAAAGACTTAGGACCATTCTGAGCTGCATTTTGCGTATTAGCATATTGACAAATGGCACGGACCGTAAATTTGCACCAGAATTATGCAAAGTGTTATTAAAAGCTGAATTTAAAGGTGCAGCATAATAAACATTACTCCATTTTCCTAATAACACACATATAGCAAGTAAACACTACACTCAACATTCAGCAGTTGTCAAACACAATACAAAGAATGTGAGTAGTTAATAAACCATGTCAAATATACTGAAGTGTTCCAATGTAATCCATTGCATGTCAAACTCCCTCAATATAATGTTTCAGTAGCTGCAAGCATTTTCATGCGCCATGCTCTGTGTATTTAAGCAATGCATTCAAATCAGGTTGGCAAAATAAAGTGGTGACGAATACATTCATGAATGCATGCAAGGCTGTTAATAAGTCATATGTTCAGGAAGCTAAGCAGAAAATAATGTGCCCAAATCAATCATATGAGCAGAGCAGCAATATTTATATAGAGAGAGGACTAGAGTACTTAGCTCTTGAACTTGACGAAGATTGTCAATTTAAAATGTTCCATTGATTGTGGATGGTTGTTGTTTGTTGTGCTGCTGGAGTCTGCGCATTTCCAGAAACATTTGCATCTCTCTCACGAAAGCACAAATGAGACTCGTACTTTCCCTCAATATACAATATCAATAGATCGATATGCTAGGCTCCTCCTTCGAATTCGTAGAGGCGGAACTGCGAAAGCAATCGCATTCTTCACGACCAACAGATTGATCTTCGGGATCATCACATGCTGAATATCGCGGAAGCTTTGGCGTCGCTCGAAGTGCTTAGGGGGTTGGGGAGACATTCCGATAGACGGCCTGATTCTCTGTAGTACCGAATCATATGTGGATCTTGAAAGGAATATTCCCCTCCACCAGCGGTTGCGCGACGTCGTTGGCGGACATGGCCTCCGACACGACGGAGAGGTCGATGGCGCCCCAAACGGCGCTGTAGATGGCGGAGGTGGGACGAACGTGGAGCAGGACTATGGCGTCGCCGGGTCGGAGGTAGTTCTGGCCGGACTGCCCACTTCACGGCGTAGGTGCTCTCGTCGCGGAAATCGAAGGCGATGACGATCAACTTCGATCCACTTCCAGATTCAGCCGCTGAAACAGAAATCTCCTCCGCCGCTGGCTGAATTTTCATCTCATCGGTCTTGGTGGTAACAGAACCGCTAATGAAGTTCAGACCAAAAACGGGTCCCACCAATTCGAACGGGAGGTTTGTTTTGAGCCACTCGCATCGGCTTTGCTCCGATTCGCAGAAGAAGAAGTCGACGAGAAGCATTCGATCTCATCTCCTTCTCCTCCCGGCATCAACTTGTTCCGTCTATTCGTTACTCACATCAGCATTGCCAACACCGAGCGGGTTCTATCGGCCGAATCAGTGCTGATAATTCATTGGGTAAAGCATCACTGCTGATAACGTGTTAAGAGAATATTCAGAATAGACAATAGAAAGATGAGGGAGAAAAGGAGGATAGATCCATTCATCTGTATTTTTCATATTACAACAAACATATATATAATATACATTTGTAACGGAAGGTAATAATGGTAGACATAAATGTGACCGTTACATCAGTTACATAATCAACTCATAATGTCCACACTTAATTATATTTATAACATATCTATCTATACTATATATAAAAACAAAATCCTTAAATTTTAACTTCCCGCCCAATTCCTAAAAAATCTCTCTTCTTAATAAAATATATTGATTTCTACTTTCCCATCCTTAAATTTTAACTTCCTGCCCAATTCGTAAAAAATCTCTCTTCCTAATAAAATATAATGATTTCTACTTTCCCATTCGTACAATAATTCTGCGTTAAAATTCTATTCTAATATTATAAAATAGTGTAATACAATCTATCTATACTATATATAAAATTAAAATCCTTAAATTTTAACTTCCCGCCCAATTCCAAAAAAATCTCTCTTCATAATAAAATATATTGATTTCTACTTTCCCGTTCGTACAATAATTCTGCGTTAAAATTCTATTCTAATATTATAAAATAGTGTAATACAATCTATACTATCTATACTATATATAAAAACAAAATCCTTAAATTTTAACTTCCCGCCCAATTCCTAAAAAATCTCTCTTCCTAATAAAATATATTGATTTCTACTTTCCCATTCGTACAATAATTCTGCGTTAAAATTGTATTCTAATATTATAAAATTGTGTAATACAATCTATATCTATACAATCTATATCTATACTATATAATTCGGGCCTCCTCAGTGGCTGCCTCGCCGGCTGAACCGGCTTTTAATTTTTATTTTTTTTTAAGTTGTAACGTGTCAAAAGTTCGGCATGGCATAACTTTTGACTCCGTTGTCCGTTTTGGACAAATGTTTTTTTGAAATCGCATATTTTTTCGAGATCTATCCTACAAGAAATGTAAAAGTTATTACAAATAATGTCATTAATGTGAACGTTAAAATTGAATACCATTAGTCGATATATTAATCGGTGTTCTTGGAGAGGAAATCATAAATCCACCATACAACGGTTCACTATCTGCCACTGCAATTATTTATATGAAGTTAAGAAATTTAAAAATGATACAGTAAAATACTTACAAATTGTGATAGGTGGACATTAACCATTTAACCACATCTCTCCATGGTAAGCCACAGCGCCACGTCTCGAATCAAGCAGGGGCTGAACTCGGCCGACGCCCAACAATCCCCCTAATCCCCCTCCCAGCACCTGCCGCAACCTCGGTCCTTAGCCTACGCGCCCACCATCCCCTCTTGAGATTGGACTTGGCCCGACCTACGCCCACATCCCACCTGGGACTGGACTCGGCTTTCGCCTCGCCATCGATCCGGACCCGTGACCATGGCTCTGATACCAATTGTTGGATCTCAGCGCTGCACTATGCTCATTGTTGGATCCCACCAATATCTATTCATAAGACGCTCAATAGCAGTGCAAACAATATCTACATTTAGTTGAAATGATAATTATAAAATTAAATTACTAATAAATATAATATTTAAAATTTAAATTATTACTACATGGCTAAAACAGATTATATAAACAAAAACAATTTTATTAAAAAAAAATTGTGGCCGTTGTTGTGCAAGCGCAAAACAATTGCCAAAATATTAAAAATAAAATAACAAATATATTTCCTGGCCGGCATACAGGGATATATCCAAATATACGGCTGGGCAGTCAGTGCTTCAGCTGACAAAAACTGACATAAACCATATATTTGCAGTTAAAAGTTCAAACTTGAATATTTTACTGTTCGAAAACCTAGGTAAGATTCTCTATTGGGGATGCCTAACCGGGTAGTCCTAGATAATAAACTTTTTCCAACCCAGTTCTGTAGTTTCTCCTACCCCCTTATTATATACGAATATCCAATTTATGGTAAATTCGATCTTCACAAAATTATCAAATATGTCCTATCCTCCTAATCATGGTGTTCTATAACACACAAATATATATAGATTAATGATTAAATGAGAACCCTCCTCTCGTGATTGTTAAAAATTGAGCCTCCAACTTAAGTAGAAACAATGACTTTGACCAAATTGCCAATGTGTGAATCAATATGTGTATCATTTAAAAAAAAAAATATTTTTTACAGTGAATCTTATCAAAATACCAATAAAAACGTAGTATAAGAAAATAAAATTACATCTTCAAACTTATAATTTTTTTGCATAATAGTAAAAGCTTGATTTAACCACTGATATCGAGCAAGTCACAAGCTATAAGTTAAGATCAATTGACCCTTATTATACTATAGCTTCATATCTAAAACATACACTTTGAATCTTTAATGTCCAATCAACAATCCACAGAGAAGAAATCTAGTAATCTATTATGTAGATTCAGAAGCAGATTGTGTGTGTATAAATAGGCCGCCGGAGAAGCTAAGGTAAGCTTAATTCAGATCATCATCAGTTCATATCATTAAAAAACAAGATGAAAGTTATTGTTGTTGATGATGGTCGCATATGTGCAGACCTCTTTGAGCTCATCAAGTCTACGTTTGAAGGTACGCAGCATACGCCCGCATCGCATAAAACCCACGCTAGCTACCTTAGTTTACTCAAGTTTAATTTTGATAGGTTTTTGTATTATATTTACGTATGTCTCTCTCTGAAAGTCAAACTTGTAATATAATATATCTTAGTAGACCAATTTAACTGGAGTTACCCTATAAAAATGCCTTAGTGTATTTATGAAATGATGATTAACATTTATTTATTGGCGCATATATATCATATATATATATATATATATATATATATATATATATATATATGCTGCAGTTGAAGCAGTGAGGAACCCTTACCAAGTTTTGGAAACCTTACGAACCAGCATGGGAGGCTTTGATGTTGTTATTTCATATGTGCATTACAAGCGTCAAAAGGATATAAATCAATTACACAAAATTATTGCTCAAGAATTTCCGCAGCTCCCCATAGTTTGTAAGATTTTTCTTTATTTTTATGCCTCATTAGTGAATCATATAATAAATTAATTTGCTAATTAATTGCATGCATCGTATCACTACTGATATATTTAATTTGTATGTATAGGTTCTAAATGCATATCTGCAGCAGTGAAGTGTGTTGATGAGGAAGAGGGCATTATGTCAGCTAGTGATTTGATAAATAAATGGCAGTTAAATACCGAGAACAATGAATGCATGATGGACTGGACCGAAGAACTCAATTTCAAATTCTTTGCTGTTGTGGAAAGTTTAGGAGGCACTGAGAGTAAGTTATATTTATTTTCATAGTTTATAGAATTATTTAAAAAATAAAAGAATTATAGAATATACTTGTTTTTCGATTTTTTTTAAATGTATATTTGAAAATTTCTTAGGTAAGCATGCCACACCAACAAATATTTTAGAACACATGATCAATGATGCGCCAGAATTAACGACAAAAAAGATTTCCAGTCATTTACAGGTAATTCAATTCATTTCTAATCACGGAGTTCATTTTTATCTATGATTAAAATATCAATAAAATTATTATTATTATTATTATTATTATTATTATTATTATTGTTGTTGTTGTTGTTGTTGTTGTTGTTGATATATATGATAAATAATTCAAAATAAAAACTGATAGTGATACACCAATTTAACATTTGATTTGAATATTTACAGAAATTTCGAAACTCCCAAACAGAAGGACCGCATAGGAACAACAAAATTGCCAGAGATTATGAAAACTACCAGAACTATTGTATTCAACAAATTCGTCAACTAGAGGCTTCATCATCCTATAATAGCCACCCTGCTGCTTTTGATGATATTAAGATTAGTGGTTCGGAGAAATGTGTTCTTCATGCAATCGAAGGCTATCTGATGTCTGATGACTACTCTTCATATTCAATACAAGTCGGACAACAACAATTCCCAGTGCCGCCGTTGTCACCAGAGAGTGATATTTTTAAGTATCTTGATCCAATTACAAAATTACCCACGCTAAACGACAGTTCAGGTGGCCATGGCAATCATATGGTAGATTTCTCTAATAATTTTGACAGTGAAATTAACATTGTTGAATGGCCTGATCCTACAGGTACATACTATTACCTTTCTCAATATAATTAATAAGTTGAATTATCATTTCATGAACGAGATCCCGTATGTTGTACACACATCTTCAATTTTCTTACTAACTTAATGGTCAATTAAATAATATTTTATGTATTTAATTTTTGTAGGAAACTGGCAATGAATTATAACTACAAGTAAGGTGTTGGATCAAAGCCGTGGCATGCATGTACTTTTTTTTTTTTTTTTTTTTTTTAATTTATGGGAATGAAAATTCATAATCATTACTTGAGTGACATGTATTTTAATACTTATGGGCTTATTGTACTACTTGAATAAACTTTCTCTTTTTTTTACTTAGTTTCTAATCTTATCGTCTTTCTAGTTTCTAACTACTATATATATATATATATATATATATATATATATATATATATACCTTAATTTCCAATTCACTTAAATGAATGATTGAAACTGTCTTTCTAGTTTCTAACTACTATATATATATATATATATATTTTTTTTTGAATGCTACTGGCCAGGGCCGGATTTTAGGCTGTGCAAGCTGGGCTACCGCACAGGGCCCCCAACTTTAGAGGGGCCCCAAATTTTAAAGGTCCAATATTTAATTTTTACCTAGCTAGTTTATAAATAAAAATTAAAAGTTTTTAATTAAACTTAAAAGGTTCTATGAAGAGATGGTAAGAATGTGTATTTGTTGTATTTTAACTTGGAGGTCAAAGGTTCGAAACTTACATGTATTAATTTTAAAAATTGTGATTTTGGTAGGGCCACATTTATTTACTAGAACAGGGCCACCAAAATTTAAAATACGGCCCTGCTACTGGCTCTATTACAATGTAGTATCTGTTCATATACTTTCTCAATCTACTGAAACACAAAAAACTAATAACACCTCAACTGAGGCTCAAACTCACAACCTTTCAATGAAAGTCCAACCCGGGTACCATTAGACCATATAGTCTTGATACTATATACATATAATATATTTACCAGTATATCAACAGATCTATTATATGAAAATGCCAACTATAATTATAGTACATCTAGAATATATCTAGATGTATATACATAGCATATCTTCTTTCAAAGATTTTTTTTTTTGTCACATCATGTTACCTAAATTAATAAAATTGTCTATTCAAAATCAAAGTAGGCATCATCTTAGGGAAAATAACTTAGAAAAAAAAAACTTATACAGTTTAGATAAATCAAAGCAGGCATCACAATTTTTAAAAATTTAAGAATCAATAGTAGACATCAACTTAAGTAGTAATTTGAAGAGATTTGAATACAAATAAATTCAAGCAGGCATGAGAAACTTAAAAAAAAACTTAAAAAATCAATACTACGCATCAATTTAGGTAAAAACAACTTAAAAAAAAAAAATACAGTGTAAAGTTAGATTAAATGAAAAGTCAAAATATTAGGTTACAATCACTATCAGTTCAAAAATGTTTTCACTTTTAAGGCTAAAGATGATTAAATTAATATTTTATATACTTCAAAAATTGATTGTTAATCATAAAAGTTTAGAAATAATGGTTTTCACTTAAAGCTTTTTTAATTTCTCATCCACCTCATATTTCTTATGTATTGTTAGTTGTTGATTTGATGAAACGAAATCCATCTTTCCTGATGAGGTTTTGTAGGTATATACAACAATAATACCTAAAATATACAATAACACTATTAATTAGCTCCTAAAAAGGGCACAACTATAATACGTACTGCATGCATGTGTGCATTGCAATTATACCCAAATATGTATAAATATAATTAATCATAGGTCTTGGGTTCGAGTAGCTACCTTAAAATTCATTAGGAAATATTTTGACCCCCCCTTAAAGTCATACTCGAATAAAATTAGTTTTATTATGTAGAACTTTAGTGCACCCTAATGAGAAAACTTGTGGTTAGATAAAATAAATAAATAAAATAAAAACTATAAAGTTACAAATCTAAAGCACTTTTACTTTCTAATTAAAATCCATATCGTGATAGTGTATCCTTTAATTTCTCTTTCGCTCTCCCCTCATTCTGAAGACAACAATCTATAATGACCAGAAACAGATACACAACATCTGCAGCATCATTGAAAATTTTGTTCCATTTTTTAAAATTTTCGTAACTAAAGAAAAAGATTAGTTTGACTTAAATTAATGCATACCTTCGAGCAAGCTCATTAGTTTAGTTTTTGGGTGAATTTTTGCAAGGATATGTAAAAGAGAGAAGTGAAAGAGAAGAATAAGAGTTAATTACCGAAATGGTCCCTTGACTATAGTGAAATTACCAATTTGGTCATTGACTATTTTTTTTTGACAAATTAAGTCTCTCAACTTTAAAAATCTTAACCAATTTGGTCCTCTGTTTGTTTGACCGTTAGTCAACCGTTAACTTGGGACCAAATTGGTAATTTTTCTATAGTCAAGGGACCATTTTGGCAATTAACTTTAGGGGTGGGCAATTCAGTTCAGTTTTCTAGAACCGAACTAGTTTGGTTCGGTGATATACCGAACAACCGAACGGTATTGGGTTCTTGTATACCGAACGGTTCGATAAAACACCGGTCCGAATTGTTCGGAAAAAATTGAACCGACCTAGTTTGGTTCGGTAATATACCAAACAACTGAACGGTATTGGATTCTTGTATACGATTCGATAAAAAACCGATCCGAATTGTTCGGTAAAAAATTGAACCGAACCGAATACCGTTTGATTTTTATAAAATAATAATAATAATAATAATAATAATAATAATAATAATAATAATAATAAATAAATAAATAAATAAATAAATAAATAAATAAATAAATAAATAAATAAAAAGTAAATCCAAGTCTCTTGCTGCTTGCTCTGTCGTTCAGCTCATATTCTCACGGGTATCTCTTGTAAATGTTTTATTTGATTTATTTATGATTTGTTATCAAAAGTCATATATTATGTGTTATGGTGTTTACATAGTCCAAATCCAAAGTCTAATATATAACAAAATAGCAATCCAAAGTTGAAACGGTATTCGCTTCGGTTCGATTTTTACCGAACAACTCAGTTCGGTTTGAGTTTTTACCGAATCGTTCGTTATACAAGAATCTTTTACCGTTCGGTTGTTTGGTATATTATCGAATCTAATTAGTTTGGTACAGTTCGGTTCGAGAAACTGAACCGAATTTCCCACCATTAAAGTTAATTACCAAAATGGTCCCTTGACTATAGCGAATTACCAATTTGGTCCCAAGTTAACGGTTGACTAACGGTCAAATAAACAGAGGACCAAATTGGTTAAGATTTTTAAAATTGAGGGACTTAATTGGTCAAAAAAATAGTCAAGGATCAAATTGATAATTTCACTATAGTCAAGGGACCATTTCAGTAATTAACTCGAAGAATAAAAAAGAGGGAAAACCTTACTACAATTTAAAAAAAAAAAAAAAGAAAAAAACTACCAGTCCTTAGGCACCTAGCTAACTGTGCAGTACGTACTGGGCGCTGAAGTGCGCCCCACGCACACATTGCACAGTAAATCATTGTGTTGTTATTTGCACCACCCTTTAATAAAAAATGGGTATAAAACATCTTGAAAGTGTAAAAATGTAAAAACTTTTATTAATTAATAGGTGGCGTAAATAGCCAAATTGGGGTACAAATTTGCAATTAATAATTTGTTAATTCAATTAATTAATTAAAACATTTAAAAAAAAATCACCTTCTCCGGTGAGAAGGCAACTGGGCTGCCTTCTCCAGTGAGAAGGTAGCCTAGTGGGACGCCTTCTCACCGGAGAAGGCAACCTAGTTGCCTTCTCCGGTGAGAAGGCATCCCCTCGCCCTCTCATCGGAGAAGGTGACGGGATTTTTTTTTTTTTTTAAAAAAAAATTGGGCTACCTTCTCCGGTGAGAAGACAGCCCGTCGCCTTTCCACGGGAGAAGGTGACGGGTTCATCGTCTTTTTTTTTTTTAAATTAATATTTTGATGGTTAAAAAAAATGAATACTAAATATTAATATTTGACTACATTTAATGGTGTTGGACTTTTCTATTTGTACCACCTATAAAGCTATTATCTACACTTTTAATAAGAGCGAATAATGTTAGGCCCTTAACTGGAACAAAAAAATGCCGGTCCTATTGTTTCTTAAAATGAATGGTTAATATTATTTTGATTTTAGTAATTTTTAATGATTTTCCTTATTTACCCTCTATTATATCATTTCCTTCCCTAAAATAATCCTAAATTCCGTTAGTATAAACTTTATTAACGGAATATTTCGTTAACTATTTATTATTCTTAACATACTCATTAATTTATATAAGTAAGGTCTTAGGTTCGAACCTCATCCCGATTAGAGTTGGCATAATTTTTAAACATATATTATGAATATGTTAAAATGTATTAAAAAAATATATAATATAAAATTAAACATAAACTTTGATCAAGTAATTAGCCCGACTAAATACATAGCATTCAAAGTTGAGCATCAAAGATTATAAATCGGAAACTTTAAAAATCATTTGATTTTCTTGATTTAAAAACAATAATAAATTTAGGTTAAGTTTTTTTTTTAAAAAACGTTTAATTAATCTTCTTTTGATTATTTAGAACAAACTTAATATTTCAATTATGTTTTTGCATTATTAGAATGATTTAGGTCATTATGATATTAATATTTTTTGTATTTTTTTTTATAATGGTACAATTGTACATTACTTTACAAATATTATACTATTATTTTTTTATAGATAAAATTGTTCTTACATCATTGTCCATATTACAACTAAAATCTCAGTCATATACGCAACAATGCAAATCTAAAGCGTCAGTCCTATTGTTTCTTAAAATGAATGGTTAATATTATTTTGATTTTAGTAATTTTTAATGATTTTCCTTATTTACCCTCTATTATATTATTTCCTTCCCTAAAATAACCTTAAATTCCGTTAGTATAAACTTTATTAACGGAATATTCCGTTAACTATTTATTATTCTTAACATACTCATTAATTTATATAAGTAAGGTCTTAGGTTCGAACCTTATCCCGATTAGAGGGCATAATTTTTAAACATATATTATGAATATGTTAAAATGTATTAAAAATATATATAATATAAAATTAAACATAAACTTTGATCAAGTAATTAGCCCGACTAAATACATAGCATTCAAAGTTGAGCATCAAAGATTATAAATCGGAAACTTTAAAAATCATTTGATTTTCTTGATTTAAAAAAATAATAATAAATTTAGGTTAAGTTTTTTTTTTTTTTAAAAAAACGTTTAATTAATCTTCTTTTGATTATTTAGAACAAACTTAATATTTTAATTATGCTTTTGCATTATTAGAATGATTTAGGTCATTATGGTATTAATATTTTTTGTATTTTTTTTATAATGGTACAATTGTACATTACTTTACAAATATTATACTATTATTTTTTTATCAGATAAAATTGTTCTTACATCATTGTCCATATTACAACTAAAATCTCAGTCATATACGCAACAATGCAAATCTAAAGCTTCCTACACCATAATCTCATTGCATGATGAATCCCTCTATGCTGCCACCAGTAACCTAATGGCACATGACACACTACCAACAAAAAAATAAAAAAGAAAGAACATGTTCAGTGCATATAGCCCTGACATGGCATCGCAACACTTATAACCTGACCTATGCCTTTAGCAAGATAGTCTAAGGTGGGTTTGTGCCTATAGCATAGTAACCGCTAGGCCTGTACCTTCAGTACAATGACCGGACACTCGTTGTGCATGCCAACCACCAACATTTTCTTTTCCACCAATCACATCTCATCTTTTCTCATCATGGACAATCAATCATAATCAATCAATGATCATCACCAATCAACAACGTGCACAACAACAGTAGTGGCCACCACTCAATATCAACAACAACCGATACACATTAACACATAGCAAGGGGATGATCAGGGGAAGAGCACACCAATCATATTTCCACATTAACTTGTTTGGGTTGACTTAGCGTTCTTGGAAGTTCCTCTGGGGCCCGTAGGCAGCCAGCCTCGCCCACTGAAGATGAAAACAATGACAATGCTACCCAAAAGAGAATTATGAAGAATTAGAGAAATTTAAACTAAAAATAGTATTTATTTAGACTATCATTTTAAAACTAAGTATTTAGACTAGAGTTATTACAAAATTGCAAACATTTATTTTAGTGACAATTATAATCAATCTCTCATATATTATTTTCAATTTATATACTTTAAATTACCGATTTAAATAAACAAATTCAACATTTATTTACCTATGCATAAACATCTCCTATATAATATTGCATTGATATACTTTAACATACTTATTTAAAAATAATTATTGGGCATTATCTCATTCACGCAAAGCGCGTAAAAAAATTAATACATATTAAATAAGTGGTGTAAATAGTAAATTGGGTGGTGCAAATAGAATTACCCTTAACAATTTCAGTGGGACCCCACAAAGAATTGGTCATTGCAGGAGAAAAAATTAAATTTCTTTTTTTAATTTCCTCCCCCATTTCTTTAAAAAATCATGTTACCAGTTTTTTAACCTACAAAAACCTAAAATAAATAATAATAATAATAATAATAATAATAATAATAATAATAATAATAATAATAATAATAATAATAATAATCAACAATTAGAATTGCGCTTATAGGCATGCTACACACATAAAATGTGTTTTTTCAAATTGATAGAAACGTTGAAATATTACTTTAAGGAGATATATTAAAGTTAATATAATATAACTTATGCAACAAGCACATGTGATAATAATTATACATACAATTAAGTTATTTTTTAATGAATGTAGTAATGCAATAATTTCCATCATGTAAACAAATCAAGATGTTTAAGAATTTTAATGAAATAAAATTCAAATTGAACTAACTCCAAACTACCAACTTTATAAGTTTTATTTTTTTGGAGTAAAAAATTGAGTATTTTTTTTATTCCTGGTAGAAAATTAATAGATTGGCCTACATATGAGGTTAAAAACTCTTCTAGACAATATATATATATATATATATATATATATATATATATATATATATATATATATATATATATATATATATATAGAATCCGGATCAGGTGAGGACCTAATCTTAGGTGAGGACGTGAGGACTAATCTTCTGCGTTTGTTTTTTTTATTTGGATGGTCCAGATTTGAGTTCTTGAGATGACATGGATTGATTTTTTTGTTAAAGTGGGATAATAGTGTCTTTTTTCTATTTTTTTAAGTGTGAACGCATGTAAAATCCTTGGCCAAATTGGTTTCCTATTTTCTTGGATCATCACCGTTGCAATTTGGAGCCGCGATTTCTTCATCATTGATTGAGTGTTCGCCCATGCAAACTAATCAGTATTTTTTATTTTTTTTGCTTGTTCTTTTGAGTATAATATTGTCTATATTTGGATTGTCGTGTATATGTATAAATGTATGGGTAGTACGATTGTGCATTCGTGTGTGCTGATTGTGCAACCTAGTGTTGTAAGTTGTGCACTATAGGCTAGGGAGTTGTGCATTATAGCACATAGTTCAATGCATCGTAGAACATTGGATGTTTACTGTATGATTTTTTGGCGGGGTTTGAATGCACAACAATGAAGTTATTGATGCACAACACTCAGTATAGGAATGCATAACATTTTGTATAGGAATGCACATCTTTTAATAAGACCGATTTACCCTAAATTTATATATTTTAATATTTTAAAGGGATTTGTTTTCTTAATCCGTGTGATTTGTTTCTTTTAATCTCAGTCATACATCATTTTGATTTAATGGTCTAGATTAGTCCTCACGTCCTCACCTAAGATTAGGTCCTCACCTGATCCGGACCCTATATATATATATATATATATATATATATATATATATATATATATATATATATATATATATATATATATATATATATATATATATATATATATATAAACAAAATCCTTAAATTTTAACTCCCTTCCCAATTCCTAAAAAATCTCTTTTCATAATAAAATATATTGATTCCTACTTTCCCATTCGTACAATAATTCTGCGTTAAAATTCTATTATAATATTATAAAATAGTGTAATACAATCTATACTATATATAAAAACAAAATCCTGAAATTTTAACCTTCCGCCCAATTCCTAAAAAATCTCTCTTCCTAATAAAATATATTGATTTCTACTTTCCCATTCCTACAATAATTCTGCCCTAAAATTCTATTCTAATATTATAAAATAGTGTAATACAATCTATATCTATACTTCTATACTATATATAAAAACAAAATTCTTAAATTTTAACTTCCCGCCCAATTCCTAAAAAATCTCTCTTCATAATAAAATATATTGATTTCTACTTTCCCATTCGTATAATAATTCTGCGTTAAAATTCTATTCTAATATTATAAAATAGTGTAATACAATCTATACTATATATAAAATCAAAATCCTTAAATTTTAACTTCCCGCCCAATTTCAAAAAAATCTCTCTTGATAATAAAATATATTGATTTCTACTTTCCCATTCGTACAATAATTCTGCGTTAAAATTATATTCTAATATTATAAAATAGTGTAATACAATCTATATCTATACTCTATACTATATATAAAAACAAAATCCTTAAATTTTAACTTTCCGCCGAATTCCTAAAAAATCTCTCTTCATAATAAAATATATTGATTTCTACTTTCCCATTCGTACAATAATTCTACCCTAAAATTCTATTCTAATATTTAAAAATAGTGTAATACAATCTATATCTATCTATACTATATATAAAAACAAAATCCTTAAATTTTAACTTCCCGCCCAATTCCTAAAAAATCTCTCTTCCTAATAAAATATATTGATTTCTACTTTCCCATTCGTAAATAATTCTGCTTTAAAATTCTATTCTAATATTATAAAATAGTGTAATACAATCTATATCTATACTATATATAAAAACAAAATCCTTAAATTTTAACTTCCCGCCCAATTCCTAAAAAATCTCTCTTCATAATAAAATATATTGATTTCTACTTTCCCATTCGTACAATAATTCTGCGTTAAAATTCTATTCTAATATTATAAAATAGTGTAATACAATCTATATCTATACTATATATAAAAACAAAATCCTTAAATTTTAACTTCCCGCTCAATTCCTAAAAAATCTCTCTTCATAATAAAATATATTGATTTCTACTTTTCCCATTCGTACAATAATTCTGCGTTAAAATTCTATTCTAATATTATAAAATAGTGTAATACAATCTATATCTATACAATCTATATCTATACTATATAATTCGGCCTCCTCAGTGGCTGCCTCGCCGGCTGAACCGGCTTTTAATTTTTAATTTTTTTTTTTAAGTTGTAAAGTGTCAAAAGTTCGGCAAGGCATAACTTTTGACTCCGTTGTCCGTTTTGGACAAATGTTTTTTTTGAAATCGCATATTTTTTCGAGATTTATCCACCGCAAACTGTCGTAGGCGGTTTGGCCCACCAATTTCTAAAAAAAAAACTTTATTAAAGAGTTTCTAAGAAAAAACTATGAGAACCTTATGTTTTATTAATGAATTTTTAAAATTTTTAATTAAACAATTGTCCCGTGCATTATTTAATAATCTTTCTTTATAATTGGTCAAATTATTTAATTATGATAAATTTGGGAATAATTAATGATGGTAATAGAAATCCTAGTAGAATATAGAATTGAACAATATTTAATTATTGTTATATTATTATTGTGACTCACGGAATACAAGAGTTAATGCCATTTTTTGTCCTAGACTTATTGGGGCATTGACACTTTTCATCCTCCATAATAAAATTGCCACTTAGTAGCCACTGTTATTGATCGTTGGACAATTTTGATCCTCCGTCAATGACGCCGTTTGTTGACCGTGAATTAGAAGGGTTTTTCTGTCTTTTTATGTTCTAATCCTTGTATTTCTCCATCTATTGGTCACTGCTACATCCATTTCTTCAAACTGAGGTTATCCGCTTCAGTCCTTTCTAACATTAAGAAACCATCTTCACCCAACTAACAATCACGAATTTTACATTTGACATCAATCTCAAGATAATGGAAACAAGTGCAGTTGGAATAGAAAGGGCCGTTAGTCCATGCATGTGGAAATTTTGTCAAGCATACAACATAACTAGCAAAGTCAGGAATATCACCCAACCCCTCCCTTAACCTTTCTGCATCAACTATAATAGGTATGCCCCTACTCTTTGCCTCCTGCACTACAATCAAAACAGTCTCATGCAGCCTTCTATCTAAGTAGACAATATTTACTCCAAGCGCTGAAGACAATTTTGATTTGGGTATGTAGACCCTCAGATATCATGGGTGGATATCCTGGAGTGAAAATGCACGTGCGAGATTTTTTTTTTTTGGTTGTCAACAATGACATATGTGAATGGTGAGTTTCCTCCTTTGGACACCACCATAAAAGATGTATCAACACCATCCCTTTCAAGCTCATCAAGTATTCTTTCGCCATGCGAGTCATCAGCAACCTTAGATATGATCCTTGGATTAAGACCAAGACGAATTTTATCATCCGGGTTTTATCAAAGCATTGTCAGCGTTACCACCTCCTTGAACCTCAAAGCTGGTGCTCCGAATTTTATCATCCGGGTTGGGGAATGAAGCTACAGCAGCCAGGAAGTCAACATCGGCCATTCCAACACCTCAGACAATGTAATTTTTGGGGAGTGGCAAATTCCACATTTTCAGCTTGAAACTTCAATGAATTTCAGGTAGAATAACAGAGTTTTTGAGGTTGTGCACCAAGTAGTTGTGGTCAGAGAGAGAGAGAGAGAGAGAGAGAGAGAGAGAGAGAGAGAGATGGGAAGGATATTTGTGGTCAATATGGAAGGGAGGACTTACAGGTGCAAATTCTACATCACGCCATCTACAACTACAACTGCTATTTACCATAGGAGGGTTCGCCAATCTGCTGCCCTCTCTGCTTCGCCGGAACCAAAAACCACCGGTGAAGGCCCCAGCCTCGCCGGATCTGTTGCTGCACCGCCAGATCTGCCTTACTGGTCCGTCACCGGAAGGAGTTACTGCCTCGTATGCTCGCCGCTGTACCCACAACTCGCCGGAGAAGAACCTCGCTGCTACTCACTACCGACGGTTACTACTTAGCCGCCAAGTCTCGCCATCTCGCCTCACAGGAGTCACAGCAGAGCTGGTCTAAACAAGATTAGAAGAATAAGACATAAAAAGACAGAAAAGCCCTTCTAATTCACGGTCAACAAACGACTTCATTGACGGAGGATCAAAACTGTCCAACGACCAATAACAGTGTCTACTAAGGATCAATTTTTATTATGTAGGATGAAAAGTGTCAATGCCTCAATAAGTCTAGGACCAAAAATGACATTAACTCCAAAATACAATACAAGAATATTTAATTATGGTTATATTATTATTGTGCCTCATGACCATTATATACTAACAGTACTTGAAAAGAAACTAATAATAATAATATAATAATAATAATATAAGTGGTAATAATAATATCTAAAAGTAATTAAGTGTTAATAATAATAGTAAGAATATAACGTAAGAGTTGTAACATAGAATAAATTGTAATAATTAATAACTATAGTCTAGGATTAAATTTGGAATTGTCAGGAAAGATAAACGACCTCTGGTGAAATTAACTCTTAAATAATTTTTCTTTTGTTTTTTGTTTTTTGTTTTTGTTTGTTTTGATCACTATATTATTCAAATATTTGATAATTCAAAAGTATCATCACTTTAAGGAATTGCGAAACATAATTTTAACTAATTTTTTAAATTTTGTTACTTAACAATATTTTAATATTGGGCATAGGTTTTGGCGCATCGCGGGTACAAAATGCTAGTCTCTAATATAAGAGAGAAAATTATAGTATAAAGAGTACTGGATTTGTGATTTTATTTATGGGGTGACTGGTGAGTCTATCTATATGCTGAATTAATTTAATTTGTTGTGAATGTAGTTGTAAATTAATCAATTTATTTTATTTACAGTATAAAAAGATGGGTAGAAAACTAATTTATTGAGTACATAGAGCAATATATACTACAAAGAATACACAATTGTAGGAAACTATAGACGGAAGGACAACCATAAATACAAAATTCAAAATAGAGAGAGTGTAGGAAGTAGGAATGCATGCAATAGACTTATTTTATGATTAGAAGCCTTGACATCCACTTATTTTATGATTAGAATTTTAATTATATCAAAAATGTTATAAGCCTAACCCACATATATCTTTATAAAATTGTTACAGTATTTACAGTATAAAAAGATAAGTAGAAAATCAATTTATATTCAAAGTCCCAATAGAACTCTAACCCACATACCTTTATAGAATTTTAACTACATCAAAATTGTTAGAACTCTAACCCACGTATATCTTTATTACAGTATAAAAAGATAGGTAGAAAATCAATTTCTATTTATTTATTTCAAATATCACTAGTAATCATTTTATATTTCAATTTATAATTAAATCAATTTAAAATAATGTATACAACAAATTTGAGTTATAAAAAATATTAGAATAAAAAAATTAATTATTATTTTTCGTTATTTAAAATTAAAACATAAACAAAAATAAGTATTGAAAATATAGACTTTTTTTTTGAAAGCTACTGGTTCTATTACATTGTAATATCTGTTCATATACTTTCTCAACCTACTGAAACACAAAGAACTAATAACGCCTCCACTAAGGCTCAAACTCATAATCTTCCAAATGGAATCCAACCCGGATACCATTAGACCACATAGTCCTGGTGAAAATATAGACTTAAAAAAACATGTATTTGAACAAAAACAATCTATTGAAAATAGAAACTTTAAAAAAATATGTATTGAAAATAAAAACTTAAAAAAAATATTACACAAAATAATTAGGCATTAAAACATAATAATAATAATAAAAAAAGAGATTGATTATTAAATAAAAAAAAAATAAAGATTAATGTTTGACTACATTTAATGAGGTGTTGCAATTAGCACATTTCTATTTGCACCACCTATAAAGCCATTACACCTATTAAATGGGGGGGGGGGGGGGGGGGGGGGGGGGGGGGGGAGTGTAAATAGCAAAAAAGGGGGTGCAAATAGAATTTTTCGACAAAATATGCGTTTGGTGTACTAAAAACCCAATGCCATGTTTTCAAAAAAAAAAAAAAAACCCCAATGCCATTCCATTAATCACTTTAATGCTTGTGAATAAAAAACAAGCAAAATCAAGACAAACAATCATGCCAATTAATATTCTTTACAATTAACATATATATAGATGTTACGCATAGACTCCTTAATATCAATGTATCAAATTACTTTGGGCAATGATATCAATTGCCACAATAATACTTTCCAAAAAAAAGAGTTAATAATTAAAATAGTCCCTCGGCTATGTCGTAATTACCAATTTAGTTCTCGACTACCATTTTTACTCAATTAAGTCCTCAACTATGTAATCTTTGCCCAATTTAGTCCTCTGTTATCTTGTGTGTTTGCTGATGGTTAAAATTAAGGGTAAAAATGTAATTTCATAAGCTTTATCCTTCTTCTCTCATTTAATCGTGCCGAAGTTGTGGATTAACGAGGTTTTGCAGTTGGCTGCACACAATTAAGTTCATTGAAAACTCTTCTGTTGAACTGCTTCTACATCTCCTCGCTTCCGCTGAGAAAGTTGGCCAAAAAAAGTTTGACAGCGCCAAAGATTTCCTCAGCATGTGCGACAAGCTGAGTTCCAAGCTAAGAATGGAAATCTTGTGCAGAGATTAGTGTACTATTTCTCTGAAGCTCTTCGTGACAAAGTTGATTGGCATATGGGAGAGAAGACACTAGAGAATTTTGATAAGAAACAGACTGAGTATCTCAAAGAGGAACTCATGAGCCCAAAACAGTGCATCCTTGCAACTCATCAGAATTTTCCTTTCTCACAAGTGATCGAGTTCGCCAGTGTCCAAGTAGTGATAGAACATGTAGTAGAAGCAAAAAAGATCCACATTATTGATCTTGAGATCAAGTATGGGGGTGCAATGGACGATTCTGATGCAAGCTCTCGCAACAGCTCACCATGTTGAATCTTTCATTGAGAACCTTAGGATATCAACTCAGGGAATAATGTCGGGGCCAATGATCGAGGAGTCAAGTAAGCAACTAACAAGCTTCGCTGATTCTTTGAAGATCCCCTTTTCATTTAAAATAGTAAAGGTCCAAGATATTCTTGAAGTGAATGAACATAGCTTTGAGGTTGAGGAAGATGAAGCACTTGCAGTGTATGGACAGTTGTTCTTCATGACAATGATTTCAAAACAGTGTTGGAAAATTCATGAGTTGGTCCAAAGCTATGCAACATACTTTGTCCAATTAATTTTA
This sequence comes from Ipomoea nil, assembly GCF_001879475.1. Lineage (NCBI taxonomy): Eukaryota > Viridiplantae > Streptophyta > Magnoliopsida > Solanales > Convolvulaceae > Ipomoea > Ipomoea nil. The sequence goes on from NW_017619393.1 coordinate 75,151, forward strand.
ATATTGTGTGGTTGCTAGTTTTTCACTCAAATGAGTGAATCTCATTCGTTAAGAAATGGCTGAGAAGTGAAGCCTATGTTAGTATATTAGGGCCCTTCCCGTGTTCATTAAAACACACCTTCAAGCACTTCTTTTCTCCCTTCGAGTTATAGTCTGAACAATAGTGAGGTTTGCCTACGTGATTGCTAGTGCAAGCTATCCGTAGTAGGTTTGTGTAGCCTGTCGAAAGCGTGCCAGGGTTCTAACTGCACCGTTACCAGGCAAATAATGCTTTTAAGGTAGTGTTATTATAACATGACACATATTTTCCTTCAACCATACACCCTTGTGTCCGTGCTTCTTAAAAGGCTTTTAGATCGCGTGTTGACGTTGCGACTATTTTCCAACAGTTAAAAGCGTTATTATAGCAACAGTCAATTACTCGAATCATGAAGCAGATTATAATATTTTTTTGGCGACATGATGGTGTAGCAACAACAGAGATTAGCAGTGGAAGGCAACAGGTTTATACAAAACAATACTGGTGAAGCACATTGCTTCGGCTTATGTGTAACCTTTAAGCAAGGGAGTACAACAGAAATAATTATTGGGTTCATCGGAGCTTTGACCATACTCCGATGAGATTTGTCTCCTCATATTTTAATATGACGTATGCATATTTATATGATAACAGACTATCATATTCAAATGATTATTTTGAGCACAAGTAGTCATATGTTATTGGGCATTGACCATATTCCCTTAAAATTCTCATAATGGCATAATTCAGAAGATGATTTGACTATATCTTTGCATGTGATTATTATGTTTTGAGAGCATTTGAAACGTGAAATATATATTGTGACAAGTATTTTAGAAATCACCATTTCATATTTTATGGTGAGTGCTTTGAATATTATAGAGAAAATTAACAGCGGTGTACACAAGGATAAGTGAATTGTTATTATTCACATGGATGAACTTTATGATTTTATTGTGTTAGAAGTGTTGATTTAACACTACTGCTAAGTGATTAAATCATTAATTTGATTTAAAACTTATAAATTATGTACTTATGCACATATCGAATTTATAACATTATGTGTTATATTATGGATATGTTACAAACATTGCACTATTTGATGAGATACATATATGCTTTATAGTCACTTAATCTTAAATGTCTGAATTGTGTACCGAGACTAAATTCTAAGGCTTTACTTACATTGTGGTGGTAGAATGGAAAAGTCATCTTTCTTGAATACTCTGTCTAGGAAGATGGTTTTTAAGTAAACTTCGGTTTCACCACTCCTGGGAGTTTTTTAAGAAGTAGGGTGTTGATCATGCAGGCTAGTTAGAGCGCCACTTGATTTTTACCTGAAATGAGGTTGACTTTCATATATTGTTAAACAATCAAAGTCTTGCAATAGAAATTGTTGAAGTACTGCAATAGTAATATTGATCTGCATCATATGAATGCTTTATATGAGTCTCAATCTCCTCATGTGAAGGAAAAGTTGTGCAGGAGGAAACTTTGAGTGTTAAAATTATACTTGTTGAATTCACCTTGTTGAGAGATATTTCCTAATAAATGTTAGTCTGAACATATTCTTTGCATATGAGATTAATTTCTTGTAAGAATATGATGTGAAATTTGTGATTATGTTGTTCAACTTGAAGTAGCATGTGGACAACATTATCTCTATGGCTTACTAACAATGAACATATATATATATATATATATATATATATATATATATTATTTAAATTCTTGGTTGAGTCATCTAGAAAGACCTATAATTCCTGTTTAAAGGGTAATTATGATGGGTTGAGATAACCAAGTTTGTTGAAATATATTCAACTATTGAGTATGTATCAGGTAAAGTGCGGAGCTACAATAATTCTTCACAAAGCAAATTAGCAAAACTCAGTCTACAAAGGAGCTAATGTTGGGCACCAAAGATCAATCTGGGTGAGAGATCAAATACTTTTGAGCAAAATATTTGTAAGTGTTGCATTGTGGGGGTGATTAACTCCTTATATTTTCACCAAAAGTTTCTCTGTGGTATTGAGAATAATGATGAAAGAGAATGTTTCATGTTAAGAATGAAAATCTCAAGGGATTATTTACGAGTAAACGAAGTACTCGTCAAAGTGCATGTAAGTTTGGTCAAGAGAATCAACTTACTTGAGGGCTAATTATGAGGATTAGTCGTTGAATCATTGGAAGGACTTAAAGTTCAAGTGGTAATGAATTCGTGGTGGGTCCCACTTTTGTGGTCAAACGAAGCCATGAAAAGAGTTACAAAAGAGTACACTAGTTGGTCATTATATTCCTACAATGTGTGTACTTGTGAGGCTGAGCTACAACTCTTAATGAATTCATAACTCTTTGAGAAGGGTGGGTTTGTTGAGACAAACCTAATGAATTCACCGCATAATTACTTGAGTAAAAAAGTGCTCTTAGTGGCTTATACTCAATTGGGGTGGTCAATTTTGAGGTAGACCCAAAGAGACCCCTGTTTTGAGTGGAAAAGGGCTAACCACCTTTTATGAAAGATAATGGGGGTATCCCAATAAGCTGAGTGGCTAAGAAATATGTTGATAAACGTGGAGTTGTGGGGGTGTCCAGCTAACACCTTCACTACATATACATTGTGATTCACAAACTGTCATTTGCATTGCAAAGAACAGTGTCCATGATAGAAAGAAAAGACTTATAACTGATTTATGTCTTTAACTACTCTATAAGCCTTTAAAGGTGGTCTATACTGATATAGACTTGATAGAGTTAAAAGTCTATATTGAGATGGACTTGAAAAGACATAAAAATCTATAATGCGACGAGACTTGTCATGGTTAAAAGTCTATAGTGAGATAGACTTTGACAGGGTGGAGGTCTATATTAAGATAAACATAAGTACATAACAAACTTGAATACTAAGGGTATTCATAAGAATTCAAAGAGTTTGACTTTCATAGAACCTACTACTTAGAGTTGGTGTGTGCATTAGCGTTCAAAATTTATCTAACCGGTGAGTTCAAGATTCATATCACTCTCGGGAAGAAATTACTCAGTGTCACTACGTGTCAGTTCAAGTTCTCAAACACTGACATTAAGATCAACTCGTTTGTATTGCTCAGACTTTATCCTTACTAAGCTTTCTACTTTGAATATATGGAGATCATCATTTCTTGTAAACAGCGTAGACAAGTTTTCTTGCCAACCCTCAAGAATTTGTGGGGGATTGTTGGAAAATTCATGAGTTGGTCCAAAGCTACGCAACATACTTTGTCCAATTAATTTTAATATTGTGTGGTTACTAGTTTTTCACTCAAATGAGTGAATCTCATTCGTTAAGAATGAGTGGTCCAGCACTATTTTTGGATTTGGATGGCTGAGAAGTGAAGCCTATGTTAGTGTATTAGGGGCCCTTCCCTTGTTCATTAAAGCACACCTTCAAGCACTTCTTTTCTCCCTTCGAGTTATAGTCTGAACAATAGTGAGGTTTGCCTACGTGATTGCTAGTGCAAGCTATCCGTAGTAGGTCTGTGTAGCCTGTCGAAAGCGTGCCAGGGTTCTAACTGCATCGTTAACAGGCAAATAACGCTTTTAAGGTAGTATTATTATAACACGTCACAGATTTCCCTTCAACCATACACCCGTTGTGTCCGTGCTTCTTAAAAGGTTTCTAGACCGCGTGTTGACGTTGCGACTATTTTCCAACAAACAGGACCGACTGGAACACTTGACGAGAGTGATGATAACCATCCGTCCACGCGTGATGGTCGTAATAGCGGTGAAAGCTAACCACAACTCTCCAGTTTTTGTAAACCGTTTCACCGAGTCTCTCTTCTTCTACAGCGCATTGTTGCGAAAAAGAAGAAAAAACCATTCATAAAGAGGGCTATTTAATTCTTATTATTTTTTTCCTTAATTTTTGGAGCTGTCCAGTTTGTTCGTGTTCTGACTTCTCCATCTTCCCAAGAATATTGTAGCAGCTTGTAGAGTTACACAACAACGTACTTTTCATAAAGACGCATCGAGGCAGCCAACATATTTTTGCACCTTCCCAGCTTCGCAGTTCGTGGCAGCGGACTTCAACTGTTGTTCTGGTTCGTGACAGCTGAATCATATTATGGCGGCATAAATTTCACAACACACACTCCTAGATTTCTTGGAGCATTTCCTAAAGCACAATGACTATATCAGAGTGTATGTAGAACGTGAACACTTGAGTCGCTGTATAAGGAATAATGTTTACTGCAAGGTTTGGCACGGTTAAATGGGGATGAAGGAGAAAGTTTATGAAATTACATTTTTGTCCCTAATTAACCATCAACAAACATACAAGTTAGCAAAGGACTAATGTGACACCCCGTAAATCTAAACACTAATCGAGGATTAATTGAAGAATTAATCCAAGTTTCTTTGCTAATTCATTTCTAAAATCCTGAAATTTTATAGTCGAGGGACTAGAGTTTGACTAGTCACATAAGTCAAAAGGGTGTACCTTGTGCTTCTTGAGTTGTGCCCTTGTTCCCCTGTCTTTCCAACATTAGTAAGGGTAAAAATGCCTTTTCACCTATGAATTATGATTCAAGCTACCCTAGCAAGACATTCTCATTCCACTCATCCTTTCAACCTAAAACTCAAACACTCTAGCCTCTCTCTAAAATAATTTAGCTTCTTCTCCAAGCAAGAAATTGAACTTCCAAGCCTTGCAAGATTTTCTTCCAAGATTCCTACTTTCTCCTTCTTGAGCATAGGAAAGGGTAAGATTCTTAGCCTTTTGGTGCTTTTAACCTTCTTTTGGGTGTCTTTAACTAAAGTTAGGTTCTTTCTTGTGTTTTATTTTGTGTGAGAAGTTGGTGTGGAAGAAAAGCTCTAGGAAAAGGCTTTTAAGGGTGAAAAGAAGAAGTTGTTAGGCTACAAAGATAACCCATGCTATACAAAACCTATTTTCACTTGATAATAATGATTATTGGCTTCTACTTGTTGTTCTTGTGATGATTTGTGAGATTTGATGCATGATCTTGTGATGATGCATGTTTAGAGCTTGTTTTTGGTTTCTTGAATGCCATTGCTTGGCTATTTCTTGGGTTCAAGTCATATCATTGTTGTGTGTGAGATTTTGGGTGTTTTGGACTTGAACTTGGCCTTTTTTTTGCTTTTTCCTGAAGGAATTTTGGTGTACAGGGTATGTACCCGCGGGCGGAACGGCGGGCAGACGCCTACACGCAGCCCCACCAGCGAGGAATCAGCCTATGGTGGGTGTGTACCCGCGGGCGAAACCACGGGTGGGAGGCCCACCCATGGCCCCACCCACGGGGTACGTTATTGGTGATGTTCGGGGATTTGTTCCCCGTGATTCTTTCTTCTCGGTATTGATATTTTGACCTCCCGTTGTTGATTTAATGGGCTATTTGTGAGTCTTCTTGATGTTTCGTATGTTTAGAACGATGTGTTAGGAATCCATGTTAGGATTTGGTGTCTTGAATCGTGCTAAGGGTCCAACTTTGTGATTCGTTGAGCTAATGTGAGTCTTGAATATTCTTTGGAACTACTTTTGATTTACCCTATTGATAATCATGCTAGTTTGATGTTGATATGCTAGTATGTGTGGTTTTTTCCTTCTTATTGAGATTGGCAACTTGTGTTGACAATCATTTGGTGTTGGATTATATCCTTTGTTGTTGAGTATGGTCTCATGTCTTTATTGTGATCTCTTGATTGATTCTTATGGTGTGATCGTATGCAAATCGTTGTACCCTTTGTTGACACTTGATTGGGGCCATTGAGATGGGCTTTAACCTTCTTGATAATGATGATGATTGTGTGTGACTATGAATGTGATTGGTGGTGAATGACTTGAGCTTTGCTCACATGATTGGTGGTGTGTGATATGATATTTAATGGTACCCTCGTGTACTGAGAGTTCGGCGGTGTAGGTGGGGGGGGGGGGGGGGGGGGGGGGGCGACGATCCCCGGCGGCATAAGGTTGGACTCAGAAGTACAGGGTGGCACTAGGTGGTAACGGTTGGAACTATGATAAGGTCAGGGGTAGCCATAAGGTTGGAACAGGGCATAAGGTTGGAAGTTGAACTTCCAATTATGAAACTGATGACATGAAGTTGTCATTGGTGGATGTGAATTCCTTGCTTATGAGCATGTCTTGATGTACTCTACCTTGTGATGGGTAGGTTACGTCCTGTGTTGTGTTGTCTATGTTGGTTGTGGTCTTATTCTTGTTGTGAGGTTGATGATCCTCGTTTTTGGTTGAGAGTGTGATGGTCTTTGATGTTGGCTTCTTTTCCTTGGTTTTGAAATGATATATATTGTATTCCCAGTTTCAAATGACTTTGATTATATCTATCTATATTATGCTATTTAACGCGCATTGATGGGTTACTAGCATTATTCGCTGACCGGGTGTTATCCCTTGATTTTACAGGTTTTGAGTAGATGCCGAGCGCGCTAGATGTGGACTTTAGATAGTATAGATCCCATGCTAGACGTCTATCTTTTGTTGGCCTGTGTGCCTAGATTAGTGGCCTGTGTGCCTAGACTTGTTATGTTTAATGCTTGTTGATAGTCTTTAGCCTGTGCACCCATGGTTTATGAGTGTGGCATAACGCTTTCCCGATTTTAATTAAGCTTCCGCTGTTGTTTGTCTTGATGATTAGCTGTTTACCTTTGAAATTAAGTTTTTAAATTATGGTAAAAATCGAGGGTGTTACAACTAAATTGGGCAAAGATTACATAGTTGAGGACTTAATTGGGTAAGAATGGTAGTCGAGAACTAAATTGGTAATTACGGCATAGTCGATGAACCATTTTGGTTATTAGTCTAAAAAAAAAAAAACGAATCTTGTTTTTTTTTTTTTTTTTTTTAAAAGAAGGAATCTTGTTATATATATAGTTAATGTATATGTTAATTTAAGAAAATAAAATGGATATGCTAACTGATTCTCTCTCGGATAACCCAATGCCGGTGGTGACCAATCGGTCACCGGAAGACCAAGACTTGTTGGAAAGAAGTACTAAGAAAGCTAAGAGAGGATAGGTCCTTGTGGACTCGGCTATTCAGCCTTCACCAGAACAAATTGTTCAAGAAACCCCCACCAGATTTGGGGTAAATACGTCGGACTCAACCCAGTGGAAAACACCGACAATAACTCTGAGCTAAGCTTGGAATCGCAGGGCTTCCTATTAACCGACTGAGGAATGTGTGGTTTCTGACGATGATAAGATGGAGGGAGGATGGTGTCTCCTATGATTACCCCGTCATCCAAGTTACCAAGGAGGAGAAAGAGAGATTACGCCGTCCTTGGCGTAGATCGCTTATCCTGCGTGTGCTGGGCAGATCTGTTAGTTACTCTTACTTGCTTCAACGTCTGCAGCGAATGTGGCAGATAGAGGCGGGCTTCAAACTGATTGCGTTGACCCACGATTACTTCATAGCTAAATTTGAAGCTCTTTCTGACTACGATGCAGTGAAATTTGGCGGTCATTGGATAGTTCTTGACCATTACTTAGTTACCCAAGAATGGAGGCCCAATTTTTATCCAAGAAATAGCAAGACAGACAAGCTCTTGGCCTGGATACACTTCCCCTCTCTCCCAATTGAGTATTTCGATGATGAATTTTTAAAGAAAATTGGGAAGTCGATTGGGCGTCCAATCAAGATCGATGTCGCAACTGGTTTAGCCTCAAAGGGGAAGTTCGCAAGAGTATGTGTAGAGCTTGACATTAGCAAACCTCTTTTGTCTAATTTTGTGCTCAACATGACGGAGTGGCCAATTGAATACTAGGGGACCCACCAAATCTGCTTTAAGTGTGGCATCTATGGCCATCGTATGGAACTTTGTGGGAAGGATGCTCCTCCGTCGGATGTTTCTAGTGATCGTGTTGATGAGCTGTGCGCTATGCCGGGTGTTGAACATCCGGTACAGAAGCCTAGAGAAAAGTATGGAGCATGGATGTTGGTCTCCAGAAGGGAGAGGAGATTTCATAATAGAACCACGAATCAACTTGGAATGGCTCAACACAACTTGAGGCTGTAGAATACGTCAAGGAACTCTCGTCCTCAGCCCCCTGAAGTTGTTTCTCAGTCCCGGTTTGCGGCGCTTGTTGGCCTTGATGAGGCATTGGAGGGTATTCGTCCAGATAATCTTGTCAGACCACCAGAGGTCCAACAACATTTGGGGAACCTTCAGAGAATCAGAATGACCTATCGAGGGGGACATCAACGTGTGAAACCAAGAGAGCCTGAGGTTATTCCTAGACCGCCAGAGCCTTAGTGATTCATGCTCGTTCTCACTCGCCTTCTCGGGGTGCTCCCAGGGATCGGGGTGGTAGAGGATCCCTTCTAAACAAAGTTGTGGCTGAGCGAGAGCACATTGTGGTCAGAGGTTCTAATAGGGGAGGGAATGTCACCACCTTTACAGTTTACCAGGCGGATGACCACCAAAATTCCCCTACATTAGCAACTTTTGAGAATACCTTCATGGAAGTCCCTCCAGACATCGCCAATTCCTTGGTGCCAATGGTTCACCAAGCTGAGCCTATGTAGGAAGATGATGGTCGTTTTGACCTTGAGGACTTATGTAACACCCCCGATTTTCACAATATTTTAAAAACTTAAATACGTAAGGCAAGGTAACTAACAGGTATCATAAAACGTAAACGACAGCAGAAGACTTTAATTAAAAACGTGAGAACATGAAGTGCTATGCCACATCCACCTCAACGTGGATGCACAGGCAAGTCTAAAACCAACAATCTATCTTGTTCAACAACCATGACACACAGGCCCAAAACACTATCTACAAAGTCCAAGGGAGCTACACTACAACCAACAGCTAGCGCACTCGCCATATCTACTCAGGACCTGTAAGCAACATAAAGAAAGGGGACGATGCCCGATCAACGAATATTGCTGGTAACCCATCAATACACGTTAAGTAGCATATATAGATAGTATAAAACAAAATCATTTTCGAAACGGAATACAGTATATATCAGTTCAAAAGTCATAGAGAGAAGTCAACTGTAAAGACTCTATTCCACTCTCAAAAGGAACAAGGGAAATCAGCATCCCAAGACAACATCAAGACAAGAACAACAACAGTACAACTCAACACAGCTCAAGATGTAATCTACTGATCACAAAGTAGAAAACATCAAGGCAAGGACAACAACAATAACCAAATACAACTCGAGGCGTATTCTACTGATCACAAAGTAGAATACCACTCGACATGCTCAACAACAAAGATTACACAATAAAACATTGGCAACTACATGCCCCAGTGACACTTCGTGTCACAAGTTCCAACCTTATGGCTACCCCCGGCCTTATTACAGTTCCAACCATTACCTCCAGGACCCCTGTACTCCAAAGTCCAACCTTATGCCTCCGAGGACCGTCGTCCCCTCTCCGAAAATCTCCAACATTTACACCAACACATAGTACACGAGGGTACCATTCATTTCATTCACAATCTCCAACAAGTGAGCCTAAAGCTCAGATTTCAACTCCAATTTCATTTCATGGCCACCACGAGGACCACATCTGTACCTTGGTGATTAATGTCCCATACCATTAACCGTGCAATCAAGGTACAACCAATACACACATTTTCATCACAGGAATCAATCAATGGATCACAACAAAGATATGAAACCATACTCAACAAGGAAGGATTACAATCCGACTCCAACGATGGTCAACACAAGTTGCCAACTTCAATAGGAAAGAACAAACCACGCACACTAGAATTTCAACATCAAACTAGAATGCTTATCAAACGGGTAAACTAAACATAGTTCCGTAGAACATACAAGACTCATCATAGTTCAACGAATCACAAAGTTGAACACTTAGCACGATTCAAGACACCAAAATCCTACATGGATTCCTAACATACCGTTCTAGACATACAAAACATCAAGAAGACACTCAAAAAGCCCAATAAAACATCATTGGGAGGTCAAACATCAATTACCGAGTCAAAAGAATCACGGGGAACAAATCCCCGAACAACCTCAAACACGTACCCCGCGGGTGGGGCCACGGGTGGACCTCCACCCGTGGGAACCAAAGCCCACAACCGGTGTACCCTGCGGGTGGGGCGGTGGGTAGTCCATTGCCCGCCGTTCCGCCCGCGGGTACCAACTTATGTCCAAAATAATCCCTTCGGGGATTTTCACCAACAAGTCCAAATTCAAGTCCAAAACACCCAAAATCTCACAAAATACAACAATATGACTTGAACCCAAGAAATAGCCAAGCAATGGCATACAAGAATCCTAATAACAAGCTCTAGATATGCATTCTCACAAGATAATGCATCAAAAATCACATTTCATAACAAAAATCACAAGTAGAAGTCAAGAAATCATCATATAGGTAAGAAAATAGATATTGTAAAGCATGGGTTACCTCTTGTAGCCTACTACTTCACTTTTCACACCCTTACAAGCTTCTCTTAAGGCTCTCCTTCAACTCCAACTTCATAAACACACCAAAAGACACAAAGATTCCATATTTAGAAAAAGACACCTATAAAGATACTAAAAACACTAAGGGACCAAGGATCTTACCCTCCCTTATTCTCAAGCTTAAGAAAGTATGAATCTTGGAGACCAACTTGAAGAATCTAGGATTGCCCAAAACTTGGCTTGAAGAAGAAGCTAACAATTTTCTAGAGAGAAGGTGGAGCTTTTGTGTTTAGGGTGTTAGGGAAATGTAATGAAGGGTGATGCTAGGTTAGCTTGGGGCACAAACATAAGGTGAAAAGACTTCTTTGTCCTTACTTAAGTTGGAAGAATAAGGAGACAAGGGAACAATTCATAAAGCATAGAGTACAACTCTTTGACTTGGATTGACTAGTCAATTTCTAGTCCTCCGACTATTGAATTTCAGGATTTTAGGAATAAATTACCAATTAAGCTAGGATTAATTATCTAATTAATCCTTAAATAGATTTTGGATTTACGGGGTGTCACGACTTAGAAACGGATTCCCGCTTGCGTTTGTAGACGTGTGTTTGGTTTCTTTTGCTCTGTTTTTATAATTATCTTGTCTTGGAATTGTCAGGGTGCTGCCTCGCCTCTTTTCAGATGCACCCTTAAACACTTTTTGCGTCTTCATAAACCTTCTTTGGTCTGCCTCTTTGAACCTAAGGTATCGGGGGTGTAGGCCAATGAAATTTGCTATTCTTTTGGTTTTGATGAATGGATTAGGGTAAAGGCTGTAAGGTATTTGGGGGTATTTGGCTGTTATGGAAGGACTCACTTAAAATAGAGGTCTTATTCACTCATCCTCAATTTATTTTGTTTCAGGTGCTTGAAAATGGAACCTCACCTTGGCTCATGTCTGCGGTTTGTGGTAGTCCCAATATGGCGTTAAGAAGGCGGCTGTTTGCGGAACTATCAGGGCAGTTTTTTGAGCCATAGGGACCACGGCTAACAGTGGGCGACTTTAACTCCGTTACCAATGAGAGTGAAGTCAGCAGCTCGGAAGTTTTTTCCACTTCTAGATGCTCGACTTTTTATAACTGGATTTTCACGGAAGGTCTGGTTGATCTAGGCTATTCGGGTTCGACCTATACTTGGATGAGGGGGATTGATACACCGTCCTTTAAAGGAGCCCGTTTGGATCGCGCCTTGAGCAATGTAGAATGGAGCCTTCGTTTCTCTGATGCAAATGTCACTCATCTCCCCATGATTGGGTCCGATCACTCGTCGCTTATTATTTCTACAACTTAAGTCTCCCAGCGAACGTACATCAACAGGTTCAAGTTCACATGGCATGGGCAACGCATTGTTGTTTTCAAGCTTCTGTACAATCAACTTGGAAAAAGGATTTGGACTTGAGCATGAACACAACAACAATGGCTCAAACCCTTACTGTGTAGAACAAGACCAGCTTTGGTAATGTATTCCGGAGGAAACAACAGTTGTTGGCGAGACTAGAAGGAATTCAACGGAGCTTATCCTTGAGAGTAAGAACACATTTGATTTGATTAGAATGCAGGCTACGCAAGGAACTCGAGGAAGCACTCTATCAAGAAGAGCTTATGTAGTTTCAGCGATCAAGGGAGGAGTGGATCAAGTTTGGGGATCGAAATACTATAAGATTTTCCCTAATAATATATATTATATATTATATATTAGGTCCTTAATTAAGTGGTGCAAGTTGACTATGCTTATTAAGTGGTCTGGTTGGATTGAATAACTAGAAGTTGTTATTCAACCAGACTCTGTGCCTAATATAAACCTGGATCGATGGGCTTCAGGATATTCATTTTATAGCACATAAAGATATGGTACTCATACTGCTCAGTAGACACCAATACGCCATCTAGGGTTCTGAGTCAAGTACGAGACAAATATGGATGACGGTCTACCGTTAAGAGGCAACACAACAGGAACATCAACTGTGGCTGCAGATCTACACGATCATCGCTTCCGCTTATACGAGGTTAGGTTTCTCGTATTATTATTCAGTATAGTCAGATTATTATGTATCTAACATTTGGTATCAGAGCCTATATAATCTCCGCCCAGTTGATTGTATTGCCTGAGGAAAATCAACATTAATTTCATATACATTGAGTTTTTTTTTTTTTTGTATATGGTTTGATTTTCAATTACATTCAAATTTTATATTCAAGATATGCATGTAGGGATATATCTATTTGGTTTTTTTGATATAACCAAACATGTTATTTTTTGAATTAATTGATTGTAATTGATTTTTTGCATGGATGAAATTCAATTTTGGTGTTAAGAAAAAATTGTAATTTCTCCCAAATCTTTTGCCTACTGCTTGCCTGAGTTCTTTCTAGGATTTCCGGTGCAATGTTTTCCGGTGAAGCAATGACAGCTACACTTTTATTAAGCGAAACAATGACTGTTGTTCTTCCTTTCTGGTTAGCCTTCGATATGGCGCTGTCTTCTTAAGCGAAAATAGGACGACGGTGACGGCGTTGCAGGAGGCGTTGGCGTCGCGGTGAGGATGGTGGCGGACGTTGCCGCTACAACAAGGAAAGGCAGCGGAGGTGGCAGGATTCCCGGTCGATTCATCGCTACTGTCTTACCTTGCTTCAGGCAGCCCTGGCTTCGGCCGTCATTGTTTCTCCTCTTTCAGGTGACTCCTTACCGCTGCTCCTCAAGTTTCAACGGCAAACGGACGACGGAGGCGGTGGCGTTGTGACGAGACCAAGTGGTGGAGGCGGAGCTGGGATTGCACGGTGACGTCGCTGCTTCCTTCATCTCTTTCAGGCGACGCCGGCAACCTCCTTTTGCCGCTGTTCGTTGGAGCTATGGTCTCCTGGTTGCCGCTGCTAGGGCTTCTGGTTGGTTAAACAAGAAGATGATGATGGAGGATTATAGATTGGGCCGGGTCTGGCCCAATTCGTCCAGGCCTGGACTAGTCTTTAAAAAAAAAAAAATCCTGGGCCTATTTAGTATTTTGGGCTTGCTTCAGCTTTCATTCATCATATTTGGACTTTTTCCACCTTAATTGTTCAACTTTAATTTGTCATTAATTCATTATTAAATTATCATTCAATTTAGGACAAATATTAAGTTTTAATTTGTTGTTTGAATTTTAATTTAATGTTATGGTGTAGAATTGAATTTTCTCAAAATTTATAATTTATAGTTAATAATATATTAATATGAAAAATCAAAGCATGCTATGTATATTTATTAAATAATTATTTTATTACACATTTAGAAAAGCATGCATTCAGGTTGGATTTAGCATATTATTAACTCATAAATTCATTATTAAAATATCATTCAATTTTGGATCCTTAGGCCAATTTAGGACATTATGGCCTACTAAAGCAGTTTGTTTGGTTTCTCATTAATTTTGAGCATATTTTAGTCCTATATTTCACTTGGGACTTTAAAATCTTTTTTTTTTGAAGAAGCTATTTGGGACCTATCTTGGGTCATTAAAGCATGGATCCTACCTTTTTTTTGATTGATACTTTAATGATAATTGTAGTTTTTTTTTTTTTTAATTATAACATGTTTATCAACTTTTTGAAAATTATATGATGCTTCATTAAAAGTAGGCCGAAATAATATCCGGTGGGAGTAGATCCCAATACATAGTTGCAGTTTGCTGATAAGCCGTAGTAGCTAAAGCATGAGCTAGATGGTTTTCTAATCTAGGAATAAAATGAAACGAACAAGACTGAAACGAAGATGCAATAAGCCTGCAAGTGTCAATGTCATAGCCTAGATACGTGCGCAACACAACGGTTGGTGTAGTAAGGTAGCGATGTAGTGTCAGGCAGTCCATATATACCTCAATATTCTGCTCTCCCCGATCCTTCAACCATGATAGAGCTTCTTTACATGTGAGTGCCTCAGCCATAAGTGGCGAGGAGCATCCTTGTAGTGGTCCACTGTATGCCGAGACATATCCCCCGTCCGTGTCTAGTAAGACTGCCCCCAAAGCAGCCTGTCCTGTCTCTTGCATGTACCCCCCATCCACACGGCATAATCGCCTTGGTGGTCCAGGCGGCTCGGCAGTGAGCAGGTTCGCAGCATGGAGTTCGGCGCTTCCTTGCAGCGGGTTCGGCATAGCTGGGAGCGTGGTGGCTAGGGCCGTGGGCTGTGGGTGCACCCGTGTCCACGCCAGCTTGGCAGCAGCGGCGGTCTTGAGCACCACCTCCGGGCGTGGTAATGTTGCTTCCCAAACGGCCCTGTTCCTTGCTCTCCAAACATTGTAAAGTATTGCTACTGCATATAATATCCCATCAGAGTCTAGAACATTTAGAAGTTCATCAAACCAAACATAAAAAATATTTGTGATTATATTTGGAATTGTGAGGTTAGATTTATCCCAAATGTTCCTTGCAAAATCACACAACACCAAGGCATGCATTGTGTCTTCTTGAGATAATCCACACATGGCACATCGTGGATCCACATACACCCTCTTTATAATCAAGTTTGTAGTAGTAGGAAATATATCACTAATGGCTCTCCATAGAAACATTCTCCATTTTGGGGGGATTTTTAGCTTCCATAGGGATAACCATTTTGTAAATACCCCATCAGTCTGTTGATAATTTCCCATTACTTGCTTATATCCACTTTTAACAGAATACTCTCCTCTTGGATCCCCATGCCAATACCAGGTATCATCATATTCCGGGGAGATGGGTATCTTCATAATTTCCGCCACATCATTGGGTTGAAATAAGTCAGTTAAGATCGAGGGATCCCTAACACCAGTTTGCTAGTCTATCAAACCTGCCACCTTGGCTCCTTGCAACTGTATTGGCATTTCTGTTTGTATCATTGGGTCATGGTCATTTCGTAGCTAGGGGTGGGTCCATATGAATGTAGACTCCCCATTACCTATTTTGCGCCTCACCCCACCACAAATAATACTCTTTGCTGCCATGATGCTCCGCCAGCAGAAACTGGGATTATTTCCCACTTGTGCATCAAAGAAAGATCCTTTCGGAAAATACCGGGCCTTATACACACGTGCCACCAGAGAGTCAGGCTTAGTCAACATTCGCCACGCCTGCTTTCCTAGCATTACAAGATTAAATGCACGCAAATCTTTGAATCCCAGCCCACCGTATTTCTTCGGGACACATAACTTGTCCCATGCCTTCCAATGTATTCGCCTGTCAGTTCCAGAATCCCACCAGTAACGATTCATCGTCCTTTCTATCGCCGTACACACTGATACAGGTAACAAGAAAACACTCATTGAAAACATAGGCATAGATTGTGCTACAGTCTTCAAAAGAATTTCCTTCCCCGCCTGTGATAGCAGTTTTTTATTCCATGATCCAATCCTTTAACGGATTTTATCCTCCACATACGCAAAAACTGCTTTCTTGTGTCTTCCAATAAAAGAGGGGAGTCCCAAATACTTGCCAAATTCGGTGCCTGTGCCACACCCAAAATCTGAGCCACACTTTCTCTATCCTCGTTACTAGTATTTCTGCTATAACATATACTCGACTTATGATAATTTACTGCCTGCCCGGATAGATTCTCATACACAGATAGACACCTTTTAACCTCAGTTGCTTCCTCCGCCTTGGCCTTAAAAAACAGCAGACTATCATCTGCAAAAAATAAGTGAGAAATCGGGGGGCACCTCTTGCTACCCTGCAGCCATGTATTGATCCCACATTATGTGCCTGCTGCAACAACAAAGATAGTCCCTCTGCATAAATAATAAATAGATATGGGGACAAAGGATCCCCTTGCCTTATTCCACGAGTGGGTATAATAGGATCACATCTTAAGCCATTCACCTGAATATTATATGAGACAGAGGTTACACATTTCATAATCAACTCCACCCAACCACCATGAAATCCCAGCGCCAACATCATCCTTCGTAAGAAGGGTCATTCGACCCGATCATATGCCTTTGCCATGTCTAACTTGAGAGCACTCCATCCCCCCACTCCACATTGTTTCCTATTCAAAAAATGGCCCACCTCTGCAGCTAATAGTATATTATCCGTTATCAGTCTATCCGGGATAAATGCGCTCTGTGACTCAGATATTACCCCCTCCATTAACGGCTTCATTCTGTTAGCCAACATTTTTGCCATAATTCTATAGACCACATTACTAAGGGCTATAGGCCGCAAATCAGTGACATACTCAGGGGTTTTCTTTCTTAGGGATTAAAACAATATCAATCTCAGTCAACCCAGGCGGGAAATCACAGGACTCAACACAATTTATTATAAAGCTCGCCACATCACCCCCAACCACATCCAAAAAATGTTGGTAAAAGCCTGGATTCATTCCATTCGGGCCTGGTGCCTTGTCCGGGAACATCACAAACAATGCACACTTAACCTCTTCCAGTTCAAAAGGACGCAACAAAGACTCATTCTGTGCCTGCGTGATTCGCGGGACAACTCCCTCAAAAAAATCCTCCCCGGTTCCCGGGGTTCTAGCACAGAAAATATGATTATAATACTGCAAGATAATATTTTTCATAGGCTCCCCCTCAACCCAATCCCCATTATCATTCATCAATCTAGATATAGTATTCTTCTTTTTTCGGTGAGAGGCATACCTGTGGAAAAACTTCGTATTAGCATCTGCTTCCTTAAGCCAGTGTTGCTTGGCTCTCTGCCTCCAGTAGGCATCCTCCTGAGCTTCCGTGCATCTTAACAGCTGTTCTAGGCGCTGGAACTCTGCAAGGGAGGCCGGGTCAGTACGCCCCCTCAGTCGCTGCTGTTCTCTTGTCAGTTCCTTGATCCGTTTTCCGTACTTATGATACCGGTCTCTACCCCATCGTGTTAACCGGGTCCCACAGTACTGAATACAGCTCTGTAAACCCTGGCCCCTCCCCTCCTGCCAGGACTGCTCTACCACATTCCTGCACCCCTCATCATGCAACCAGGCCATCTCAAAACGAACGCCCCTCCTACGAGGCCCAACACCCCCAGCGGAGTCCTGAATCCCCAAAAAGAGAGCCGAGTGATCAGACTTCCGGGTTCTCAAATTCATCACCTTAGCCCCCATCACCATACCCCGCCACTCGTCCGTTGCTAGAACCTTATCGAGCCTCTCCTCCATCCAGTTTACTGTCTCCTTGCCCTTTTCCCATGTGTACGGATAACCAACCATAGGCAACTGAGCAAGCCCACAGTCCTCAATAGCTTCCCCAAAGCCGCGTAGGAGGCTATTCGGATGCGGATTTCCCCCTCTCTTTTCATTCTGATATAACAAATCATTGAAATCTCCAATGACCACCCATGGGAGGTTCGACCTGCCCGAGAGTGTTCTCAAAAGATCCCATGACTCAGCGCGTCTTGTTCGTTCAGAAAATCCATAATAACCCGTCATTCGCCATTCAGGAAAGCCAGCAATAGTTACCCCAACATCAACATAGTTCGTTGAGTAACTGATTAGCCGAGCCGTACTATTCTTCTTCCACAGTAACGCTATACCACCACTTAACCCATCGCTATCAACATAAAAAAGTCCTTCGTAACCGATCTTAACACGTAATCGTTCTGCATGATCATGTGCCACTTTAGTCTCCATTAGAAATACAAAGTCGGGTTGCTTCCGAGACACCATGTCCACAATCTCCCGAACTGTCCGTGGATTACCCAAGCCACGGCAGTTCCAACTTAAAGTACTCATTGATCCGGGCGGGTCTGGGAACCAGTACCCACCTGCTGCAAGTTTTTTGGAATCTCGGCCATGACAATATCCCCTCCTTCGTACGTCCATCCCTCACCATCCACCTCCGCCCGGCGCCGCTTGGCAATCGCCGCCACCTCCGCCTCAACTACCCCCTCGGTCCGGTTCACACCTTCCGGAGTCCGCCCCACAACCACCCGATCCGCTTGCGACTTCCGCCCCACGGCACGCCGCCCCGACGGCAAAACCCAGCTGCCCCCCACCGGCCTAGGGCCACGGCTCCCTCTGGCCCGTAGCTCCGGGCCATACAAATACTCCTCCACAGGCATTTTCGAGTCCCTTGCCCCACGACAAAACTGATACGAGTGCCCTAGCATCCCGCAGAAATAGCAATAAGTATGAAGGCGTTCATACTTGAACATGACCCAGCAACTCGTCTTATCCCGTTTAATAAAATTCATCCGTCTTTTTTAAGGGCTTATCAACAGGCAACGAAACCCTAATACGGTGATACATCTTCCACGGAGCATTGTCAAAACGATCATCATATTTCACAAACGTACCCAAGAAATTTCCAATCTGTTCCAAAATCCGACTAGACGAGTATCCATTCGGCAATCCATGCAATTGGACCCATAGATCCACCGTATCCAGCACTACATCAACCGGCATAACTCCGTCAGTGACCTATTTACACACCAGCGTGCTATTATCAAAAGACCAGGGACCCTCATTCAGAACCCGTTCCATGTCCGTTACATGATGAAAAACAAATAGAAATCGGCCAGGCTCCACCTCCGTTGCTTCAACCCCGCTCACCGGTTGCCACACCGATGCCAAGACCTGACTCATAAATTCCAACCTGACTAGCTTCCGTGTCAAGAACCTTCCCACCACCCCCCAACTTTCTTCCACCTCGCCGCCCCCCTCCTCGGCAACGGCCTCTTCGTCGGGCATGAACGCCGTTGCTTCTTCTTCCAGCACAATATCGGCCCACCTGGCCGTCAAACCTGCCACGTCCGGTTCTACCGGTGTCGAAGCCATCACGCATGCAGGAATCGAATCACGCTTGTTTGCTTCGTCGGAATTCTTTCGTAGTAAAACGTCGAAAGATCGACCGGAAAACCTAGAGAAACCCTAGGTAGAGAGAAACCCTGCCAACAGCACAATAATCTTGGTATTATTACTAACTACCATATTTTGGTATTCATCGTTGGTAATAATATTAAGTTTTGGGTCTATTTCAGTACTAGACCATTTTTTTCATCCATGTTATAATTCACTTGGGCAATTGAGATTTATGAGCTTAATTTGAGTGATTAAATGCTATAATTATTGTCTTATCCTGTTTTGAGACATTAAGGATTTAAGAATTTAATTGGTATATTGGCTGTTAAGAATTACAAACTATTGTTTAAGTTGATTATGTTTTTTAATCTATTAATAACTTTCAGGGCCTTAATAATAATGTTAAATCTTTAATTTTATGGCAAAAGTAATATAGTTGGTATATTGTCTGTACAATGAGAATTTGGTTATTATCTTAACTTTAGTCTCCCTAACTATCATAATAGTCATGGTTAATTATTATGTGGTAAATTGAGGTTAATATTTGACATCACTTAATTACAGTTTTGCCTTTATTGTAGTTATTATTATTGGCATTATTAATTACTGTTATTAAGTTTAAGGGTTAATCTCATTTATTACCTTTCATAATAATTATTATTTCATGGTAATCTGCAATATTTGGTACATCTGTAAGATTACCCACTTCCTTTTTACATAACTATTAATGTTGGTAATTAAGTCATACCAAACGTGCCATTGGACACTGCATCGAGTTTATTGACACCAACAATGAAGGTGGGGAGAATTCTGGAGTTTTTTTTTTCTTCTCATGCGGATCATCATCGTTGTTAGCGCAATGGGCAGATGCGGTTTGCATCATTAAGGTAAGTCATTAATTATCTTTTATGGTTATTATTGATAATTAATGCTATAGTTACAGTTAACCGCTAATTTGGACTAGTCACATGTTTTATCTTTAGAAAAATGGAAACATTAAAATGTGCATCACCATACTTTGATTTGTTGTTATTATTAATGTTAATAGTGATTATAATGTTACTTATTACTATTAATAATTAATTAATGATGACATTAATATTGTTATGGTATTCTGTTATGCATCTTGAACTGTTTCCAAATAAATTTATGTGACAATATTTCAGTACATAAAATATTTTTCTTGACATTAAAGTTTTTCGGACTTCAGATTTGTTAAGTTTTCAAAATTACATCCGAAAATGTTTATAAATGTTAGCGGTTTTACCATTGTTTTTCCATATTTAGTCTCCTACTTAATGTGGTAACATTATTATGGCTATTTATTGCTATTTTGGTTATTTGCAACTTTTTCATTAGTAATAATAATAAAATTATTAACTGGGTTATGGAGAGTGATTTCGAATCAATTTTTTTTTTTTTTTTTTTTTTTTTTTTTGGAAAAACATATTTTCTAGGCAATTGACTATTGCCATTAATTCCATAATTCATTTAGTTCTTTAAATTATGATTTTAGTTATTATTGCCCATATTTGGTTAAGTATGAATAACTGAATATTTGTTATAAATTCATGCTCTTTAGTTGGTTCATACTCTTTAGATAGTTTTATGCATTCAATCACATTAAGTGCATAATATTAAGTTTGATTTTATGCATTAAAACATTTTGTCATGGGCTTACAGTCTGAATCTTTCAAAATATTTATCCATTATTTCATTATTCAATGTTGGGTCTTTTTGGTTTGGGCTCATATTAGTACTTTGAATATTAAATTTTATATTTTGAAATAAATCTCATATTTAAATTGTTTTAAGTTATGTAATATATTTGGAATATATGAGTTTAATGTTTAATTTTATGCATACTTGTCCTAAGCATAATATTTTGTTTTAAATTATGCAATTTTATTACGCCTTCAGCAATGCATACTTTGGAATGGAATTATATTAGTCCCTATTAAGTTGGACTTATACATAAACTTTAGTTGCGGTAGTGCCTGAATTTAAGAACGTTTAGTCCGCTAATTTAGTACACCATTTAAGCTTTAATTATAGGTGAACCATACAGTTTTTTGGTGTATACCCTATAGTTTTAGGTTCATACCCCCAAACAGTTATACATTAAGTATATATGAATCGGGGAGGCATATTAGTTTTATGGCCATGACTTAAGAACATCTTGTGCCACTAGTCTCCTTAAAGTGATACTCTATTTAAGGAATTGGTATTCAGTGAGACTTTGTCTCTGACCATTTTTTTCCTGGAGTATATTTAGATTTTCCCATCACAATTTGGTATAATCTGTTTGTCAAAATTTTAAGTATTTCTTGTGTGATTTTATTTCAGTTCATTAAAAAATAGCCAAAGCATCTTTAATTTACTGAAGTATCTTAAGTTTTCAATCTTGGTTAATTAAGGAATAGCCACATCATATTCAACTACCTAAGATTATTAAGTTATGATCTTATAATTTTAATTTGGTTAGGGAGTAGCCACAACATCCTTAATCAGTTTAAATTATATAGGTTAGGCAAGGAATTGATAATTGTCTAGTGATCTTATAATTTAAATTTGGTTTAGGAGTAGCCACAGCATCCTTAATCTGTTAAAATTATATATTAAGCAGTTCATTTTGGTCACGTAAAGTTTTGGACATATCATTTGTGATTAATTGTATGTAATATGATGGAATTTAGCCCACAGGAAATTTCGTTATA
Source organism: Ipomoea nil (assembly GCF_001879475.1). Taxonomy (NCBI): domain Eukaryota; kingdom Viridiplantae; phylum Streptophyta; class Magnoliopsida; order Solanales; family Convolvulaceae; genus Ipomoea; species Ipomoea nil. The sequence continues at coordinate 97,090 of NW_017619393.1, forward strand.
TTTATATAATTAATCAGGATGAAATACTAGACTACAGTCATAATTTAGCCCACATGCAATTATGTATCGGAATGTAGTTTAGTAGTTTTATCAGTGGTGATAGAAATAGATCAATTTATTTGTAAATAATGATTTCTAATTCTATCATAAAGTTTAATTTTTTTTTATGATGTAAACTTTAGACCATATTTCTTAATTTGCCCACAGGGATTAAAAAAAAGGCACATGATTTCTTAAGTTTTATCATAATGGTTGTAATGAATCTTATTGAATAAAACTTTAGCCCATAGACAAGTTTTATGTCATTTGATTCTTCAACTCATTTGATAATTGTTTCATCATAAATAAAATCTTTCAGTTGGATCTAATTGAGTAAAACTTTAGCCCACAGGCAAGTTTTATGTCACTAGGTTCTTCTGTCTATTTTGTAGTTGTGAAAATATTATCATAAGGGTTTAATTGGATTTAATAGAATTAAAACTTTAGCCCACATGCAAGTTTTATGTTAATAAATTCATCAACCCATTAGATAATAATTTTATCACAACTCTTAGAATTTAAAATTTTAGTTCAATTATAATTCTAAGTTTCATGGTTTACATTGGCAAAACATGTATTCAGTCACTTCCCAAAATTTAGCCACTTTTATTAATCGATCCACGAAGCTTGCTCGGTTCTTCGGACTAACTGTAGTAAGTTACATGATTTGACATACCTCTTTTGGATTCCATTAATAATAAAGTGTATCTTTTGAGCCAAATTCTAACTTGTTTTTGAAAAGTGTATTTTGTTTTTTTTTTTTTAGTATGTCCAAATATGGTGGGGAATTATATCTTCATTATTTAAGTTGGACTTTAATTAGAACAAAAAATTGATTATTTAGTATGCCCAACTAGTGGTGGGAAATTATATCTTCATTTATTAGTTGGTCAAATCAATTATGAGTATGTATATTCATTTTATTAAGTTTCGCTGAAGAATATTTTAATCAGTGGGAGTGATCATTTAGAAAAAGATCGTTAAGATGCTCCATTAAAGATTATGAATTTAATTATTGTCTTCATACATCCCAAATTGGATTGTATGTCAAACAATAAGTCCAAATAATTCTGCAAGTATTAATCTTGTATCTGTTCTTATAAATTCATGAGTTCAAATTATTGAATATTTGGTTGTGCAACATATTTATGAAAATGTTGCAACAATATTAATGAATTTATTAGAAAAAAAGCATTTAACTTGTGGTGCACTATCATTTAATAAATTCTTTAGTGATTAATAGGGTCTTTAGTTTCTTCAAAATTGATCCTGGGCCATTTTGGTTTGTAAGGCTCAAAACAATTTTGTGAGACATATAAGTAAGACTCATTATGATTATGTTCAGTTCGTTTAGAGTGAACATTGAAGTTATTTGGGAAGTTATGGTGTATGATTAAGATTCCAAATTTATGGACTTAGCCCTTTAGTTTATTGTCTAAGTTATTGGAATGCTTCTGTGACTTGACTATCTGATCTATTGGCTATTTTGATGAGTGGGAGTGACATACGTGTTAACTCCAAGCTCTTAGCCGTTAGAGGTAGTACTTATGTTAACTTATTAAGAAGTCATAGAATATAGTTAGCATTATGCTAACATTAACAGATCTCTACTTAAGGCATGCTTCTATAGTTTTGGAGATCATACAGTGTATTAGGATGGTTTCTTCTTTCAGTTGTGCACATAAAATATTTTGAGAAACATCCCTTAAGGTACTGAGAATAAACATTGGGTTTGTTCATAAAAGACCTAAGTTGAAGAATTTAAATACATGTGACCATAATGGATATTACTCTTATTAAATAGAAGACATGTCACTATGATTCTTGTGTTTTGTTCTTTTGTGAGGGTTGTGCTAGTACTTGCACCAAGTGGGAGAATATAAGATTTTCCCTAATAATATATATTATATATTATATATTAGGGTCTTGATTAAGTGGTGTAAGTTGACTAGGCTTATTAAGTGGTCTGGTTGGATTGAATAACTAGAAGTTGTTATTCAACCAGACTCTGTGCCTAATATAAACCTGGATCGATGGGCTTCAGGATATTCATTATATAACACATAAAGATATGGTACTCATACTGCTCAGTAGACACCAATACGCCATCTAGGGTTCTGAGTCAAGTACGAGACAAATATGGATGACGGTCTACCATTAAGAGGCAACACAACAGGAACATCAACCGTGGCTGCAGATCTACACGATCATCGCTTCCGCTTATACGAGGTTAGGCTTCTCGTATTATTATTCAGTATAGTTAGATTATTATGTATCTAACAAATACTCGATTCTATCAAATGGCAACGTCTATTCGAAGAAGTCAGACTAGAGTTAGCTGTTTGAAGGATGAGGTTGGACGGGTTATTACTGAGGAGGACTCAATCAGGAAACATGTTCGCGATTATTTTATGTCCCTTTTTTCAGAAGATGACAGGATCAATTTCCAGAACCTACATCATGGTCTCTTCCCTCCCCTTACTGATGATGACTAGTCTGTGGTTTATGCTCCTATTGCACTGGAGGAAGTCAAAACAACCTTATTCGAGATGACACCATGCAAGACACCAGGCCCCGATGGATTCATGGCTGGCTTTTACCAAAAGGTTTGGCCTAAAGTAGGTGAGACCATACCCTTAGTAGCTTTGTGAGGGACTTTTTTGAAAATGGCACCCTGCCTCCTTGGTGCAACGTTACTTTAATTTCTCTTATCCCGAAGGTGCAAAACCCGGATCACATCAAGCAATTTCGCCTCATTGGTCTTTGTAACGTCGTTTACAAGTTGATTACCAAGATCATGACTATGCGTTTAAAAGCCATTTCTTGAAAACATGTAGGCTCCCATCTAACAAGCTTCATCCACGGCTAGCAGATCACGGATAACACCCTCTGTGACACCCCGTAAATCCAAAATCTATTTAAGGATTAATTAGATAATTAATCCTAGCTTAATTGGTAACTTACTTCTAAAATCCTGAAAATCCAATAATCGGAGGACAAGAAATTGACTAGTCAATCCAAGTCAAAGAGTTGTACTCTAGGCTTAAAGAATTGTTCCCTTGTATCCTTACAGTTCCCACTTTAGTAAGGGTAAAGAAGACTTTTCACCTTATGTTTGTATCCCAAGCTAACCTAGAGTCATACTTCATTTCATTTCCCTTACACCCTAAACACAAAGCTCCACCTTCTCTCTAGAAAATTGTTAGCTTCTTCTTCAAGCCAAGTTTGGGCAATCCAAGATTCTTCAAGTTGGTCTCCAAGATTCAAACTTTCTTAACCTTGATCATAAGGGAGGGTAAGATCCATGGTCCCTTAGTGTTTTAATACCTTTTTAGGTGTCTTTTATAAAAGATAGAATCTTTGTTGTCTTTTGGTGTGTTCTTAAAGTTGAAGTTGAAGGAGAGCTTTAGGAGAAGCTTTAAGGGTGTGAAAAGTGATGGTTTAGGCTACAAGAGGTAACCCATGCTTTACAAAATCTATTTTCTTACCTATATGATGATTTCTTGACTTCTACATGTGATTTTTGCAATGAAATGTGAGTTTTGATGCATTGTCTTGTGAGAATGCATATCTAGAGCTTGTTATTAGGGTTCTTATATGCCATTGCTTGGATATTTCTTTGATTCAAGTCATATTGTTGTATTTGTTGAGATTTTGGGTGTTTTGGACTTGAATTTGGACTTGGTGTTGAAAATCTCCGAAGGTATTATTTTGGTACAAGGTTGTACCCGTGGGCGGAACGGCGGGTAGGGCACCACCCGTCGCCCCACCCGCGGGGTATGTGTGGTTGTGGCTATGGTTCCCGCAGGCAGAACCACGGGTGGAGGTCCACCGGTGGCCGCACCCGCGGGGTACACCTTGTTGGTTGTTTAGGGATTTGTTCCCCGTGATTCTTTTGACTCGGTAATTGATGTTTTGACTTCCCGATGTTGTTTTGTTAGGCTATTTGAGTGTCTTCTTGATGTTTCGTATGTCTAGAACGATATGTTAGGAATCCATGTAGGATTTGGTGTCTTGAATCGTGCTAAGTGTTCAACGTTATGATTCGTTGAACCATGATGAGTCTTGTACGTTCTTCGCAACTATGTTTGGTTTACCCGTTTGATAAGCATGCTAGTTTGATGTTGAAATGCTAGTGTGTGCGGTTTGTTCTTTCCTATTGTGGGTGAAAACTTGTGTTGATCATCGTTGGTGTCGGATTGTAGTCCTTCTTTGATTGAGTATGGTTTCATATCTTTGTTGTGATCCATTGATTGATTCCTGTGATGAAATGTGTGTGTTGGCTGTACCTGGATTGCACGATTAGTGGTATGGGACATTAATCACCAAGGTACAGATGTGGTCCTCGTGGTGGCCATGAATTGAGTTTTGTGGTTTTTTATCGCGAGTTTAACTCACAGGTTTGGCGGTTTTGTGATATGATCTTGCAATGTACCCTCGTGTACTGTGCGTTCGACGGTTTTGTTTGGCGGTTGTTGGAGGGGGAACGACGGTTCCCGGAGGCAAAAGGTTGGACTTGGAAGTATAGGGTGGCACTCAGAGGTAAAGGTTGGAACTGTAATAAGGCCGGGGGTAGCCATAAGGTTGGAACTGTAATAAGGCCGGGGGTAGCCATAAGGTTGGAACAGGGCATAAGGTTGGAACTTGTGACACGAAGTGTCACTGTGGCATGTAGTGCCAATGTGTGGATGTCTATCCTTTTTGTTGAGCATGTCAAGTGGTATTCTACTTTGTGATCAGTAGAATACACCTCGAGTTGTACTTGTTATTGTTGTTATCTTTGTCGTGATGTTTTCTACTTTGTGATCAGTAGATTATATCTTGAGCGGTGTTGAGTTGTTCTGTTGTTGTTCTTGTCTTGATGTTGTTTGGGATGTTGATTCCCTTGTTCTTTTGAGAGTGAAATAGAGTCTTTGTAGTTGACTTCTCTCTTTACGGTTTTGAACTGATATATATACTGTATTCTGTTTCGAAAATGATTTTGTATTATACTATCTACTTATGCTATTGAACGCGTATTGATGGGTTACTAGCAATATTTGCTGACCGGGCGTCGTCCCCTTTATTTATGTGCTTTACAGGTCCTGAGTGGACATGGCGAGAGCGTTAGCCGTTGGTAGTTTATCTCCCATGAACAATGTAGTTAGTGTTTTGGCCTGTGTGCCTCAGTTGTTGAACAAATTAGTTTGATGGTTTTAGACTTACATGTGCATTAACGTTGAGGTGAATGTGGCATAACACTCCTTGGTTTTCCCGGTGTTTATATTAGACTTCCACTGTTGCTTTTGTTTATGATATCTATTAGTTACGTATTTAAGTTTTAAAGTGGCATGAAAATCAGGGGTGTTACACCCTCGCTTATCAGGAAGTGCTACACTCCCTAGGAAATGAGAAAGGAAGAAAAGGGTGGATGGTTTTAAAGGTTGACCTCGAGAAGGCTTATGACAAACTCTCTTGGAGTTTTATTGAAGATACAATGCGGGACATTGGCTTTAATCAGTCTTGGGTTAGGAATATTCTGCAATGTGTTTCAACCTCGCGGCTTGCGGTGCTTTGGAATGGCCATCAAACCGATTGTTTCACCCCAGAAAGGGGAAATAGACAGGGATACCCTATTTCCCCCCTTTTGTTTGTGTTGTGTATAGAAAGATTGAGTCACATTATTGAGAATTCTGTGGACAATGGAAAGGTGTGAGAATATCACGTAATGCTCCTAATATGACGCATTTGTTCTTTGGTGAGGCCACTGTTCGACAGGCTTTGGAGATGAAAAGGTACCTTGACTTATTTTGCTCAAGTTCTGGCCAGAGCATTAATCAGCAAAGGTCTTCACTGTTCTTCTCCAGGAATACAAACCCCGGGATCCAGCAGAGTATTGTTGAATCATTGGGCATTCCAAGAGTCTTGGCCATGGGCAATCACCTAGGGCTACCCTCAGTCCATGGTAGCCTGACTAAGGACTCGTTTAATGGCATCCTCGATAGGATCCAGTCACTACTCGCTTGTTGGAAGTCCTGTAAAATTTTCCCTAATAATATATATTATATATTATATATTAGGGCCTTAATTAAGTGGTGCAAGTTGACTAGGCTTATTAAGTGGTCTGGTTAGACTTAATAACTAGTAGTTGTTAGTCAACCAAACTCTGTGCATAATATAATCCTAGATTGATGGGATACAGGATGTTGGATGTTAGCACATTCAGTTACGGTACTCAGACTGCTCAGTAGATACCAATACACCCTCTAGGGTTCTGAGTCAGGTCTGAGACAAAACATGGTTAACGGTCTACCGTTAAGAGGCAACACAACAGGAACATCAACTATGGCTGGAGATCTACATGGCTACGCTTCCGCTATCATACGAGGTCAGGTTTCTCGTATACTATGGTTTATTATAGTTAGATTATTTAGATCTAACATTTGGTATCAAAGCCTTTATAATCTCTGTCTGGTTGATTATATTACCTAAAATCAACAATTAAGTTTTTCATATACGTTCAGTTTTTGTATATGTTAATCTCTACATAGCCTTCAATTTCAATCCTTCATTCATTCGAAATATACATATGAAGTGTTTGGAGTATATATTTAGTTTTTGATATACTTGTGTAAACTGCTATGTATATTACAGTATGTATATTTTGGGTGGATTATTTGTAATTCATATGGACAAATAACATTTACTATTTACAAAGCATTAAGAACATTCATCACCTACTGCCTGGATTTAATTTCTTTCCGGCATAAATCATCGGATTCGAGTTCGCCGATGCTTTGGACTCCGACTGACATCGACTCACCGGCGGCGAAGCAACGACAACTACAGTTTAAAAAATAAATAAATAAAAAATATGTTGTTCTTCGTCGATATGGCAGTGTTTTCTGGAAAGGAAAATAGGACGACGGCAGCGGCGATCGTTCGCTTGTTCTTCTTCATCAGTTTTCGTCGGTCTCTCCGTAAGGCCGTCGGAGTGGCGCTGGTCCGCAGGCTTCTAGGTTAGGCTGATTGAAGAAGATGATGATGGATCTAGTTTTTTGGGCTGGGTCTGGCCCATTCGGCCAAACCTAATCCATTTAAAAAAAATCTTGGGCTTATTTGGTTTGTTAGTTTGGGCTTGCTTTAGTTGATCCATCATCATATTTAGACTTCATATAGCTTAATTGTTCAATTTAATATCTCATTAATTTATTATTAAATTATCGTTCAATTTTTTGCCAAATATTAAGTTTTAAATTTGCTATTTGAATTTTAATTTAATATTGAGGTGTATATTTATTGCCTAAAGTATTGCAATTTATTTAGGATAAATGGGTTAATAATATATTAACATGCAAATCCAAGCATGCTATGTATATTCATAAATTATTGTTATAATTATACATTCATAATAGCATGCATTAATGTTGGATTTAGCATATTATTAACTCATAAATTCATTATTAAAATATCATTCAATTTTAGATCCTTAGGCCAATTTTGGACATTATGGTCTATTAAGGTAGCTTGTTTTGGTTTCCCATTAATTTTGAGCACATTTTAGTGTCTCTGGGACTTTAGAACCTATTTTGAACAAGCTAGTTGGGACCTATTTTGGGTCATTAAATTATAGATCCCAACATTTTGATTGATATTTTAATAATAATTATAGCTCCTTATAACATGTTTATTAAGTTTTAATTTTTACTAACTACCATATTTTGGTATTCATCGTTGGTAATAATATTAAATTTTGGATCTACTTCAGTATTAGACCAATTTTCATCCATGTTATAATTCACTTGGGCCATTGAGGTCTATGAGTCTAATTTGAGTGATTAAGTACTATAATTATTGTCTTGGTCTGTTTTGAGACATTAGGATTAAGGATTTAATTGTTATTTTGGTCATTAAGAATTACAAACTATTGTTTATGTTGATTAATTTTTAATCTATCAATAGTTTTTCATGGCCTTAATAATAATATTAAGTCTTTAATTTATGGCAAAAGCAATATAATTGGTATATTGTTAGAATAAGGGTAATTTGGTTATTACCTTAACTTTAGTCTCCCTAAGTATCATAATAGTCATGGTTAATTATTATGTGGTAAAATTGAGATTAGTATTTGGCATCCCTTAATTACAGTTTTGCCTTTATTGTAATTATTATTAATTAGCATTATTAATTATTGTTATTAAGTTTAGGGGCTAATCTCATTTTATTACTTTTCATAATAATTATCATTTAATGATAATCTGCTATATTTGGTACATTGGCATGATTACCACTTCATTTTACATGACTATTAATGTTGGTAATTAAGTCCTACCAATAAATTTTTTAACGTACCATTGGACGCTGCATCGACTTTATTGACACCGATAATGAAGATTGAGAGAATTCTGGAGTCTTTTCTTTTCTTGTGGATCGTCATCGTTGTTAGCGCAATGGAGAGATGCGGTTTGCATCATTAAGGTTAGCCATTAATTATCTTTTATGGTTATTATTGATGATTAGTGCTATAGTTACACTTAACCGCTATTTTGGACTAGTCACATATTTTATTTTTTAGAAAAATGGAAACATTAAAAAGTGCATTACCATATTTTAGTTTGTCGTTATTACTAATGTTAATAGTTATTATAATGTTACTTATTGCTATTAATAATTAGTTAATTAATGATGACATTAATATTGTTATGGTATTCAGTTATGCACCTTGAACTGTTTCCAAATAAATTTATATGACAATACTCCAGTTCAGAAAATAATTTTCTGGACATTAATATTTTTCGAACTTCAAATTTTATTATGTTTTCAAAATTTCATCCGAAAACGGTTATAGATGTTAGCGGTTTTGACCATTTTTTCCATATTTAGTCTCCTAAATAATGTGATAATATTATTATGGCTATTTATTTCTATTTTGGTTATTTGCAATTTTGCCATTCATAATAGTAATATTATTATCTGGGTTATGGAGAGTGATTTTGAATCAATTTAGTAATTTTGGAAAAACATATTTTCTAGGCAATTGACTTTTGCCATTAATTCCATAAAACATTTAGTTCTTGGAATTATGATTTTAGTTCTGATTGCCCATGTTTGGTTAAGTATGAATATTTGGTATAAATTAATATTCTTTAGTTGGTTCATACTTTCTAGATTGTTTTATGCATTCGATCACATTAAGTGCATAATATTAAGTTTAATTATGCAATTAGGGTTTGTGAGATTTTGATTTACCAATGCTAGCATATCCTTTTGGTTTGATATTGTTTGAATTTGTAAATACAGTTATTTCTCATAAATTTGATCTTTATGCATTAAAACATTTTACCATGGGCTTACAGTTTAAAAATTCAAAGTATATATCCAGTACATTATTATTCAAAATGTTGGGTCTCTTTTGGTTTGGACTCATTGGTGTTTGAATATTAAGTTTATACTTTGAACTCTCATGTTGTAAATTTGCCTTAAGTTATGCAATTTATTTGGAATATATGAGTTTAATGTTTAATTTTATGCATATTCGTCCTAAGCATAATATTATGTTTTAAATTATGCAATTTTATTATGCCTTTAGCAATGCATACTTTGAGATGGAATTATATTAGTTCCTATTTAAGTTGGACTTACGCATAAACTTTAGTCGCGGTAGTGCCTGAAGTTAAGCACGTTTAGTCCGCTATTTTTAGTTCACCATTTAAGCTTTAATCATAGGTGAACCATACAGTTTACTGGTGTATACCCTACAGTGTTAGGTTCATACCCCCAAACAGTTATACATTAAGTATATATGAATCAGGGAGACATACTAGTTTTAATGGCCATGACTTAAGGACATCTTAAGCCACTAGTCTCCTTAAATTGATACTCTATTTAAGGAATTGGTTTTCAGTGAGACTTAGTCTCTAACCGCCTTTTCTTGGAGTATATTTAGATTTTCCAATCACAATTTGGTATAATCTGTTTGTCAAAATTTTAAGGTATTCCTTGCCAATGTGATTTGATTTCGGTTCATTAAAGAATAGCCAAAGCATCTTTAATTTACTGAAGTCTCTTAAGTTTTCAATCTTGGTTAATTAAGAATAGCTACAGCATATTCAGCTACCTAAAATTATTAAGTTTTAATCACATAAAGTTTAAGTAAGGGTTTGATAATTGTTTAGTGATCTTATAATTTTAATTTGGTTTTGGAGTAGCCACAGCATCCTTAATCTGTTAAAATTATATATTAAGCGGTTTATTTTGATCACATAAAGTTTTGGACATATCATTTGTGATTAATTGTATGTAATATGATGAAATTTAGCCCACAGGAAATTTCGTTATATTTGTATGATTAATCAGGATTAAATACTGGACTACGGTCGTAATTTAGCCCACAGGCAATTATGTATCGGAATGTAGTTTAGTAGTTTTATCAGTGATGATAGAAATAAATTTATTTATTTACTTTATGGTTATTTGTAAATAATTTCCAATTCTATCATGAATTTTAGGTTTATGATGTAAACTTTAGATCATATTTCTTAATTTGCCCACAGGGATTAAGGAAAGGAACATGATCTCTTAAGTTTTTTTATCATAATGGTTGTAATGAATCTTATTGAGTAAAACTTTCGCCTACAGGCAAGTTTTATATCATTTGATTCTTCAACTCATTTGATAATGGTTTCATCATAAATAAATTTTTCAGTTGGATCTAATTTGAGTAAAACTTTAGCCCACAGACAAGTTTTATGTCACTAGATTCTTCTGGCTCTTTAGCAATTGTGAAAAATATTATCATAAGGGTTTCTTAATTGGATTTAATAGAATTAAAACTTTAGCCCATAGGCAAGTTTTATGTCAATAAATCCCTCAACCCTGTTAGATAATAATTTTATCGCAATTTCTTAGAATTTATAAATTTAGTTCAATTATAATTCTAAGTTTCATGATTTGCATTGGCAAAACATGTTTTTCAGTCACTTCCCAAAATTTAGTCACTTCTATTAATTAATCCACGAATCTTGCTCGATTTTTCGGACTAACTGTAGTAAGTTACATGATTTGACATACCTCTTGGATTCCAATAATGTTAAAATGTATCTTTTGAGCCAAATTCTAACTTGGTTTTGGAAGATGTATTTTGTTTTTATTTTAGTATGTCCAACTATGGTGGGGAAACACATCTTCATTATTTAGTTGGACTTTAATTGGAACCAAAATTGATTATTTAGTATGTCCAACTAATGGTGGGGAATTATGTCTTCATTTGTTAGTTGGTCAATAAATCAATTATGAGTATGTATATTATTAAGTTCACTTTATTAATTTCGCTGAAGAATATTTTAATCAGTGGGAGTGATCATTTAAAAAAACAAATATCATTAAGATACTCCACTAAAGTTTATGGATTTAAATGGCTTCAAACATCCTAAATTTGATTGTATGTCAAACAATAAGTCCAAAATATTCCACAAGTATTAATCTTGTATTTGTTCATATAAATTCTTAAGTTCAAATTATTGAACATTTGGTTGTGCAACATATTTATGAAAATGTTGCAACAATATTAAGGAATTTATTAGAACAAAAGCATTTAACTTGTGGTGCACTGTCATTTAATAAATCCTTCAGTGATGAATAGAGTCTTTAGTTTCTTCAAAATTAATCCTGGGCCATTTTGGTTTGTAAGGCTCAAAACAATTTTGTGAGACATATAAGTAAGACTCATTATGATTATGTTCAGTAAGACTCATTATGATTATGTTCAGTTCGTAGGCTCCCAAATTAAAACCTTACAAACGTAGTAGCGGGAGTAAGGATCGATCCCACGAAGAGTAACTAGTTTAATATATGTGCTCAAATTAAAGGAGAAAGGGGGGTTTGGAATATATCGAGAATAAAGATAAAATAAAAGAGAATTTAGATAAACAAGTAATTTAACTGAACGAATAATATATTGAAACACTTATAGTAGAAAACCTTGGTTAGTAAAGATCCACCACCGGAATTTAACACTGATCATTGATTAATAAAGTAATTAATATGCAATTGAATATTTGTCGTGAAATTATTTCATTTATGTTTTCCCTTAGTTGTAGGTAAATAAAGCACAAGCGGTTTAATTACCCCTAACTACTAAATAATCTAAGACAAGCGCTATAGATTTAATTTAATAGCAGCAATAGGAACTAGGAAAACCGACAAACTAAATAACACAAGCACAAGCGGTTGCATTTAATTTAGGAAAATATTCTACCCGAGTCCAATTATCACTAAGCCGTCAATAATTAACCCAGTTGCTACTGAATATTAGAATAATTTGTAGCACAACATTATCTAATATAGCAAATAATTATATCAAGTAAATAACTAGTAGGCCTCCCTAGCAATTAAATGATACAACTATTCAAATAACTTAGAAGAATATTTAATACCCAAATGCATAAAAATTATATAATAAAAATAAATAAATAACCTTACAGCGTTATGAACTCCGGGGCTTCAATTCACTAAACCAACTAGAAATTAGTCACAAATGGACATTGATAACAATTTCAACGAATACTATAGAGGAGGAAAGAATGAACATTTTACAATAGGAAACTCTTGCTATTTATAGCATTCTAAAAATAGGTCAAATGAATTTCCACCACCCAATTCCTACTTTTGTGCTGCACGTACGATGAAGCTTCGCTATTGCCGCATGAATTTGTCCGCTACATTGCTGCATACCACACGATTTTAAGACCAAAACAAACAACATAATTATAGCTTAGTTTTGTCTTTTTTTTTTTACTAAGACGTGGGCCAATCTAATTTATTTGTAGGTTATTTATAAAATATATATAGATATATGTATTCTTATCTATGATATTCTTATATATAGATGTACGTAGTATGTATTTTTATATATATTATATATATATATATATTATATATTATATAAGAATAGATTATATATTATATATAAAAAAAACTAATTATTAGATAATATTAAATAACCAATGCAAAATTATTATAAAGATGTACCTAAAATATGAGCGTAAAATATGCCCATCAAATTCCCCCACACTAAAACGTTTGCTTGTCCCCAAGCAAAAATATTATTTGCGAAGTAAATAGAAATGAAATTCCCAAAACTCATATATCATGAACAACAATCTGAAGCACCCTGCAATTAATAAGTTAGCACCCTGTTTGAAAATGGAGAAAACTAAATAAGTAAGCCCTCACAGGAATATCACTCATCACTCAAGTGTTTGATGGGTATAAATTTCACTCAAGTTCATTCCTATAAAATTGATCTACCATAGGCTTGCATATCTTCTCAATCACCACTACAAGAGTCATGCATGACACAAATCATAAGGACTTTTCACAGGTTGTAATGGGGCTAGGGTTAAGGTAGGGAATTTTTAGGAAATTAGCTTAAACATAAGCTTCAAACTAGAGGAACAAATAAATACAAGTAATCCAACACCCTCAATTTCCAATCAAAAAACACATCCCATTGAGGTACAGAATGCTTCCTCAGTATTACCAGAATTTCCCCTTACTTCATTTATTTAGAAGTAACTTCAACTCAAAATCAATTGCTGATTCTTTTTCATTTTCTCATAAATTTTCAGCAATATTCTTCTTTTTCAAATGTATATTCTTCATTTTTCGATTTCATTTTTTTCAATTTTTCATGCTTTTTTTTTTTTTTTTTTTGAATCGTGAACTGCTTCCTCTTTTCTTTTTTCATAGAAGACCAACGACATATTGGCAATGAAGATACAACTCACCTCACTCTCAATCATATTAATAAGAGTAAGTGATCTCCCCCACACTTATCCTTCCCAACCTCACGTAGATTACAAAAATAATCCAAAATTTGCTCCACTAGTTATTCAGCTGGGTGAAGGCATTATTTTAGATATAAAAGGCTTGTAATGTGGTCCAAAATAAAGAAAGGAATGGCCATAAAGCTCAAAGTGGTTAACAAAGGGAAATAAATCATAGGACAAACCGGTTATTTGGCTAGTGAGGCTCAAAGTCAAATAATGGCCTTAATCACATTTGAATCATGCATGGTCTAATTAGCTTTAAAAGAGAATCAAGGCAAGTTCTAGAGAAACAAAATTATGGAAAAAATCACACAAAAGAAAGAAAATATGACCGAAGTGTCAGTCAATGGCTCAAAACACTCATAGGTTTATTGCTTACTTAATATAGCCACTACATATCAAACAAGAAATGCTGACAAACTAATCACAATTTGCCAAACTATTTATTCAACCACATTATGAATTTCAGGAAAGGAAAATATAAATTTTTTTTTTTCAAAATAATACTTATTTTGCATAAAATACTAGTAAAATATTTGTGAAAATTTTTGAAAATTTTTGAAAATTTTGACATAAGCAAACTAATAATAAAACTAAATTCCCTCCCCCACACTTATTATCAACAGTGTCCTCAATGTTGAATAAAAAAAAGCACAGAAAAAGGGTTATTGAATGAGAAACAGGAATAAAAGAAAAAGAATGGAACAAACACACCTTAGGTTGCCTCCCAAGCAGCGCCTTTGTTTATCGTCGTTGGCTCGACTTATGATATTTCTTTAAATTTCCATCGTCTTTTTGAGTACCTTCGATGATTATGAATATTCAAAGAAACAGTCCCTTCATGCAGATTAGTACTCAAAGATGATTTATTATTTCTTTCTTTTTCATTCGAAGCAATTTCATCAAATGTAACAAAGTTCAAAGAATCAACAAAAATTGCAATATTATCATCACTTGGAGATTTCATGGTATCATAAATATTAAAAGTCACAAGTTTACCATTAGACTCCATAGTAAGCATACCACTATGAATATCAATTTTTGTTTTTGCAGTTTTTAAGAATGGCCTTCCTAACAAAATATGATAATTATCTTCCATATCAAGCACATAAAAATCAGCAGGAAAAACCAAGTTATTAATTTCAACAATCAAATCCTCAATCACACCCCTAGGATATGTAGTAGATCCATCAGCCAATTGAATTATTATACTAGATTTATTCAGGGGTCCAAGATTTAAAGAAACATAAACAGAATATGGCATGACATTAATAGAAGCTCCTAAATCTAACATAGCATTTTCAAATTTCACCCCACTTATCATGCATGGAATAGTAAACATACCTGGGTCTTTGCACTTTTCAGGAAGATTGCTTTGACTAGCCATAGAGACATTCTCTTGCACTTTCACTTCCTCAATTCTTTCATTATTTCGTTTCTTTTTCATAGTGCGTACCTCTTTTAGAAAATTTGCATAGCGAGGTACTTTTTCCATAGAATCTAAAAGTGGTTTATTAGCATCACATTCACGAAAGGTCTCATACAGATCATTATTTGAGTTTCCTCTTATTGGTTCTAAAAGAGCTTGAGGAAATGGGGGTACTGGTTCATAATCAGAAAAAGAAGAAAGCTTACCTTGGGACTTCTCTTTATTGTTGGCAATGATTCCTGCACTTATTTCCTTATTCAAATCAACATTCTTTTCCAGCGACATACTTTCAACATTAATTGCACTTACATTCTCTTTAGGATTAACAACTGTTTGAGAGGGTAGTTTGCCAGAACTCTGTGCTTCCAACCGACTAACCGTAGTTGCTAGTTGGCCCATTTGTCTTTCCAAGTTTTGAATACTAGCCTTTGTTTCTTGAATACTAGCTCTTGTCTCTTGTTGGAATAGTTGTGTTTCTTGTTGAAACTGCAAAGTGTTAGTAGCAAGAGATTTAACAATATCTTCTAGATTCGTACCTGAGCTAAAGTTTTGGGTTGGTTGTTGTCTTGAAGGAAATGGTTGTCTGTACTGTTGAAAATTAGAACGATTCTGAACAAACTGGTTCCCTTGTGAGTTCCCATAGCTAAGGTTTGGGTGATCCCTCCATCCAGGATTATATGTATTGGAGAACGGATCATACTTACCTTGAGGTTGTCCAGGAAAACCTCCAGCCATGTTAACTTGTTCAATAGGTTCTTCTTGAAGAGTTGGGCAGGCATCAGTTTGGTGCCCAACTACCGAGCAAATTCCACATGCTTTTACAGATTGCACATTGCCGACAGCTAATTGACGGACAAGAGTAGTTAAACCAGAAATTTGTTGTTCAAGAGCAGAAATATTTACCTCATTCACATGCTTAGACGGTTGGACTATTCTATTGCCGAACTGTTGAGAATTTGCAGCCATGTTTGCAATTAAATTTCTTGCAGCGTCTGGTGTCTTGTCAACTAAAGCACCACCGCTCGCGGCATCAATCATGCTCCTATCAGTCGGAAAAAGTCCTTCATAAAAGTATTGAATGAGTAATTGATCACTAATTTGATGGTGTGGGCAGCTTGCACATAGTTTCTTGAAACGCTCCCAATATTCATACAATGACTCTCCATTGTTTTGCCTTATACCACAGATTTCCTTTCTAATATTGGCCGCCCTTGAAGCTGGGAAATATTTTTCAAGGAATAGTGTCTTTAAGTTATTCCATGTGGTGATGCTCCCAGAAGGTAGATAGTATAGCCAATCCTTCGCTGAATCTTTCAACGAAAATGGGAAGGCTCTCAACTTGATTTGTTCTTCAGTAACCCCTGTGGGTTTCATACTTGAACACACCACATGGAATTCCTTCAAGTGTTTGTGAGGGTCTTCACCTGCAAGTCCATGAAAAGAAGGCAAAAGATGAATTAATCCAGATTTTAATTCTAATTGGACATTAGCATCCAGAGCAGGGAAAGTGATGCATAAAGGTTGTTGATCTAAATTCGGGGCTCCAAGCTCTTTTAAAGTTCGATTTTGAGCCATGGGTTCCTCTTCTAAATCAGAATTGGTAGAATCGGTAGCCAGATCACTAAACTCCAATTTTCTCAAAGCTTGTTTCTTCCACCTGCGTATAGTTCTTTCAATTTCCGGATAGTACGGCAAGATTTCTTGATTAGCAGATCGAGTTATAGGCATAAACAAAAAGAAAATATATTGCAGAAATTATGTAAAAGTAAGGAAAGAAAAGATTTTTTTTTTAAATTCTTTTTTTTTTAAATTTTCGTTTGGGACAAATTAACGAGAAAAAACAACTAAACAAATAAATAATTAAATAAACACAAAATAAACAAGAAAATCTCCCCGGCAACGGCGCCAAAATTTGGTGAGCTGTCGTAGGCTCCCAAATTAAAACCTTACAAACGTAGTAGCGGGAGTAAGGATCGATCCCACGAAGAGTAACTAGTTTAATATATGTGCTCAAATTAAAGGAGAAAGGGGGGTTTGGAATATATCGAGAATAAAGATAAAATAAAAGAGAATTTAGATAAACAAGTAATTTAACTGAACGAATAATATATTGAAACACTTATAGTAGAAAACCTTGGTTAGTAAAGATCCACCACCGGAATTTAACACTGATCATTGATTAATAAAGTAATTAATATGCAATTGAATATTTGTCGTGAAATTATTTCATTTATGTTTTCCCTTAGTTGTAGGTAAATAAAGCACAAGCGGTTTAATTACCCCTAACTACTAAATAATCTAAGACAAGCGCTATAGATTTAATTTAATAGCAGCAATAGGAACTAGGAAAACCGACAAACTAAATAACACAAGCACAAGCGGTTGCATTTAATTTAGGAAAATATTCTACCCGAGTCCAATTATCACTAAGCCGTCAATAATTAACCCAGTTGCTACTGAATATTAGAATAATTTGTAGCACAACATTATCTAATATAGCAAATAATTATATCAAGTAAATAACTAGTAGGCCTCCCTAGCAATTAAATGATACAACTATTCAAATAACTTAGAAGAATATTTAATACCCAAATGCATAAAAATTATATAATAAAAATAAATAAATAACCTTACAGCGTTATGAACTCCGGGGCTTCAATTCACTAAACCAACTAGAAATTAGTCACAAATGGACATTGATAACAATTTCAACGAATACTATAGAGGAGGAAAGAATGAACATTTTACAATAGGAAACTCTTGCTATTTATAGCATTCTAAAAATAGGTCAAATGAATTTCCACCACCCAATTCCTACTTTTGTGCTGCACGTACGATGAAGCTTCGCTATTGCCGCATGAATTTGTCCGCTACATTGCTGCATACCACACGATTTTAAGACCAAAACAAACAACATAATTATAGCTTAGTTTTGTCTTTTTTTTTTTTACTAAGACGTGGGCCAATCTAATTTATTTGTAGGTTATTTATAAAATATATATAGATATATGTATTCTTATCTATGATATTCTTATATATAGATGTACGTAGTATGTATTCTTATATATATTATATATATATATATTATATATTATATAAGAATAGATTATATATTATATATAAAAAAAACTAATTATTAGATAATATTAAATAACCAATGCAAAATTATTATAAAGATGTACCTAAAATATGAGCGTAAAATATGCCCATCAACTTTATTCACCAGGGGACACCATCCACTTATTTTGTAATCACATGGTCCAAAAGTGAAATAATTCTAACAACAATAATTTAATTAAAACTAAAACTAATAAGACAAAAAATAAAATAGCCAATATTGTAAAAATATTTTACACTTACAATCTCCCCCTTTGGCATTTTATTTGGGAAAACTTGAGTATCAAATACTTTGGGCAAGAATCAATTTAATTTTATTTATAGCCCGTAGTATAGGTACTTAACAGGACACAAGATATAAAACCAAAAATAACAACTTAAATTCTTTTTGGACCATTTGTGAATAAAGTACCTGATTGGAATTCTTCAAGTCTTGGATCACACACAGAAGCATTGAATTCATAGCATACCACATCATATAATAACTTGTTCATGTGAGAGTAGCATAACCCGAAACATCCATTCAACTTGTTTAGATGCACCAAACAAAACTACTACTCCCCCTTACACATATAGTTCTATTATTTCCATAATGAAATCCAAAAAAAAAAAAAAAAAAAAAAAAAAAAAAACCAAACAAATGTAACCACTGCCAGACTACCAAATATTTCATCATAGTCCTTACCAAAAATTCCATACTGATCCAATACGAAAAAATTCCATACTGATCCAATACGAAAAAATTCCATACTGATCCAATACGTCCAAAAAATACCATAATAATCCAAAAGATTCCAAAATCTCCAAAAGTTACCATAATACTCCCCCTTACTCCAAAACTCCCCCTTTTTGCCAAATAAATGACAAAGGAAGGTGAACATCATAATAGTGGATTAGATATACCGTGCAGACGGAGTGCCCGAAACTGGGCCGTCATCAGCATCATCAGTATCAGATATCATACACCAAGAAGACAATCCAAGAAGAATCCAATACTCTCAGAAATTATACCGCAAATAAAGCCTTATAAGCAATCCCATCCAAAATATTCTTCAGAAATAATCTCATCAAGTAGATAATCCAAGAAGAATCCAAATAAGGTGATGATTACAAAATGAGACCCCAGAGATTATGATAAGCCAAATAAAATGATAACCCAACGAGATAATCCAAAACTGATAGAGTCTAGTAAGAAAATCCATATATACCCAAGAAATCCATTATAACCGAACACCCAATAAATACACAAATTGAATTTGTTCATACGAGATTAAGAAGAACTCCCCCTCAAAATGTACATCGTGATTGTTTCCTTTGCCAAGAATTTCACATTAGCTTGAAGCTGTAATTGGGACTCCATAATAAGTTATTTGCTTTGTTTGAACCAGCAGAAGATTTATAAAAAAAAAACGAGAGCCCTAGAGCCATGCACACGCAACTTGCAAACAACTCAGCAAAACATATTTAAAAGAAATTCAGGAATTTTCAATTCTCAATTCGAGTCAAACAAATTATCAAATAAAACAGTAAGCACATTCATGTAAAGCAAGCCAAAGATTCAAAATAAATCGAATTCAGACATAGACACATGAACCAAATTTAGGCACAGATTCAGGCCAGATATCACGGAAAACACACAAATAAACAATTGAAGCACAGATAGCGCAGGAAACACGTAAATAAACACAAATACGGTCATGACCGGACTAAACACATAACACATAACACAGAGTAAGATTACAAATAACACTTTTATGGAGAAGCAGGTAAATCAATAGGTACATTCACGTAAACACATAGCTACGAATATCTACTTGCAGCAAATTTACCATTCAAGCAACCTTATAGATATCCAATTTTTAGCACAAGAAACACCAACAAAAAGGCATAATCAAAGGATCAAGGGCAGCCAAAACAACGTAGATAGGACATTTAGTGAACACACAGAAAATGATAACTCATTCACACAATAATATCAAGAAAAGGTCATCTTAGGCACATTTTAAGGAGCAGATACTTAAAACATAAATGACATATAGGAGTAGCAAAAAAAATCAGGTAAAAAGATAAAAAAAAAAAAAAAGATTCATAGACTAGGTATTGAAGTAATACCAACTAAAAGAGAAGAGATAGAGGTACCAATATCCTGAGTGTTTTGAAGCATTTAAAGAAGCGAGAATTTTTTTTTTTTTTTCGTTAATCTTCATCCTCCATATCAATTTTTCCATCGTGTTTTGTATCAGCTACCTCGGATGACTTGTCAATGATACTCTTAATAACATGCAGGAGGCAATCGGTACCTGAACAGATGAAATAGACACAAAGAACGCAGACACCGATACAGAAGTGGGAGCATATTTAGGTATTGACACAATTTGGGATGTGTGTGGATCTGGAAAAAGAGGTATGTATACATATAGTGACACATTCCTCATGGAAAAAGCAGTACACATATGTTCAAATAAAGTGCAGGAGGTACTGAGCCAGACAAATTTGAAATAAGGACATTGTGTGAGGTATCCAAAATAACGACGGATTAGAGAAGAAGACACTTAAAAAAATTGGATATAGATGTAGGAAAACAAATGCAGTATTAAAGATTAAAAAATAGGCAGAGAAACCCTAGATTTTATTTTATTTTATTTTATTTTATTTTATAATTTTAATAAAATTAAGAGAGTGACCTGGGCAGTGTCGGGCAGGAGTGGCGGTGCAACAATAGTAGTCGATGGCTTCGTAGTCTGCGGCATCTCCGGTGATGGTGGTGACAGATGGTGACTGCAGGCATTGGCGTTGATGACCGGCTGGACACGTTGATTGCAACTTCAGGCGATGAGGCATGGCTGGGTCGCGATGCATTTTTGGGGGAAAAGAAAATCCCCTTTTTTTTTTTTTTTTTATATCATAGGGAAAATATGTAAAAAAAAAATTGAAACAAGAATTTTGGTAGGTAAAGAAATATTTTAAAAGATTAGAAATTGAATTCTTGAAGGATTAAAAAAGCCTTTGTATAATTTAAGATATAATAAACCTGTTCTTGAAACATTAGTAAATGTTATAAGATAAAATAATTAAAATAAAAGGTAAATTGACTTACCTGTTACTCTTATTTGGAATCCTTAATCAGCATGTTTGCCAATTATTTTGTCATCCTTGAGATGTTATTGGAATTGATTGAGATACGAAGTCAGTTTTCCTAACCCAAATTTGTTTTGTAAAAGGCCGGATGTTCTTTTGCCTGAACTTCTCAGTTCTTTGATCCTTGTAGAAGTAGTAGCATTCGGGTCTGGTATGACCGCGTAACCTGCAATAGTGACAAACAGGATTATATAGTTTATAATGCATCTTATTTGCGCTTACTTTACCATAGGGGCGTTTCATAGTGCTGGATTCAGGGATGTCGTCTGGATCAGGTCCGGATGCTTTGACAAATACAGTCTGATCTTTGGGGTTACTTCCAGTGAAGCCCAAACCAAATTTTGCAGAAGTTTTCCTGCCGGAATCAAGAATCTTATCGAGTGTTGAAGTGGTATCCATCATTTGGATTTGTCGTTTGTAGGTGCTGAGCTCCTGTTTCAAATTCTGAACTTCTTGTTCAAGCAGAATGTCCAACATACATGAGACGAAAGAAGTCTATTACTACACTGACCTAGAGTGACGATGTGCCTGAGTCAGAAGCTCCTAGATCTGATACAGAAAAAATCTCGGGAAATTTTGTGGTTTTTACTGTAGTAATTAGCTCTGATCCAGATTTGATGAACTGGCTAATTCAGAAAGAGGCGAGTTCAGTTCAGCTGAAGATCTCAAGTTGCCAACTCCTTCCTATGAGTTAGAATATAAAAACTTGCATTCCAAAGGGGAGATTTTAGTTAAAGTTAATTGCTCTTTGTCTAGTCAGGTTGGAATATTATATAATGCTAGAAAAGTGTATCAAAATCAGGTTGCTGATAGGGACATCATCATAAAAGCTAGTCTTGAACGAGAAGGAAAACTGAAGCAGGAATTGTAAACTCTCAAGAGGCATATCAGGATGATGGATAACACTTCCACGCTAATCAAATACTTGATTCCGGGAGAAAATTGACCATAAAATTTGGATTGGGGTTTACTGGAGAAAAAGAAAAAGTTGATACCATATTTGTCAAAGCAACTGGACCTGATCCAGAAATTCCTGAATCAAGTACAGTGCGACAAGATCACAGTAAAGTATGGGATAACAAAATTAGATATAAACGTTATAACCCTATTTGTCATTACTGCAGGGTTCGTGGCCACACCAGACCAGAGTATTTTTATTTTTATAAAGATCAAAGGTGCGAGAAGTTCACCCACAAACACATTGCACCGTTTGTAAAACAAGTGTGTGTTAGTAAAGCAGATTTTATATCCCAGTTAATACCAAACACATCTCAAGAGAAACATGGTACTCGAGAACTAGTTGAAGATAGAGAAATTGGATTAGAGAATCGGCAAATTCAAGATTGAAGGGTCATCATTGAAATAAAACCAGGTATTTTATAATTCAATAAGTTATATTTTTTTGTATATTTTGCTCACTGTTTCAGACCCAGAAGAATTGTTGGCCTAGTCCAAAAATATTAATCCTAATTCTCTTATTACTGACTTGGAGAGTTCAAAAAATCTAGAATTTTGGTACCATCTATACTCTTTCCTCTATTAGCAGTGGTATTTCCTCAATACCATTTTTAATTTCCAGCAATTTGTCTTTCTTGTTTCCTACTGCACTGTGTAGTGTTCTAAATTTCCTGGTTTATCGTTTGTGTTTTGCTTTTGGCTGCTTCTATGTGTTCATTAAATGTCCCATCTATGAATTGATCGAATATTGTGAATGTACCTATTTATCTGCTACAATAATTAATGTCTGAATTTGAAAGTGCTAATTGTTTTATGTTATATATTTTTTTTCTTCTGTGTTATTTACTTGGTCCGGTCATGACCATGTTTTTGTTTGTGTACTTTCCGTGCAATCTGTTTTGAATCTGTGCCTGAATCTGCTTTACATGAATGTGTTTACAGTTTTATTTGCTAATCTTCCTGCCTTGTTTGACCCAAAATGACAATTCTTGAATTTGTGTAGTGCTTCTATGTTGTTTGATGAGTGGGTTGCGAGTTGTGTGCACCTAGTTCTAGGTCTTTCGTCACTATTCAACTTGTTCAGGTTCATATAGCAAAGGATTTCAGAAAAAGCAAAGAAAATTATTATGGAGTCCTTATTACAGCTTCAAGCAAAAGAAAGCAATCACGAGGGGGGAGCGCTTTTGGAATGCTTTTGGTAATCTCTTATGGATATTTGTAGTTGGACTTATTATGGATTTATTGTGTTGGATTATCTCCTCTTGATGGATGATTGATGTTTCTCTATATATTTCTATCTCTATTTATATCATTTTGGGTTATCACATTATTTGGCTCATCATTTTCTTTGAGGTTTCATTTTATTTGGATTATCATCCTATTATTTTCTTGGATTATCTTCTTGATGAGGAGTATTTTTTTGCTGGATGGGATTGCTTATGAAGCTTAATTTATCTTCTTGGCGTATGGTAATTGATATTGACCAATATGATAAACGATTGGATATGAGGGAGAACTAATGAATTAAGGGGAAGTAAGCAAACAAGCAAGTATGAGGTGGAGTATAATTGGATATAATACCACTATGGCCCTCCTCTAGCACACTAGATGATCACCTTGTCATTTATTTGACAAAAAAATTTTCATCATATATAAAACTCAAGATTCAAGAAGAGGCACATAGAAAGGATTGAGTTTGTTTGAATAATCCATAATCCATAATATAATAATGGTGAAACTATTAGCTTAAAGATATGACTCAGCAAAAAAGTAACAGCGTGTAGAAAAATTGGATATTAAGACAAAAGTATGGGAATGAGAAAAACATTTTCATCATATATAAAACTCAAGATTCAAGAAGAAGCACATAGAAATAAACTTTATTTGATCTCTCTTTTTAAGAAAATCTTTGCAATAATGAAATATTCTGAGTCTTTTTTTCTAATTTATTCCACCATTATAAGTCATAGTCATTATATATATACTTGGGATTAAGTTTCTTTGAAACTTAAAGATATGACTCAGCAATCTTGCCATGAGCTCCTTTGGGGAAGAAACCACCAGGCTTGCTTTCGTCTCCACTTCCATACACAATTCTGAGTATCTCCTGTGGCGACCGGTCGTATGCGACTGAGTAGTCATCGCCGGCAAGAATGTTGCCGGAAATCTTTCCCTCGGCGCCTTCTCTTTCTTTAACGATCAAGCCTTCGTCTTTTATGAGTCCTTTGTTGCCCAACTTGTTCCTCAGCTCTGAGAAGCGGTTGGTGAACTCCGCCACCGTGATTCCGTACGGCGCCACCTCTTCTTTTGCATGCTCGTACAACAGAGTTCTTAGCACTGCATCTTGCCCAGATTCCACGCCCAGAAGTCCCGCAACCAACTGAACATACATACATTATATAAAACTAGCCAGAAAATAGCATTTTTTTTTAATTCTTTAATTAGCTAGGTACGGGTACCCACCCTTTTGGCAGTTTGGCTTTGGAGCTTGGCATTGGCTCCAACATATCCAGTGAGTCCAACGTATGGAACAAGGTAAGATGCAATAAGATAGTTGATGTCATTTGCATAGGGATCAAAACTTGGCTGCAAACGTTTTCCGAATGCATCGTTTACAACGCTTGCAAATGCCTCCGCACTTAGGTTTAGTAGGGGCCTTGGAAATCCTGGGACAGTTTTCTTAATAGCCCTACAAACATTCATTAAACATTATTAACAATTTATCAACTAGTATAGTTTACCATTTCATAGTATATGTATCATGCATGTATGTATTAATTGATGATCACCTCAAGTGTCCAACTTCTTGATAAGCGAATTGGGCAATAATATCCTTAACAAGGGGACTTAGTTTCGCCGCTTTTGCACCAACCGGGGATGGACCGTTGGAAGTTAGATTGGGAGCCAACTTATCCAAGCCATAGCCAAATGCACCCCACAAGAAGAACTCAGCTTCCAAGTACTCCAAATTCAGAGGGAATTCTACCAAGTTCAAATCACCATTTGGTAATTTATCCTTGCCTTTCTCATTATTAGCGAACCCCGAACTAGGGAGGATGAACAAGAAGAAGACAAGAGAAAGAACGGAAATCATGATGGAGATGGTGAAGACTACAAATTAAAGGATCGGAGTTTCAGACAAAACTTTAATTTTTTTGTGGACTAGTGTTAAGTTGTACTTGTATTTATACACATTGTTAATGAGAATGATAAGGATACAATAAGTTCGTAAACATTTGCAAATTTAATTTTTCCTAAAATCATAAACCATTTATGTTCAATATCTTATCTAGACATAAACAGTGACTATGTACGTTTTTATTATCTTATCTAGACATAAATAGTGACAATGTGCGTTTTTATATTAGGATCTTGTATTATGATATTATAATATTGCACAATTAAACCACTTTGATAATGTTGTTGATTTTATTCTATTGATGATTGATGATGTATATGGTGTGATTGTTGACTTAATTGGTAACCATAAAATTTTAAGTTAATTTGATTCCTTATGAGTGTTGCCTATTGACTTAGCTTTTTGGTTTGAGTCGGAAGCTATAGACATGTTTGGTAATTAAATAGTTAGTTTATCAGTCAATTTTAGCTTATTTGACTACTATTAATTGTTTGAATTGGTTAAAAAATCAATATAAGTGTTTGGTTAATTAGTTTTTTTAACTCCAAAATGTTAAAATTCAAAAAGCGGCTCAAAGTAATTTTTTCAATTAGCTTTTTTTCAGATAAAAAATTATACTAAACAGCTATCAACTAATAACTAATTTACCAAAAAAAAAAAGATGTTAAATTAATATTTTTGAACATTAGGATAGGATGTTCATAAAATCATAAATTGGCTCATAATGCACTATCAACTAATAGCTAATTTACCAAAAAAAAAAAAAAAAAAGCGATGCTAAATTAATATTTTTAAACATCAGGATAGGATGTTCAGGATAGATTGCATTGTAGTTAATGATTTTATTATTGATTATAAAATCATTTTTACGGATAATACCATATTATGTTACACAGGTTAGATACTAACCATATGAGGATTGCATTGCAAAATGAAAAGAATAATAATTTTATAATGCATGGGTTAGACATGCAATTTCCGTGATTTTATCATTACAGTGAAATAATGATTTTATAATTTTTAAATTTATTATTGATTATAAAATCGTTTCCAAATTTATTATTTATTATTGATTATAAAAGCATTTTTAGGATTTTATTATTGATTATAAAAAGAATAATTATTAAATTAAAAATGATTAAATTGTTAAATTATACTTAAGGTAAATATTATGGATTATATGTTTATAGAATTGTTTTATTAAATTATTTATTGAATTATTTTATTATAAGCAACGGAAAGTTAGTTAAATAAATTAGTTAATTAATTATACGTTATATAAATTAAATTTGCAAAATAGAATTATATTGTTAAAATTATATTTTAAAATTATTAAATAAACTATATAAATTAAATTTGATTAAATTGTTAAATTATGCTTAGCAAAAATGTTAGTATGTACGGGACCTACATTAGATAATTTGATTTTAATTCGATTAAATTCGAAAGAGGATGATCTTAATTCGCAAATTAAAAACATAGTGCCGAATAGGAGTAAATTAAGAATAGATTAAATTAAGAACAAATTAAGAATAGATTAAGAAATGACAAATAACAATAACCAATAACATAACAAAAGCATGATTTTAATAGATTAGATTGTTGACATATTCCTTATTATTCATCTCTAAACAGAGTCCTCATTATTTGAATCTCCTTTGGTAGAATCCAAATTTCCAATCGGGGGTTCAGGCACGTAATCCCTCATTTCGGGATATATTTGTATTTGTACTAATTATTAAATTACCATACCGATAGATCACTACTGGAAATTATGGAATTTCCGACCACCTGGAAGTGATCTTAAATCAAGTCGAAAGCCTTGTTCTGACCACTTTTGGTATCCGGAAAAATTTTTGTTGTTATTTCCGATCACTTTTTGGTATCAACTTGATTTAAGATCACTTTCAGGTGGTCGAAAATTTCATAATTTTCAGTAGTGGATTTTGATATATAACACCAATATTAATTCAATGATCAAATTAAAATATTACTATGAATATAATTATTCTCTGAATAATGTTAATGCAAAAATTATTAAATTACGTGATTGACTCACAAATTAATTAAAATATTACAATGATTTCGTGACTTAAATTTAGACCATGAGATCCGGGATAAAAAATATTGGTTAGTATATGATGTCCTCCATGTATAATTCAGAGAATAATTTATCTTTGCTTGTACACACTTAACTTATTAGTTTAGTAGGTAATATTTGAGAAAAGAGACAAAATTTTGAATCTTTGAAAATTATGTTCAAAATGAACAAATCCTTTGTGCATGATTTACATCATCCTAAATACTCGGTCCAGCTGAGGTGTGAGGGACCCTTGAGATAAATTACGATGACTCAACGACTCGCACACCATATTAGATGTAACTCACATATTATGGATAGCGTAATCGATCTTGTATCTTTTCTTAATTATTATAATTGTAGTACTTGTATTCATTGAAATTCATTAATTGTAACAATTAGTTACGGAGTATAATTAAGGCTCTATTTGGCAAATCTTAGCTGAAAAGCTATAAGCTAGGAGCTGAAAGCTGAAAAGCTATAAGCTCGGAGCTGAAAACTGAAGAGCTGTTAAGCTAGCTGTTATGATTGAAAGTGTTTGGTAAAAATAGCTTTTTGATAAGCTGATAAATGTAAAAAGACTAAAAAGGACATCTTCATATAATTTAAATTAGTTTGTTTACATATTAAAATTTAACATTTTGTCTTTAAAAAAATTAACATTTTGAAATAAAGCTATTCGCATAATCATGATTTAGCATCTCATAATGAAGTAGCAATATTGTTGCAAATCTCATAATAATAATAATAATAATAATAATAATAATAATAATACTAATAATAATAATAATAATAATAATAATAATAATAATAATAATAATAATAATAATAATAATAATAATAATAATAATAATAATAATAATAATAATATTTGCGGTGAAAGTTGCGGATAAAGGAGAAGAGAAAATGGTTTTAATTGGGAAGGGTAAATTATGTCATTTCTTTAAAATAATAAGGATAAAGATGGAAAAAAAAAAGTTAGGAAGCTCTGAGCTTATTTTGAAACGCTAACTAAAGTAGGGTTCCAAAATAAGCTCTTATTTTAAGCTAGGAGCTTATTTTGGGAATATTATCAAACAGAGCTTATAGCTTATTAGGAGCTTAAAATAAGCTATAAACTCCTAAATAAGCTCTGCCAAACAGAGCCTAAGTTAGATTATTCAGTGTCTCGAATAAAAAAATAATAAATAAATCTATATATATATATATATATATATATATATATATATATATATATATATATATATATATATATATATATATATATATATATTATATAATTAAAAGTAAAATCCTCCTAACCAAATTTTCCCCCAAAACTTAAGGAAATTTTTGTAATATTACCCATTATTTATATATAGATATTATATTATACAATTATATTCAAATCAAATTATAGTAATTTTATATTCATCTCCATTTACATCCTATTTTCGTGTATTATAGGACTTCAATATATTAGGCATAATTAGACTTGCCTAATAACATTTACCGTACATATATTATTATATTGGTTAATATTCAATTTTATTTATTTCATCATTAATTATATACGTAATTGGTCAAATTTAAGAATAATTAATTATGGTAATAATATAATAATTTGCTATTTAAATCCATCATTGTGCTAAACCCAAAGCTATAAGCGTCCTACGTATTTCTGTCTTTGTACTCTTCTATTCTAATCACATTCTCAATGGTGGCTGAACTTCACAGCGAGATTGTTGGTGTTGGTCCCGATAGATGGCGTGGTGAGTCTAGAGGGGGGGGGGGGGGGTGAATAGACTCTCGTTTTTCTTTAGTTTTTGAAAGAAAAACCCTGACAACACTTTTGAGTAAGATAAGCACAGCGGAAAGATTATAAGGTGAGGGTTACACGAGTTTGATAAAAAGTTAAGAGGAGAGATGAAAAAGATGATATGCAAGCAGTAAAATAAAGCAGTAAGTAAAAAGAGAGGTGAGAGGAGATTTTATAGTGGTTCGGCCAAACGTTGCCTACTTCCACTCTTCTTCCACAACTGCTGGAAGGATTGCACTATCACTCTTTAGTACAATTACACAAAGACTTCCTTGATCACTAAGCCGAACAGCCTTTGAAGGTTTTTCAACTCCGAGAGTTTACTCCGCCTCTATCAACTTCTTCTTCTAAGTTGAGGTTGGTGAGAAAGTATTTCTTGATTCCTCCAACTGTGAAGTCTTGATGGTGTGGGATGATTGCTTCAAGAGTGCAAGACTTCTTTCAAGATGTAGGGCAGTGATGGATGATCTACTTCAAATGCCTTAACACCTTAATTAACTGGTTCACAAAAAGCTTTGAGATTGTTAACTTTTCAAGGACTTTTTGCAAGAGAGTGAGTAGAGTGATAAAGAACCAGCACCTTCTTAGTTGATGAAGGTTGGTTTATATAGGTGATGAAAATTCATCCGTTGGAGGGAGATGAATTTTTTGAACCTTTTATCCGTTGGACAAGGACCATGGAGCCTCATGCATTTAATGCTCCATTGATGGGTTTGTACTATGTAGCCGTTGAAGGTATGGAGGATTTGATGGCTTTTGTCTTTTAGCTCCAGAGATAGTACAGCTTCATTAAATGCTCTTTGGAGAGCGTGTCCCATGAGTTGAGGTCCTTATTGTCCTAGGATGTTGTCAAATCAGACAGGTAGAACATTCTTCTAGTTGATGAGAAGAAGAATGCTTGTTGGGATAGTCTTGAAAAGAACTGTCTTCTTAATGACAACTCCTTCTTTCGTTGCTGTGGAATCTTCTTTCGTCTTGATCAGCCTATCTTCTATTCATAACTCCTTTCGTGTGTTTGTTCTAGCTTAACACGAATTACATATGAGTTATGGCAACTTTCGTCTAGAACGAAAGTAGCGATAAAAAAGAAACGTAAGAGATAGGGGTCTACTTTCTACATTACATTGGTATCATCAAAATCCTAATACAAGGTTCCTAACAATTTCCCCCTTTTTGATGATGCCAAAACCTATACTCTTCTTATAAGGCTGAGAAAGTGCTCCTTAAGGATAATTCTATTAATAACACAGCCATTATCGAGAGTTTACAAGAATTTTCTACGAAGAAGCAGTAGGAATAAAGACAAGGACTTTTAACTCAGACAAGTAACACGAGATGTGTGACAATGAGAGTTTCATAGATATTCAGATAAAATCATTACAAAAACTCTGTCAAAAGAAATCAAAATAAAGGATAACTTACATTTCTAAAAGATTCAACCTTTGCTGAGCTTCATTCTTTCTTTCTTGATTGTCCTTCTCTTCCTGTCTTCTTTGTGTTCTCTCGTAGTCTATCTTCTCGTTGATTTTTGCTCTGAAGGTCCTGATTGGATTGTTTCTGACGAGCTCTTCATATCCTCCTTTGATGTTTAGACTCGTGTAATTGTTGTAGGCTTCTCGAATGTTGTTGCCTTCTACTATTCCAGACATCCACCAGGAGATCAGTTCAAACGAATTCATTCCTTCTTGATAGCTCTTGCCTGACTCTCTATGCACTTTGAAAGCTGCATTGTGCATGACATTTTGAGGAGAGTCTTTGGTTACATTTGATAGATCTTTGATGAGATTCTTAATCCTTTCTCTTTCTCTGGCTTCATCATCTCTTCTCCTGATCTCTTCATCGTGTTTTTCCCACAACTCCTTGTTTTGTCTTTTAATCCTTTCGTTCTGAGTGCTCATGTAGTTTTGCCTTGTGTGGTTGTCTTTCTTCTTCAACCATATGGGATTGTTGCAACCTTCAAATCTCTTACCGCTTCCTTCTTCGTATGGGACATAGTCCACGAAGTTTCCAATGCCATCCATGGTGACTGAGGTATTTTTCATGAGCCTTTGTCTTAGTTTTACTTGATCTCTTCTTGACAGTCCTGTGAAGAAATATTTGGCTTCAGAGCCGAAAGATTGTCGAGTGCGATCATGGCGTCTTTGATCATGGGACTGTCCACGAGACTTAGGAGGTGGATGAGAGGGATTTTTGTGACCCGAGACTTTGTGAGGAGAGACTCGCTTTTCCGAAGATCTTTCTTTCGTGTTATCCCTTCTTGGTTGGTTGTCATCATCCTTATCTCTGTCATCATTCCTATTTTCCCCCTTTTTGGCATCATCAGCGCAGGCAGTAGGAGGTACAGAGGTGATTTGGCTAATTGCAAGCAGGATGTCTTGAGCATATCCCAGAATTTGAAGAGCATATTCACCAAGTTGATAGGAATTGTCTTGATAAGTGTCAATCTTGGTACAAGCTAGGTCAACACGTTCCTTGAGGCCGTAATGAGAATGCTTAATCTCGTGTTGCTGCCTAGCGACTTTGTTTGAACTTTCTTCAAGATCAGAAACTCTTTTCACCAATTGCTTAAGAGTTTTGTCGTGAGGAAGATTCGGTTGCTGTGGTTGAGATTGTACATCAAGAAGTAGATTGACTTTTTGACACAGATCATTCAATACTCTCGTGTCCTTCTCCCTTAGGGCGAGATATTGCTTGTGAATCAGTTCAGCTGAATGAACAGTTTCTCGCATGAGGTTCATAATGGTCCGTGGGGACTCAGCGATAGAATTGTCCTCAATGTGTGTTGGAGAAGAGTTCCTGTGTTCATCATGATGTGGTGCTTCCGGATTTTCACCATGCATCGAGTGGCCATGTTCAGGTGAGGCTTCCTTTTTGTCCTCATGAGCTGGAAGATTATGTTGTTGTTGTACAGATTCGTTCAGATGTGGAATGATAGCACGAGACGAGTGAACTGGACTTTTACTGGATGCTTCATCCGAGTCTTCGTCTTCAGATGGTATTTTCAAGAGAGGTGGTCTTTGTGGACAGTTAGCATAGTCCGTTTCGACCAAGATAGTGTGGCTATCTTCTGGTTCTTCTTCTTCAGCACCTTCTCCTCCTTGTTGATTATTGTTATCATCATTATCATCATCATCAGTATCATCAGAGCCACTGTTGTCGTCTTCTTCTGTTTCATCATCATTGTTCTCGTCTTCATTTTCTTCTTCATCCTCTTCTTCGATTTCGTTGCCATGAACATCTTTCGTTCCACTAGCACTGCCTTTGGGATCTCGAGGATGATCTTCTGCCATTTTGGCTTTAATTTTGGATAGCAGCATGATGTAGCGAAGTTGTTTCAATTCGGCTTCAGTTGCTGGATCCATGGGAGGTTTATGAAGAGGAACTACCAAGGGAGCTTTGTCCTTCCCAAGAGATCGATGAGTTATTCGATAAGAATACACTCGATGGATCTCCTCAATTCGCACAGCCTTTGTGACGTCCTGGGTTTCAAGCCATTGAAGTGCGAATTCTTCTTCGTCGATCATGGCTTCAAAAGTTTCGAGAAAGGTTCTGAGAGGTGCCGTGCGCCACTTGTGCCATTGTAGAACTCGATTGTAATCTCTTTCAATCGATTCTCTGAGAGATTTATCGAGGGTGTACCGGTCTGGAAAAGATTGACGAGCAGATGGTTTCGGGACAACTGATGTTTGAGCAGCTGTCATCTCGTCTACTAGTGCAGGTTCTTGTGTCAGAATTACCTGCTCTGCAATAGTAGGTTCTTGTGGAAGAGATTGAGCGTCATTTGGAGCATCAGAGGCTGCTTTCGGGATGTCTTCTGGAGAGCCTGGCTCTTGTGGAAGATTTTGACATCTTTCCTTCATTTCTACAGTAGCAGGTTCTTGTGTCAACTCTCGTAGGAGTTGCTCTGCTAAGGTAGGTTCTTGTGGATGAGGAACAGGAGATGCATTCGGATTGATGGATTTGTGAGCAACAGGACTTTTTTCGGGCAGAGAAGTTTTCAGTTCCCCCTTAGAGGTAGCTACTTTCGGGATGTCTTCCCCCTGTGATGTCGCTTCTTTAGATAAGGGTTCTCGGTTTTGAGCAGGTTTCATTCGACTTCGTTTGCTTAGACGAATGAGAGGTTGATCATCATCATCTTAAGAGGAGTTCTGCACTATCAAAGTTTTGAGAGGAGGATCACCTTTCGTCTTTGGTTGGGAGATGACCGTCTTTTGAGTCTTAACCCGAGAAGAGGATTTTTCTTGTTTCTGCCATTTTGGTTTTGGTTGAGCTTCTTCGTCTGCTTTGGGGGTTTTTAACTTTCGTTTGGACTTCCCTTTGGGTAGATTGGGTTCAAGAGGAATGCCCAATTCCAACGCCTTCTGTTTGTCATATCCAGATGGTTTTTGCTTCATGTGACAGACCTTTTGACCAGGTGGAGCACCAGCACGTAGAATCACTCCTTTTGTGGAAAGAAGATGGCTTATAATGAAACCGAAGCCCACCTTCTTTGTAATGTCACCAGGACTCCTGCGATTGTATGTGATGGTGTGGGCGATGTTGTTGAATACTATTTTGGACCAATCAACCTTATGCTCATGAAGGAAGGCGTGCAGCATTTTCAGCTTTTCCCTTGTGACATCATCTGTGCCAGAAGTCTTGTGGTCCACAATCTTGTTGAAGATGTCTACTGCAAACTCATGATCCAACCGGAACCATTTTTTCTTGAGGGGCCAGAAAATATCATCTTTGGAAGGGGCCTCCTTGTGTCGTATGGATTCATAGAAATCCTCCGGATCTAGATGATAATAAACTAGGTTGGATTTGTAGGACTCATCTCGTCTGGGAAACCCAAAAGTTGATTGAATATCCTCAGCAGAAAACACAATGTGATGTTTATTAACTCTAGAAGTTATGCTCGAGAAATCAGAAGCTACATATGCATTCAAATAAAACTGAGTAACGTCAAGAGGGTACCATTCATCATAGAGGTGAGTTACTAAACCATAGAAACCTGTTTCTAGCAAAAGAGCGATTATCCGTTCTCCAAAGGCTTTATCCAAGACATACTTACGAAACCCTTCTTCGTCCCACATACTTCCTCCGACGATAAATGGAATTCTGGACTTGATAAACTCTATATCTTCCGTGAGAAAACTTGGTATAACTGGAGTGGATGAGGGTTCAGGGTTCTCTGGGTTCTTTTCTGAAGGAGCCGCCATTGATGATAGAGAGCTTGACTATAGAGAGCTTTGAGAGGAAGGGATGTAATTTGAGAGATGTAAAACAGACGGAATGTAGGTTTCGGTACACCGATAAAACATGACATTTTATTAGCACATAGATCGGCAAGCTTTTATTCAACAAACGAGAAGAGAAGATACAGAAACATAGATGATGATTTTCAGAAAATTATTTTTTCTTCCTCTCAACCTTCTTGGATGAAGAGCATTCAGGCTTATCTTTCTTCATCCTTCCAAACACTTCCCTATACCATCTTTTATAGCGCGGAAAGTTGGAACCAGTAGAGGACTCAGCTTCATCATCTTTGTCATACATCTCTTCCAGATTTTCTTGTGCCAGAAAGGCCATGTAGTCCTTGTCAATCCATTCTTTTGGGATTGTCTCACTTGGATCTTTTGGGATCTTTTCTTCATTCTCAGATTCAACGATGAATCCAGCCATATCATCGTATTGAAACGATGAGTCTGAATCAGAGACGAGATTGATAGGAACATTAGGACTATTGCCTGGGTATAAGTCACCTTGCTCCTCCCTGACGCGCCTAGCGGCCTCTCGGAGCTTACGAGAGTCATTTCTTGTGAACCTTTTCTTAGGTGCCATTGAGAGAGAGAAGATGGTGAGAGTTGTGAGTAATTCTCTCCCTTTTTATAGCCAAGGATTGAGCATAGCAATCAATGCTCATTAATGTGGTCAAGAGAATGCTGATTTCAGTTGAGACTAAAATTTTGATTCTCTGTAAGGCTCGAGTTCCAACGTGCTTAGCATTCAATAAATTCATAATGAATTTTTGTACTCTTTTTGACCAGAAATGACTTGTAATAAATGCACTCAACAGTAATCCTTCCTGTAATCCGAAATCATAGAAACGTATGCAATGCATTTATTTGGATAACACAACCATCATGACATACATGATAGAAAGAGAGAGAGACTTAATCATAAAAAGCTCAACCTACTACGGTTCAAAGGAAACGATAGGGCACGTGAAGTTCCAATCGGGTCATCTCATCAGTCACATCAGCCAGATTTATTGTTTTGGCATATTCATCCAACTCTTCTAGAGAGAGAGTGGGTTCGGGTGGCTGATCTGTGACCCGAGAGTGGACCCTTGAGAAATCCTCATAGGATTGAACATTGGGTGGAGGAACTTCAGGAATGGGATACCATCGAGAGTTTGGTGTCGACGAAGAGTCTTTGTTGGAGCTCTTCATCATCATGATTCTCTCATAGGCCTCCTGTCTGGCTTGTTCCAGATGATACCTCTTTTTGGCCCTAGATTCGTCGACAAGAGTGTCAAGAACCTCTTTTTCCTTTTTAGAGGCGGGGTTAGGCATTGAGTAGGTTACGTTGATCATCTCTCCTTCTTCTTTCAAGCTTATGATGGTGGCATTAGGGAGCTTGCTTGCTTCCTGTAAGTGATGCTTCAGACGAGTAGCCCTTTTTTCTGCTTCGTCCATTTTTCCTTTTCCTTTGTTCATACCTGCAATCCTTTTTCTTAGAAAGAAGTGAGTGTATCTTATGCATGGCGAAACTATTTTATAGGCAATAAGTGTCGTGGAAACCTATACAAAATCTTTTGGATACTGACACTTTCTTGCGTGAGAGACACGAGAACAAAGAGACACGAAAGGATAAGGTGATTCATTATAAAGCATGGTGGAATAACATCACATATTAAGAAAAGGACAAA
Organism: Ipomoea nil; assembly: GCF_001879475.1. Lineage (NCBI taxonomy): Eukaryota > Viridiplantae > Streptophyta > Magnoliopsida > Solanales > Convolvulaceae > Ipomoea > Ipomoea nil. The sequence goes on from NW_017619393.1 coordinate 133,508, forward strand.
GATATTTAGATCTTCCTTTTCTTGCTGCTGGCGGTGGATTTGAGTGGTGAGGGCATCTTAGGAGGGGTGCTGGACGGTGAATAGTCGAAACTGTCGCTTTTGTCCAGCACACTGTTTTCTTTGGCATATCCAATAGAATTGCCTGCAGAAAGAAACAACTCTTTTGACTCTTTGTCTGTTGGAGCCCGAAGAAGACTCTGAATATGTTGAGAGCGTTCCATGAACTTGTTCACTTCCTCCTGGGTGATGAGTTTGTCATTAAAGATCTCACTTTTTCCACTTTTTCCACCTTGATTCTCAGTGTTGGTTCTTTTACTACCTGTACTCATACCTGCAAAAACAAACACTAGAACTTTTGTTAGTGATGTATGCACAAACAATTAGTATACCTTATTTATAAGGATACTTGCGTGTAAGGATGGATCAAATCTTGCGAGAATCAAGGATACGAATCTTTACAGATTTGATTCTCTGAATTTTAGGTCATCTCAATCATTCCGATCTCATGCCTTAATAGAGAGAATCTTGTCTCACTCAGAGGTTTAGTGAGTATATCTGCCAGTTGATCATCGGTATTGACATATTCGAGAGAAATATCTTTCTTCTCAACATGATCACGAATAAAATGATACTTGATATCAATGTGCTTGGTCCGAGAGTGTAAAACCGGATTGTGTGTGATTGCTATAGCACTTGTATTATCGCACTTAATGCTCACTTCTTGAGCATTTATCCCATAGTCTCTTAATTGATGTCTCATCCATAAGATTTGAGCACAACAACTTCCAGCTGCTATGTATTCGGCCTCAGCCGTACTAGTAGCAATGGAATGTTGTTTCTTGCTAAACCAAGACACAATTCTTCCTCCTAGGAACTGACATGTTCCTGAGGTACTTTTTTGATCAATTCGACAACCTGCGAAGTCTGCATCTGAGTATCCGATTAGATCAAATGATCCTTCTTTCGGATACCAGAGACCGACACTTTGTGTGCCCTTAAGATATCGTAATATCTTTTTAGTTGCACTTAGGTGACTTTCTTTCGGTTTAGCCTGAAATCGAGCGCATACACCAACAGCAAACGAGATGTCAGGTCTGCTTGCAGTTAGGTATAGAAGAGAGCCAATAATACCATGAAAATTTTTCTGATCAACTTCCTTTCCTTCATTGTCAATGTCCATCCTAAGGGATGTACTCATAGGTATTTTGACGGAACTTTTTCCATCAATGCCAAATTTTCGGATCAGATCTTTTGTGTATTTGGCTTGGTTTATAAATATCCCATCAGGACATTGTTTAACTTGTAAGCCCAGAAAATAATTCAGTTCTCCCATCATACTCATTTCAAATTTTCCTTTCATGAGATTAGAGAATTTTTCACATAGATCTGGATTCGTGCTTCCGAAGATAATGTCGTCGACATATATTTGTACCAGTAGGATATGATCATTATCCTTTATACGAAAGAGTGTTTTGTCAACCACTCCTTTCGTGAAGCCACGATTGATTAGGAAACATGACAGTGTATCATACCAAGCTCGTGGAGCTTGTTTCAAACCGTATAAAGCTTTCTTAAGGTGATACACCTTTTCGAGGTCATTGTTGATAATAAAACCAGGAGGTTGTTCAACATATACTTCTTCTTCAAGAAGTCCATTTAGGAAGGCGCTTTTGACATCCATTTGATAGACTTTGAAATTTTTGTAAGCTGCAAAAGCTAGAAATATTCGTATAGCTTCCAATCTGGCCACGGGGGCAAAGGTCTCATCAAAATCAATACCTTCCTCCTGACAATATCCTTTAGCCACAAGACAAGCTTTGTTCCTAACAATGAGTCCATCTTCACTCATTTTGTTTCTAAAAACCCATTTAGTTCCAATGACGTTTTGATGTGATGGTCTAGGTACTAGTTCCCATACTTCATTTCGTTCAAACTGATGAAGTTCTTCTTGCATGGCTATTACCCAGTCAGGATCACATAAAGCTTCATCTACAGATTTTGGCTCTATTTGGGATAGAAAGCATGCCATCATACTTTCGTGTAATGATGCTCTTGTTCTCACACCTTCTTGAATATCTCCAATAATTTGATCTGGTGGATGATCTTTTAACCATCTAAGATCTGGCTCAAAGACATCTTGAAAATGCTGAGTATCCATCTCCGGGATATAAGGTAGGTTAATGTAGATCATTGGTTCAGATGGAGCGTTGTTAGAAGGATTGATCGGCTGATTTCCATTTGCTTGTTGAGATGACATCTCGGGTTCTGGTACTTTCGGCTGATACTTCATGTAAGACGAAAGTAAGTCTTCTTCGTCTGAGATGTCTTCATCTATGGATTTCTGAGCATTTTGAGCTGAGATAGCAGGTATCTTGTATCCAGAAGGATTTTTCTCAGATTGTTTATCAAATTTGACGTGGATGGATTCTTCGATAACCATTGTTTGCTTATTCAGAACTCTGAATGCTTTACTTATGGATGAATATCCCATGAATAATCCTTCGTCAGCTCTTTCGTCAAATGCTTTAAGATAGCTTTTGCCGTTGTTGTGAATAAAACACCTGCAACCAAAAACATGAAAATATCCAATATTTGGAGTCTTACCTTTCCATAGCTCGTATGGTGTTTTGTTGTGAGACTTGTTGATTAAGGATCTGTTCTGTGTATAGCATGCGGTGTTTATGGCTTCAGCCCAAAATCTCTTTGGTAGACCTGAGTGTGAGATCATTGTTCGTGCTGCTTCTTTTAGAGTTCTGTTTCTCTTTTCGGCTACTCCGTTTTGCTGAGGAGTTCGTGCTGCCGAGAGTTGATGAAATATTCCATTTTGAGCACAGAAATCCTTTATCACTTTGTTGACAAATTCGGTTCCTTGATCCGATCTGATTCTTATTATTTTGACTTCCTTCTCTGTTTGAAGTTGCTTCAAAAGATTTGGCAGAGCCGTTTCTGTTTCATTCTTCTTTTTCAAGAAAAGAACCCATGTATATCTTGAAAAGTCATCTACTACCACAAGGGTGTACTTTCTTCCGCTTATACTTGCTGGATCTATTGGTCCAAAAAGATCCATGTGCAAAAGGCTTAGAGATCGGGAATTTGTGTCTACATCTTTTGACTTAAAGCACGACTTTAGCTGTTTTCCCTTTTGGCAGGCATCGCATATCCTATCTTTCGTGTATGATGTTTCGGGTAAGCCTCTTACAAGATTCCTTTTTGCAAGCTTGTTTATTGTCTTCATGTTCAAGTGGCTTAGCTTGTTGTGCCATTCTTGGTTGAGATCTGCATTACTCTTTGCTACAAGACAGATATTAGTATTAGAAGAATTTAATGAAATTACATACATGTTCTTCTTTCGTTGGCCTGTAAGTGCTGTCCTGCCATCCTTCGTGTTTATGATTTTGCACTCTTCTTTAAGGAATTCTACTTTGTATCCTTTGTCGCAGAACTGACTTGTGCTTAGAAGGTTGAATTTAAGTCCTTCTACATAAGAGACATCTTGTATGATTATTCCTTTCTTGATGATATCTCCTTTTCCTCGAGTTTGGCCACTTGTTTCTCCTCCAAAGATAACTTTGGGTCCATTTATTTCTATGAAATTGCTCAAAATTGTCTTGTCACCAGTCATATGTCTTGAGCATCCACTATCGACATACCATATGACCTGTTTCTCCTGCATCAAAGATTATGCATTTTTAGGTACCCACTTAGTTTCGGGTCCTTGGGGGTTAGCAGTCAATTTTGGAACCCACATTAACCTAGAGTGCACATGACTCATCCTTGGTCCTCTGTATCCGTTGGAGGTGCGATAATCATAATAAATACTGGCAAAGACTTTGTCCTTATACTTCCTTTGTTGCCTTTTTGGTGGAGGATTTTCATAATACCGACGATAATCGGTTTGTTTACGTCGATGAGTTACCTCAAGAGCTTTCCTCGAGAGGAGTTCCGGGTAATCAAACCAATCTTCTTCTGAAGGCCCAGTCCTTCCATTGCCATACCCAGATCTTCTGAGGATCCTTTCGGGTTGTTCGTTCTTTGAGATTCCCTGAGCAGAACTCTTTGGACGATATTGCCTCTGGTTAACATTTGTCTTTTTATAGGATCGAGAATTCCAGTTAGGCTGACTCAATTTTTGGTGTGGACTTCTTCCACTGCCATTTGGTCCATTCCTTTTGAGATATATTTGTCTAGGATTGCCTTTACTAGGTTTTCTCTTTCCTGTTTCCACAATTTGTTGTACAGCCTTTCCTTTCGGTTGGCTTGTTGATTGTGGTGCTGTGACATTGTTATGTACCATCATAGGCTCGGGCAGCTGGGTTGGTCCTTGAACAAATATGGTTGCAAGATTCTCGTGTGAGTATGCATTCGTGGATTTGTTCGTTTGGACTTGTGAAGAGGAGCTGGAGTTAAAACCAATTCCGGTTTTCTCTCCGGGCAGTCTGGATTCGTTTAACATTCTGTCCATTAAGTTGGATGAATTGTTAAACTTGTCCAACACTTCAAGCAATTCTTGCTCTCTCTTTTCTTTTGCTGTGCACTGCTCCTTAAGAGCGAGAACATCTTTCTCGAGCTGCTCCTTAGCAATGATCAGCATATTGTTCTCAATGCGAACTTGCTCTAATTCATTATAGCTAGTCATGAGCCGAGAGTTCTCCTCTTTTAGCTTGGTATCAACTTGATTTAAGATCACTTTCAGGTGGTCGAAAATTTCATAATTTTCAGTAGTGGATTTTGATATATAACACCAATATTAATTCAATGATCAAATTAAAATATTACTATGAATATAATTATTCTCTGAATAATGTTAATGCAAAAATTATTAAATTACGTGATTGACTCACAAATTAATTAAAATATTACAATGATTTCGCGACTTAAATTTAGACCATGAGATCCGGGATAAAAAATATTGGTTAGTATATGATGTCCTCCATGTATAATTCAGAGAATAATTTATCTTTGCTTGTACACACTTAACTTATTAGTTTAGTAGGTAATATTTGAGAAAAGAGACAAAATTTTGAATCTTTGAAAATTATGTTCAAAATGAACAAATCCTTTGTGCATGATTTACATCATCCTAAATACTCTGTTGAGCTGAGGTGTGAGGGACCCTTGAGATAAATTACGATGACTCAACGACTCGCACACCATATTAGATGTAACTCACATATTATGGATAGCTTAATCGATCTTGTGTCTTTTCTTAATTATTATAATTGTAGTACTTGTATTCATTGAAATTCATTAATTGTAACAATTAGTTACGGAGTATAATTAAGGCTCTATTTGGCAAATCTAGCTGAAAAGCTATAAGCTAGGAGCTGAAAGCTGAAAAGCTATAAGCTCGGAGCTGAAAACTGAAAAGCTGTTAAGCTAGCTGTTATGATTGAAAGTGTTTGGTAAAAATAGCTTTTTGATAAGCTGATAAATATAAAAAGACTAAAAAGGACATCTTCATATAATTTAAATTAGTTTGTTTACATATTAAAATTTAACATTTTGTCTTTAAAAAAATTAACATTTTGAAATAAAGCTATTCGCATAATCATGATTTAGCATCTCATAATGAAGTAGCAATATTGTTGCAAATCTCATAATAATAATAATAATAATAATACTAATAATAATAATAATAATAATAATAATAATAATAATAATAATAATAATAATAATAATAATAATAATAATAATATTTGCGGTGAAAGTTGCGGATAAAGGAGAAGAGAAAAGGGTTTTAATTGGGAAGGGTAAATTATGTCATTTCTTTAAAATAATAAGGATAAAGATGGAAAAAAAAAAAAGTTAGGAAGCTCTGAGCTTATTTTGAAACGCTAACTAAAGTAGGGTTCCAAAATAAGCTCTTATTTTAAGCTAGGAGCTTATTTTGGGAATATTATCAAACAGAGCTTATAGCTTATTAGGAGCTTAAAATAAGCTATAAACTCCTAAATAAGCTCTACCAAACAGAGCCTAAGTTAGATTATTCAGTGTCTCGAATAAAAAAATAATAAATAAATCTATATATATATATATCCATATTTTATATATAATTAAAAGTAAAATCCTCCTAACCAAATTTTCCCCCAAAACTTAAGGAAATTTTTGTAATATTACCCATTATTTATATATAGATATTATATTATACAATTATATTCAAATCAAATTATAGTAATTTTATATTCATCTCCATTTACATCCTATTTTCGTGTATTATAGGACTTCAATATATTAGGCATAATTAGACTTGCCTAATAACATTTACCGTACATATATTATTATATTGGTTAATATTCAATTTTATTTATTTCATCATTAATTATATACGTAATTGGTCAAATTTAAGAATAATTAATTATGGTAATAATATAATAATTTGCTATTTAAATCCATCATTGTGCTAAACCCAAAGCTATAAGCGTCCTACGTATTTCTGTCTTTGTACTCTTCTATTCTAATCACATTCTCAATGGTGGCTGAACTTCACAGCGAGATTGTTGGTAGTCAAATTCATCCTAGACTCCGGTGGAATCGCATCAGGTTTAGAGTGCTTCGTGTTGTTCGTCTTCCAGAGACAAGAGGTTCTGAAATCATAAACTCTATAGATGTGTAGTACATGATGTAGATGTATTTTTTTTTACTAAAATCTTAATCTTAAAATTTTGTATTTCTAAAATTTTAGTTGATGCATATATGGTTATATATGTCTCAATTTCAGGGAACTTTTATGCATATGAATATTCCTCGAATGTATAATGTTCAAAAGTGGCTCAACAAATATTAAGAAGGCAAAGTTTATGGAATTTGTAGATTTGAGGTGGCTTATAATGAGTATAGAAACAAAACTACTAATCACAGATATATGCTAAAGTTTTGTGACATAACTATTGTGAGAATATTGAAAGATGCAGATTTTCCAACACATGTGTATGACGGGGAAGATTATGATTTCGCTGAAAAGTTGGTCCATTGGTTACTTACATTATTTTGTTTTGTTTTTTTTTTTTTGTTTTTTTTTTTGTTTTTTGTTTTGTATAACTTTATTGACGTATTTAAATTTTCCTAATAATTATACATTATGTTATATAGATATTACTATTTTCCAAAATTAAGGAATTAATTAAATATATTTTACTATAATTATGAAATTATTACTTTGCTAAAATTATGGAATTAATTGTATAAAGCTAATAATGGTCATATTATTGTACTAATAATTGTTATTCTAATTAAGCTAATAATTATTTATATTACTATACAATTATTACTATTTTCTAAAATTAAGTAATTAATTGAATAAATTTTAGTAAAATTAAGGAATTATTATTTTGTTAATTAAGGAATAAGCTAATAATGATTAGAATAGTACACTAATAATTATTATTCTAATTATGTTAATAATTATTCATTATTATATATTTCTTAGGTTGTTTTTATATATGATAATTAAGTCAATAGTTAGACAAATTACTATACATATATTATTCATTAGCAATATTATTGTCCAAGTATAATAAAAATCCTAATTTTAATTGGTAATATAATAAAAACCATAACTGTGATCTGCTGTCTTATATGTAATATAATGAATATCATAAACATAACTGACTTTTAATTGGTAATATAATTCTATATAAAAAAATGCATATATAAAAAGCTAAAGAATTAATATTGAACCATGACCCGCCATCTTCTGTGACAATCCAATCTGGCCAATAATTCAATATATATATATATATATATACTTATATATATGTATATATATATATATATATACATATATATATATATATATATGTATATATATATATATATATATATATATATATATGTATATATATACATATATATATATATATGTATATATATATACATATATATACATATATATGTATATATATATACATATATATATATACAAAATTGAACGAAAAAAGAAATGAATATATTCATATTTCACTGAAAATATAATCGGCAATTATATTATTATAATTATATTAATTATTTAGGAAGGAAAAGTGAAATGAATATTTTAATATTTCATTAGAAATATAATCTGCAATTATATTTTTTAATTATATTACTTATTAATTATATAGAAATGAATATTAATTTTTTATGAATGAAAAAAAGAAAATGAATATTACACATAAAATATGTTATTAATATTTTGTTACTAATTTGCATAGAAATAAGACCAAATGAAAAAGGAAATTAATATTAAAAATTGACTCGAATTAAAAAAAAAAAGAAAAGAATATGTGCTTAATAAATAAATAACTAATTGGCCAAACCGGAAATTAGGTTTTAAAAAAAGGAAATGATTATTAAACACGTACCAAATTATTTTTATGAAGGAAAATGAATATTACAAACGTGCAAGATTGTTTTTATGACTAGAAATTAATATTAATTCTTTTTATGAAAAAATAGGAATGAAAATAAATATTAATTCTTTTTATGAAGGAAAAGAGAAATGAATATATTCAGATTTCACTTGAAATATAATCGGCAAAGATATGAATATAATATATTACTTTTAATTATATCTAAATGAATATATGAATCGGAAAAAGGATATGAATATAATAATATTTCTCTACAAAGATAATTGTTAATTATATTTTCATAATTATATTACTTTTTAATTATATCTAAATGAATATTACTTTCTTTTATGAATGAAAAAGTAAATGAATTTTACACACTAAAATCTATTATTAATATTTTGTTACTAATAGGCACGGGAATCAGGCTAAATGAAAAAGGAATTTAATATTAAAAATTCATTGAAAATATAACACAGCTTTTCCTACGAAAAAATTAGTAACCACCACATGAAATATAAGGAAAAAATTATGAAGCAAATAGAAATGGAAATGAATATTAACTCTTTCTATGAATGAAAAAGGAAATGAATATATCAATATTTTACTTAAAATATAAACGCAATTATATTATTATAATTATATTAATTATTTATGAAGGAAAAATAAAATGAATATATTAATATTTTATTAGAAATATAATCAGTAATTATATTCTTATAATTATATTACTTTTTAATTATGTTGAAATGAATATTAATTTTTTTATGAATGAGTAAGGAAATGACTATTACACACAAAAATATGTTATTAATATTCTGTTACAAATCGGCACGAAAATCACGCCAATTAATCGACAATTATTAGGAAAAGAAGAGTAGAAATCAATGTTAATTTTTTTATGAAGAAAAAAAGAAATGAATATATTCAAAAGGAAATGAAATATTAGGAAAAATGAAATGAATAATTTAATATTTTACTGAAAATGTAACACAGCTTCACTACGAAAATATTAGTACCCACCAAATGAAATATTAGGAAAAAAATTATGAAGGAAAACAAAAAAGAATGTAAATCAATATTAATTCTCTTTACGAATGAAAAAGAAAATGATATATTCAAAAAGTAATAAAATATTTTTAAAAAATGAAATGAATATAATACTATTTCACTAAAAATATAACACCGTTTTTCATACGAAAAAATTAGTAACCACTAAATAAAATATTAGAAAAAAATTATGAAGGAAAAATGAATGAAAATCAATATTAATTTTTTATGATAGAAAAAAGGAAATGAATATATTTAAAAGGAAATATAATATTAGAAAAAATGAATTGAATATAATAATATTTCACTGGAAATATAACATAGTTTTCCCTACGAAAAAAATTAGTAACCACCAAATAAAATATTAGAAAAAAATTATGAAGGAAAAAGGAATGGAAATCAATATTAATTCTTTTTATGAACGAAAAAGGAAATGAATATATTAATATTGCACTGAAAATATAACACAGCTTCCCCTAAAAAAAAATAGTAACCAACAAATAAAATATTACAAAAAAATTATGAAGGAAAAAGGAATAGCAATCTATACTATAATTAAAAATAAAATCATATTTTCAATTGCATTATATAATACATAGTATTTGATGTTCTAATTTAAATAATTATATATCGATCCAAATATTCTTAATATATTACAACAAAGTCATTTCGTGCATCGCACGGGCGGAAATACTAGTAACTTCTAATAATCATTTCTAGAAAACAAGATTTGTGAGGGAAAGGCATGATTTGTGTGGGTATATATGCATGCAATTCATGCTTATTGTCCATGTCCATGGTTCATGCTAGTAGCCTCATAACTAATTTTAAAATTGTTGTTATTAGAGTCGCGTTTTCTTTCATTTAAGTGCGAAAAAATTAGAGATGGATCATATTTTCGAAATTGAAAATCTAATCTTGTTGAAATATTGAAGGAAATTAAATCCACTTTTTACGGAAGTATGAATCACGAAAGTTAAGTTGCATATTTTTTGTATATAAAAATTGAACCATATGCGTAGAGCCGTCAAAACGGACTTTGCCCGTCAGTTCGACTTGACCCAGCTCTATTTTAGTAGGGAGTGGGTTTTGAAAATAACAATTAGCCAAGAAACGGCTTTGTTTTGCCCGCTCTGCCTAGGCCCGCGGGCTTTGCGGGTGGGTGTGGCAGGCCGTGGGCTACCCGCCTACCAGACCCACCCACCACTCATTTTAAAAAAGATAATATATATATATATATATATATATATATATATATATATATATATATATATATATATATATATATATATATATATATAGAATTAGATTCATATGAGAACTCATCTTTAGGTAGGAACATAGGAACTAATCGTAGCCTCTTATTTTAATCAATTCACGGTCCCTATTTTTTAATACGTTAATAGCTTAATTAGTTTTACTTCTTACGTTGAATGGATTTATTTTACGCCAATGGGGGGTAGTTTAGTATTTTGCCAATGCTGGTTAGTGTGTGATAGTAGGCTTCTATTTGCATACGGTAAATTCAAATTTTGGTGGACTCCTTCATACACTCGACTACCGCATCCCATTGTTCGTCGTTCTCGCTCGCCTTACGTTGCTTCTGTTCTCAGCTAGATGGCCGACGTTCATGGTAAGAATCCCAAACGTCCTTGTCCGGCGACGATGTCGTCCATTAAAGGTCGGTTTCTTTTTTTTTTTCTTTTTCATTTGTGTTGTATGCGCTAGTATGAGCTATTTGCTGTGTTTTTTTATCATTCTATTTTTGTTTTCCGTCTATTATTGGGGGTGGGTGTGTAGTTGTGTAGGGTTTGGGTTTGTGTTCATTGTCACCGGCCATGTCGTTTTTTCCCTTTTTCGATTCTGCCTTGTTTTAGAGTTGTTTGATTTTGTGATTTGCATTATGGTTTAGCTTGTTGCAAGCACGGTTGGCGTTCGGAGTTTGTTTGTTCTTTTTTTTTTTTTTCTTTTCGTCCGTGTTGCCTGTCCTTTTTTTTTTTTTTTTTTTATCTGTGTGGGTGAATTTTTGATTTGGTATGTGGGTTTGTGGGTTGGTCATTGTGTTGGGGGTGTGGGTGTGCTTGTGGCTGGGAACTATGGGGGGCTATTTTTATTGGTGTTAGTTAGTTTGTGCTGTGTGAGGACCTCAATGTCTGATTATGTGGGTTGGGTTATTGTGCATTTGTTTTGTTTTTTTTTTTTCTTTATGCTTTCTTGGGTGTTTTAATGGGCGTTGTTCCCTTTCACTGCTGGCCGAACCGGAATTAGGGCTCACACTATTCATCCTAACATATGTTTAGCATTTGTCAGTAACCTAGGTGCACACTGTATCTTATTCTAGCTGCTTGGTAGTTTTTGTTGTTGGACATTATGGCACACAGATACCTTCCTGAGTGCACTCACATATGTTTCGCATTTCTCATACACTTGTCTTCTCCTGATTGTTGGTTTCTCTATATCATTTAGTTGACATTGTTCCGTTGTGCTCTTTGCCTTTTGATAGAAAGATTTGTTGTCTATGTTCCTTGATGATGAGGTTGATGAGCGTTATGGGGCTGTTGTGCGGAGGATTACCCGGAGAAGGATGCAGATGCGCTGGCGTGATGCACGTAACAAAGTGGATTATATTGTGGCGTCTTTGCAATGCGGCATATGGAGTCCTTTATGGGTGAATCTGTGAATGCATGAGATTGTGATCTGCAGAAGGGTGATTCTAGGGGTCTTGATATGTTGAGAATGTCTTATATGCGCCAGATTTTGGCGTCTGAGATTAACGTTCACCGTTACGATAACATCTGTAGTGTAGTCGGATACCATGATGCCATCGAACAAAGATAACCAATGTGTTCTTGTTCTGTAGCTAGTTGGTTAATATAATAGTTTAGCTCTCTTGGTTACGTTCATGTACGGTGTATATGTTTTTTGTTAGCTTATCCTAGATTAATTTATACTTTTTTTTGTGTAGAATTTTCCATCAAGAGTGGTGATTCATTCCGATAGTAGTGTCGGCCTTAATGGCACATACAGGTCAACGTTAGTGCACATACTGGTGTGTAGCATTTGACATATGCCTTTCTTTCCCCCCAGTTATTAGTTATGGCACACGCGTAGTTCCATATGTGTGCACAGAATTTTATCTCAGTTTAACCCCGTTACACACCAACTTCAGCGTATTCTTTAGAACAGTCTTGGCACAAACGTTTCCACAATAATTCACAGTGAGATGAATAATGGCGACATTTGGACTGGTTTCTGTTACACCCGCTCTGGCAGAGACATTTTCCCTATATTGCACACTCAGATGAGTAATGTCGACTTACGATCTGGTTTCCTTGGTTTCGCACTGTCATTACATCTTCTCATATTGGCACACTCAGCTTAACTCAAATGCACACTAACTTCATAGCTTACCATACAACCTCTCTGGCTCCGACTTTTTCTCACAAGTGCACACACAAATGACTGGTGCCAGCCTAGTTCCTTTGCACTACAGCTCTTATAGGTTGTGCTCATTATTACGCACAATGTTTAGGCCTAAGTCTAGGCATGTTGCTTCCACATTTAGCCTAAATTACCACTCACACAATTCTTCCGGATAGCACGACAACTTGGGTGTCAGCTTTCGGTGCATAGATTGTATAAACATGGTTTTGCACACATATACTCATTATAGGTGCACACAGAATTTTGTCACAGCAGTGGGATAAGTCGGCCTGTACGTTATGGCACACACATAGTTTCATAAGTGCACACAAAATTTTTTCTCAGTTTACCCCCGTTGCACACGAACTTCAGCGTATTCTTTAGAACCAACCTGGCACAGACGTTTCTACAGTAGTGCACACTGAGATGAATAATGGTGAACTACGGGCTGGTTTCTGGTGGTCTCGCCCTATATGTACATCTTTGCATACTGACACACGCAGTTCATCCCAGGTGCATACCAACTCCAGAGACTACCATACAACCTCTTTGGCAAAGACATTTTCACACAAGTGCACACATAGATGAAATCCACCCTGTCAGTACACCTTTGTATACTAGCATACGCAGTATAAGCCAAGTGCACACCGACTTCAGGGTCTAACATACAACCTATCGGCACAGACATTTTCACACTAGTGCACACACAAATGATGGATACTACACTTTTCTCGCACTCATATAAAGCAATGTGCACTCATGTTCATGGTTACAATAATGCTTCATGGTATTTGACACACGTGGGGGCAGTAGATTACACTTATTCATCACATAAAGGCACAATTAGTGTGTCCACGGGGCACACTCGCGTGTGCATGAAGTTTTATCAACATGCACAACTTGCTATTTGTGAATGCTCAGAATTTAACCAAAATTTATATTCGTAAGCTAGTAAATTCAAGTATTCGAACATCTATTCATTTACAAATAGAGTAATGAACGGTTTCGAGAATTGGAGTGCAAGGCCACAATGGCACACGACATTGTGCACAGTGGCAATGAACTTCTACATTCTTCAGAGTCTATCGTACAACCCCTTTGGCACAGATATTCTCACACGAATGCACACGCAGATGAACATACATACAATTTCCCGCACTCAAATAAAGTAGTGTGCACTCATGTTCATGTCTGCACTAATGCTTAACGGTATTTGACACACAAGGGAGCTGCAGATTACACTTATTCATCACATTATGGCATAATCATTGTGTCCAGGGGGCACACTGGCGTGTGTAGAATATCTTATCAACGCACACAACTTGCTATATATAAATACTCAGAATTTAACCCATGTTTATATTTGTAAGCTAGTAAATTCAAGTATTCGATCATTTGTTCATTTACAAATACAGTAATTAATGGTGTCGCAAACTACAGTGCAGGATCACAGCGGCACACGATATTGTGCTCAAGTGCATAGTGGTAGTGCACTTGTACATTCAATTAGTTATGCAATATGGCACACCCAGTAGGCCCAACGCGCACGTCCTTAGGGTACTGTTGCGTGTCTGCACAGCCGTGGACACGCAGGTGCACACTCGGTAATTTCGCATTCAGATTTTGGGTGCAGTTATAGGGGATTGGTTCTCGGCTTGGATTGGTTCTCATGTTCTTACCTAACCTAGGGTTCCTACTTGAAGGTTTCCCTATATATATATATATATATATATATATATATATATATATATATATATATATATATATATATGTCCGAGAAAAATCTTTTTGGTGCAGTCGAAAAAATAAATTTGGAAAAAATTACTTCTTGAACTTGCTTAATTTTTTTGTTGGAGAACCTACACTTATATAAATTGATATCTACAAAATTTTTGGGTTGAAAACATGTTCCAGTAATCACAGAAAATTCCGGTTATGTTTTTGGTAGCGTGTTGTCTAGAAAAATTCTGTCAATTTAAGGAAAAAAATCGAGAAAATTACTTTTAGGCCTTGGATTGATATAAAAATTTTCATGTATGTTCTAGACAAAATTTGTATAAAAATTTGTTACCAAATACCCCCAGAAAATTTTACCATCTAGATAAAAAATTTCTAAATTTTGTGTTAGTTCTAGTTTCATCTGGAAAGACGTCGGTGAATTCATTCACCACTGGAATGGTTTGGGGCTCGGCTACCTTGGTATTGAGATCTTCGACTGTGTAACACCCCTCTAAAAAAAGCTAAAACAACAGCCTTAACACATGCAGATAACACAACAAAACACTAGCACAGCAGAAGATGAAAAGGTAACTGGATAAAAGCAAATCCAAACAGGGGTGTTATGCCACGTTTACCAACAATGATAAACGCTACGGCGGTCAAATCTGCATTATGTACACAACTATTCCAAAATCCATAAGTCTATCACTACATCGGCTCACAAGCCAAAACAAGGGAAAGGCACTAAACTACCAGGTACTAGACATCGCGATCGTCTAAACATCACCTGAAAGATCACAAAGATAAACATGGGACAACGCCCGGTCAGCGAATAATGCTGGTAACCCACCAAATACATGTGAAATATCATACATAGATAGATATAAGTTGTAAAGCCATTTTCGAAACGGAATACAATATAAGTCAAAAACCAAGATCAACAGTCAACACAAGAGGTGACGAGAGAAAACGCTCGGCGAAAGGAGAGAAAAAGTGCGAATAATTCCGTGCAAGTCTTCCGGCCGGCTTTTTTGGCGCCGGCAAGCTTCGGCCGGCCTTTCTGAGTCGGTGAGAAACCTTGCCTCATCGAGGCGAGTAAGGTGATGGGTGATCGAATCCCATTTACCATCCAGGAGACCCTGCAGGATCTCCGCACCCGTACACAATATTTGTGCCGCGAAGGTCTGGTCTTTTCCGAAGAGGCAATCAGGTGCTTCAAGAATGGCGATCCACTCCCAAAGCTTTCTAAGGCGTTCGTCAAGCCACGGGCATCTCAGCGCAATCAAGATCGGCGTGATCGGACGCCATTGGAGAAGCCTGATCACGGACCAAGGGTCTCGGCCAACCACTCGTCGCCGGCCATCCATGGCTCTGATGGTCTTTCTTTGGAGTTCGGAGCTACCCAGGGGCTTCAGGGGAGAGATCGCGATGCTCAGAAGGTCCAAGAGCCCAATCGGAGTGCAATCGCTGCTCCGACAATTAGTGGTCCCTCGACCTCTGGCGCGTCGGTTCCGGTCACTTTGCCGGTGAATGAAGGTCATCTCAGGGTCAAGGGTGCGAGAGGGGTTGGAATGGAGCAGAGCCACCGTGATCAGGCTGATGGCCAGTCCACGGAGGGGCGAGATGAGTTGTGCGAAGTCGTCACCGGGGAGATTCGCGTTTGCGCGAACACGGCCAAGGGTTTAAGCCTTCGCTCTGGTGGGGCTGTGATCTCAGAAGAGTGGAGGGAGGGGCCGTGTGAAGGGCGTAACGCAGAGGTTGGCGCATTTAGCCGTGACGATTTGGCTGGCGCTAAGGCCGTAGACAGGCCGAGTGCGGCAGGGCATGGCCTGTGCAAGGCGGAGAAGGGTCAAGCGTCAATGGTGGCGATCTGATATGCACAGCCTAGGCCTGGCATGGAGCATGGGGACTGGACGAAGGCAGCTATCATTCTTGCGTCTGTGAATGGAGACTTGGAAAAGGCGAAGAAATTGGTGGAGCTGGATGATCTCTGGGATCTACTTCGAGCAGGCATGGAGATGGAGGATGAGGGTCGCTGGTCTGGTGGTTTTCCTCTCCAGCCAAAGTCTAAGGTCCTCCGCGTAAAAAAACCTAAGATGAAGAAGCGTCGGGAGCCCTTGGTGACAGCAGTGGTCTCTCGGCCAGTTGCTCCATCGCCCAAGGGAGGCAGGAAGATGATGGGGTCCATGCAGCTAGATGGACCCAAGGCAGTCAATGGTGATTCTGCTGCTACCGGAGACCAAAGGGGAATGCAAGACTATTTGCATGTCTCCCGTGCGCATCGAAGGAGAAAGAAGAGGCCACGGGTGATGCCATATGGTGTCTCCCATGGCTGTGATGGAGCCTCGGCAAAGCAGCACCATTTACCAGGTAGTGCTCTAGCTCCTTTATTTAGCTTAAAGGGTGGGGGTGAGCAGTGATCATCTAGGTGTTCTAATTGGCACACTCAATTGGAGCAAGCTAGTCATAGAACTCTAGGTGATGTCTCTAATCGGCTGAGTCATATTGATGAAGCTGGTCATAGGGATAATGCTCAAACTCCACATGGTCTTAATGTTAATCATATGCTGCTTGATAAGGGGAAACGAAGCGTGGAGCCAGCCAACACAAGTGGTGGTATGGCTAAAGGCCAAAATTGCCTAAGTAGTGCATTGCATTCATCTTGTGTTGGTGGGTTCCCTGCTTTGGAGGATGTGCAACGTGGCAAGGGTGATAACGCCCAATCTCTTGGTAAGGCCGAGAGCTTGCCCAATCCTAATTGTCTATCACATAATTTATGCTTGATTTTTGGGTGGAACTGCCCATTTTTGATAGACAATAAGGTGGGTTTGGTTGCTAATGTTGGTGTGGACAAGATGCCAACATTAGACCACATGCCACCACTTGGCAATTTGGCTTCTAGTCAAGCAAAGTTGCTAGGTGATGTTTCGGCAGGCTTGGCCTATAGCACAATTGTGCATACTCTGCCTCTGTTTAAGGGGGGATGCATTAATGCAAATGGTGATACTGCCCGTGAGGATCAAGGGGCAGAAATTGCAAACACAGCGCATAAGATGGCTTTTAATGTAGAGGCCTCAATGCCGAAGGTTAATGGTCATTCACGGCTAAGTGGTGACCAAACGGCAGCAGGTATGCCTTTTTCTCCTCTTTCTTTTGGTCTCAACTTAAGTATGGGTGATGTACAAGATGCCCCACTTAGACATCCTAATCAGCAAGCTCATAATGGGCAAGCTGGTCATAGGATTCATGGGGGTGATAATCCTAATCGGCTAGTCCCTGGAGAACTGGCTGGTCATAGGACCCATGAGGGTGTTATTTTGAGTACATCTACTGCACTTAGAGGGCAAGATATGCTATATAAAGAAGGGGGTTTTGTAGCCAAATCCCTAAGGGAGTCTCTCCTTATCTTGCCTAGTTTGGGATGTGCCCCGTCCATTGCATGCCCCACGTCCAAGGCCTCGGCTTTGGGTGGTTTTGGGGCAAGTCTTAAATGCAAATATGAGCCTAAATGGTGGTAACATGGCAAATACTAGCCAAGGGATGGGGCTTAACACCCCGATCCAATTTGGTCAAATTGATGCCATGTTACCGGCATCTAGTTGTCCAGCTGGGGATAGTGTTGGTGCGAGCAGTTTGAATGCTACACGAACTGATGTGCTTACACCACCATTGGACACCCCACAAGAGGGTGTGGTTGGGAGCAAGCAAAATTCCTTGCTAACCCCTAACAACACCCCAAATCCGAGGCATGACACCAATGATAATGGTGTGCATGTCTCGGGTTCTGCCTTGCCCAATGCCATGCCCAATGTTTGGGCAAGGCTTGCTTCTCTGCATGCTAAGAAAGCTAAGAATGCCACCACAATGGTGGCAACACATTTGGATAATATGGCCCAGGTAAGTAGCTCAGGTACGGCCCCAACTTTTGCTAGTTTATTTGCTTCTACGGGTCTGCCAGCTCAAAGGGTTAATGCAGACCATGTCCCGGGACCTTGTATCTCGGATAAAATGGTTGAAATCTATAAAGGGGAGGCCTGCATTACCTTTGAGGATAAAGAGGTGCAACAAATGAATAAAATAGGGGATACCCTACTTATTGGAAAATTCTCTTATGGCAGGCCCGTGCTTTCCGTTATAAGAGAACATTTTGCCAAGCACTTGAAGCTGAAAGGAACTATGAGTATTGGCTTAGTGGACCCACGCCACGTGTCTCTTGCATTTTCTAATTCGGAAGATTGCATTAACACGTTAGTCAAGGGTCAAATTCACTTTAACGGAAAGTGCCCAATGCGGCTCTTTAGGTGGACAATGGACTTTGACACAAGGTTTGAGACGTCGTTGGCCCCGGTATGGGTGTTATTGCCTAACCTTAAGGCCAATTGCTTCTCAAAACCTTGTCTCAAGCAAATTGTCAAACCTATTGGAAAGTTTTTACAGGTGGACACGCCCACGGCTAAGTTTTCTCGGCCTAATGTGGCTAGGGTGAAAGTTGAGATTGATTTGTTGAAACCCCTATGCCGCAAAATGTTTATTCGATTAGGGACTGCGTGTCCGGATCAAGAGGCTGTGGGGTTTTGGCAAACGATTGAGTATGAGCGTGTTCCTCTGTATTGTTCAAATTGTAGAAAACAAGGTCATATGGCTAGTAGTTGTTGTGTGCGCACTACGGTACATGCGCCAGCACCAGTGGCTGATGCTGGCCCTCGGGTCGAACCGCAGGGTGGCGGTCAGGACCGGGGCTCACCTACTGTGCTGGATCATCGGGATATGACTGCTAGCCAAAGAAAAAAGCAAAGTAATAAAGAAAGACAGTTAAAAGGAAAGGCCCCGATGGCTGACAATAGTCAGGGGCTAAGTGCAGGAGCAGGTAATAAAGTGTGGCGGGCCCTACCTACTAGTCGGACCAGCAACCCGGTGCCGGTTAGTAATGGGTTTGCCGCGCTTCAGGATGAAAGTCTAGTCTCTGAGGAGGCTGTTGTGGGGGCTTCGGGTGGTAGTGATTTGCCAGCCACCCCGATTGATAGCAGGATATCTGTTAGTATGGCATCGCCCGGGGTAGGGAGTGACCAATCACTTGGTTATCTATCTACTATCCCGGAGGTTGATGAGGATTTTAACTCTTCAGGAGAGCGGGCGGACCTGCAGAGCCCGCACAAGGTATCTTTCTCTTTTACTCTTACTCCGCATCCTATCCCTAAGGCTCCTTGGGGGCCTAGGAGGGGGGAGGAAAAGGCGTGGTCAGATACCGACGTCCCGGTTGCAGATCATGAGCCGGAGGAATGGGCCTCGGGATCTGAATCAGAGCCCGAGGACCTAGGCCTAGTAGGCATTGGCCCGGTAAGACGTCGGTTTAATCACACCAGAATAGGGGGGATCCCTCTCGTTTGGATCCGGGAGTTTTGTCGTCGGTATGAGACTACTCGTCTGGAATGTGAGGGGAGTGTCCTCCCGGGGTTCTGCTTGCAGAATCTGTGTACTGTTGAGAATGCATGCACCTTTTATATTATGTCTGCTCGAGCCTTTCAGTTCGCCTGACTGGCTTGAGTTTTTCAGGATTCGGTTTAATTTTGATAATGTTTTTGCTTCTGATAATAATAAAATTTGGCTTTTTTGGAATAATGATTTGGCGGTAACATTTGAGAGTCAGACTGAGCAGTGCGTCACGATTTCTTGTGTGCATTCTACGGTTCTCACACCTTTTTGGCTCTCATTTGTTTACGCCAAAACCAAGGAACGCCTTCGGGACCCGTTATGGGTTGAGCTGAAAGCTGTATTTTATATGATTCCCGGGGGGGGGGGGGGGGGGTTCCTTGGTCAGTTGCAGGAGATTTTAATTGCTTGTTAAGTGTGGACGAGAAAAAAGGTGGGCTTCCGTATTCACATCGGAAGACTACTGATTTTCAGGAGTGTGTTAGTGCGTGCGACTTGATTGATGCGACCTATTACGGTTCCTGTTTCACCTGGTGGAATGGGCGCCGTAAGGAGGCGGCTATATGGATGCGTTTGGACCGGTTCCTTTATACTCCGGTGTGGGAATCGGTGTTCAGAACATCTCTACGGCATCTGTCAAAGTCCACATCTGACCACAGTCCGCTATTAATATCTTGTGATTTGTTGAGTACGCAGGTGGTACCGAAGCACTTTGTATTTCTGAACGTGTGGATTAAAAACGAAGAGTTCTTGAGGGTGGTGCGTGATAGCTGGCAGGTTCCTGTTGAGGAGGCCCCTATGTTTGTGATTGCCACCAAGTTGAACAGGCTGAGTAAGGTTCTGAGCAGGTGGAGCAAGACTGTGTTCGGGGATATTTTTGTGAAGCTCCGTGAGTATGAGGATAGTGTTCAGACCCTAGAAGCTGCCTTGCAGCAACACCCTGATGACGAAAATACTTTGATTAAATATAAAAAGGGTGTTGCTTTGTTACAAAAACAAATTGCAATCGAGGAAGAATTTTGGCGGCAAAAGGCGCGTATCACCGAGGTCCAAGATAGGGACAGAAACTCCCGGTTCTTTCACTCTATTGTTAAGGAACGCAGGCGTAAGCTATATATTCACAGGGTTAAAGATAGTGGCGGTGTGTGGTTGGAAGATAGGCAGGGGATTGCTAATCAGGCAGTCTCTTTCTTTGAGCATATGTTCACCGCGGAGATTGGGGGTTTTGACTTGGCTAGATTGGAGTGTGTCCCACGACTGGTTACAGAAGAAGATAATGAGTTATTGACGGCCGTGCCAGAGGTGGAGGAGGTGAGGGCGGTGGTAATGCAGATGAACTCTACGAGCGCAGCAGGACCGGATGGTTTCTCGGGGGCCTTTTATAAGGCCTGTTGGGATATTATTCAGGATGATGTAGTCAGTATGGTTCGGAGTTACTTTGCAGGACGGGAATTCACCAGGGCTATCACTCACACATCCATTGTCCTTCTGTCGAAGAAGCCGAGTCCAGAAACCTTTGCAGATTATAGGCCTATCAGTTTGTGTAACTTCAGTAGTAAGCTGATCACGAAGCTCATGGTAGTTCGGATGGCTATAGTTTTGCCCCGGGTATTGTCACCGCAGCAGAGTGGGTTTGTAACTAGTCGGTCTATTACAGATAATGTGCTGTTGGCGTCCGAGATGTGCCATGGATTGAGTTTGCAGAACCGGGACATAGTGCTTAAGCTGGACATGGCTAAGGCATATGACCGGGTATTGTGGTTTTTCCTGACTTCAGTGATGCGCCGCCTAGGTTTCAGTGAGGTCTGGATTGATATGGTGTTTCGGGCTGTGTCTAACGTTTGGTATTCAGTGATAGTAAATGGAGTCAAGGAAGGCTTTTTTACATCTACGCGGGGACTCAGACAGGGGGATCCATTGTCCCCAAATTTGTTTGTGATTACAGCTGAAGTCCTGTCCGTTTACCTTGCTCGGGTGTATGATGGCACTACGGTGCCTCGGTTTACACAGCCGCCAGGGGCACCACATATACATCACCTGGCCTATGCGGATGATGTAATTATTTTTAGCACGGCCAGGTTGGGAGCAATTCAGGAGGTAATTAATGCTTTGAAGGAGTACGAGGAAATATCGGGACAGTTGGTGAGCTTTCAGAAGAGTGCTTTTTACATGCACCCTCGTACTCCAGCTCGTGAGATTGATGAGATTCGCAGGGCAACAGGTTGTGTACATAAACAGTTTCCATTTACCTACTTGGGTTGCCCTGTGTATATTGGCCGCAAGAAATGTATATACTTTGCCTCGGTGGTTGATAAAGTGAAGGCTAGATGTTTGAGTTGGCAACGCCGAGTGCTTTCAAAGGGCGGGAAGGCAATTTTGATATCCTCAGTCTTGCAGGCCATACCATTGCACTTATTCTCGGCCTGCGCACCGCCTAAGCAGGTCATACGGGATTTGGAAAGATGTTATGCTCGCTTCTTCTGGAAACAGTCAGGCGGCGCCCGGTATCATTGGAGTTCTTGGAAAACTCTTTCTCGTCCTAAAAAGGAGGGGGGAGTGGGGTTCTTAGACTTGGATTTGATGGTAAGGGCGGCCAGTGCCAAATTGTGGTGGAATTTTCGGACAGAACACACGCTTTGGTCAGATTTTATGAGGGCTAAATACTGCCGCCGGGTTCACCCGGTTGCTAAGTTAGTCCAGACTACTGATTCGCACACCTGGAAGCGGATGTTGATAGTACGTGATGAGGTTGAGAGGGTTCTGACTTGGCGGTTGTTCCAAGGCCGGGTTAATTTCTGGTGGGACAATTGGTCAGGTCTGGGCCCGCTCGGCAGACTTTATCCACACCGGGGGGTTTCCTACTCCCGGGATTTGCTTCTAGACTACGTGCGGGATGGTACGCTTGATCTGGCTGGCCATGATGACTTGGCTTACACAGGGATTAATGCAGACTTGTCCCGAATGGGGCAGGGCCCGCGTGATATCCCGCTCTGGACCGTGGCGTCCGATGGTATGTTTTCTTATTCCTCTGCTAAGGCCTTTCTTAGGCCTGCTCTGCCCACTACACCGGATCCTCTCTTAGCTAAGTGTTGGCGCAAGCACCTCTCTTTTAAGGTGTCCTTCCTGGCTTGGAGAGTGTTCCGAAAGCGGCTTCCTACGGATGACATCTTAGCTCGCTTCGGTCATGTGATCGTTTCGAGGTGTTGGTGTTGTCCGGCCCCGGTTCCTGAGTCTATTGATCATATTTTTTACTCTGGGGAAACAGCAAAAACTGTCTGGAGATATGTTTTGGCGTCCCTTGGCCTCTATTCGCGACACCAGAGTCTTAGGACTTTGATTGTGGGATGGGGTCGGAGGGGGACGCGTAACCCTCTTTTGTCTTTTGTTGTTAGCAGGTTGCCGTATCTGGTACTGTGGGAGCTGTAGAAGCACCGTAATGGGTGCATGCATGGCCGGGATACTCCCAGCATTCCACGAGTGATGCATGGGGTAGCAAAGGGGGTGGCGGAATGCCTGTTTAGGCGGTGGCCTATGCAGCATATCCTGCCCTCTAACTGGAGGACTGTTGTGGCACACTTGGAGGCACACGTGCCGAGGCATGTTGTTAGGACGGTCAGGTGGTCTCCTCCTGCTGCCGGTGCTTTAAAGATTAATTTATCTTTGTCTTTGGCAGTAGGGGGGGCTGCAGCCGTGGTGCGCAACCAGGAGGGTGGTTTTTGTTATGGGGTTGCGTGGTCTGGACAGGGGGAGCACGCTCAGGGCATGTTCCGGGTCTTGTTCTCCTGTCTGGAATGGTGCCTGGCCGGGAGAAATACAGTGTTGGATATAGAGTCCACGTAGGTGGAGTTGGCTAGCTATGTTGATGTTACTGTACGTCCGTCGTGGGTTCTGGATAATGTGGTTTCCAGGCTCCGTTTCCTGTGTTCCTGTGGGGTAGTTACTGCTGTTGTGTGCCCGTCTAGGGCCAATCTACCTGCACAGGCGTTAGCTGATTGGGTGGTTGATAAGCCGGGGGAGGCCGTCTTTCGGAACCTCAATGATCTGCCGCGTAGGGTTCGTTCGTTAATGGTACATGATGATGTGCCCTATGTGTTTTTTGAGATTGATGATCCCCCGTGATTCTCCTGCTGTATGTTAGTTCGAATGTGGAAAAAGAAGTAATGAAAAGAAAAAGAAAAGAGAAAAAGAAAAGGAAAAAAGGAATGATAGAAATATATAAAAAAAAAAAGAAGGAATGAAAAAGAAAAGAAAAAGAAGAATGGAAAGAAAATGGAGTGAAAAAGAAATGGAGTGAAAAGAATTGGAGTGGGAAAGAGTTAGAGTGCAAAAGAATTGGAGTGAAAACGAGAGTTGGAAAGGCAAAAGAAAGAGTTGAAGTGAGCTTTAAACAGAGAGTGTGTGAGGTCTTTGGAGGCCATGAAGTCCTGCTTGCAGGATCGAGCCTCAACGTAAGGTGTTGGCGGTACAACATGGCACCCTAGTCCGGGCTGAACGGTGCACCGGGCAGGACTAGTCAAATCCGTTGACCTGGTCAGGCTTGCTGCTGGCCAATAGTAGCTGAGTTCCTTCTGGGCTCCCGGGGGGACAGGCTATTATTTGGGGGTTGCTTTTTGTTCGCGTCAGCCTTTTAAACCCTTAAACACTCACCCGAGGTAGAAAGTTGAAATAGTTTGGTCATGGGAACATGATACTTGCTTGTTCTACCTTGTTTCTATTTTTGCAAGTGCTGTTTCTTTGACCTCCGAGGCGTGTGCTGGTCTATAGGCTGTTTTGGTTTCGCCTTTGCAGGCATTTTTGAGATGACCAGGCCTCAACGTTGGTGCAAGCGGTAAGAAATTGCATCCTAGCCCGGGCTGAACGGTGGCCGGGTAGGGGTTTTTCAAATCCGTTGGCGGTAGTCCAGGCTTGCTGCTGGCCCATAGTAGCTAATCCCGTTAGGGTTGGTTCTGGTACATGCTGGTGCTGATCGGGAGTTCCTGCTATTGGCTGCCTTGTGTGCTTTTTACAGGGCAGTCAATAGTATCCCAGGAGATGTTACAGTCCTGGTTGTAACCCGGTTAGGTTGCATTATAGTGCAGAGTCACTGAGGTGCAACTTGCAGGGGGGGTGCTATGGCTGTGGCATGCAAGGTGTCTGTGCCTTGCTATTGAGCTTCATGTTTATATGGTGGACCGTGAAGCAGTTGGGCTGCACGATTATTTTTTGGGAACAGCTTCGCTGTTTACTTAGCTTGAATTTGTATTCAGATGGTTTATGCTCTATTATGCATTCTAGTTAGCAATAGCTAGTATGGGACTTGGGGCGTTTATGTTAGAGCCCCGGGGGCCTTCTTTATGTAATCTCGTTTTATTTACTTTACTTAGATTAGTTAGTTGGATTTAGGCCATGTGAGGCCTAAGTCCTTGGTTTTTGTACTGGCTTAGGCCATTTTTTAACTTAATAAAGTTCACTTTTTTTCAAAAAAAAAAAAAAAAAAAACAGTCAACACAAGACTCAACACTCACAAAGATAACACGGGAAGACATCCCAAACCACAAAGGATAACCACAACACAAAGGATAAAGACAAGACCGATGACAACACATGCCCTTGTGACTACACACGTCACAAGAAAGAGAACTCACAACAACGGCTACACAAGCCCTCGTGACATCACCCATCACGAGTTGATATGCCTTCCTTATGCCCTGTTCCAACCTTATGGCTACCCCCAACCTTATATCTTCTTCCAACCATTACCTCCAGGACCCCTGTACAACCAAGTCCAACCTTATTCCCCCGGGACTGTCGTCCCCCACCAACGACCACCAACGAGACCACCAATTCATAGTACACAAGGTACCGTACACACATGGCACACATGCCCCGATAACACATGTTATCCCCCATAAAACGTGAACCTTACACAAAGGCCACAACTCCATAATCACGTCACGGCTACCACGAGGACCGCTGCAATACCTTAGTGACTAGTGTCCCATACCACTAATCGTGCAATCCAGGTAAAGCCACACACACATCACACCACAACAGGAATCAATCAACGGATCACAACGAAGGTATGAAACCATACTCAATCAAGGAATGGGTCACAACCCCAACAACAACGATGAATAATACAAGTTATCATCCACCAATCGGAAGGTACAAACAACACACACACTAGCGTTTAAACGCCGAACTAGCATGCTTATCAAACGGGTAAACCAAAGGTAGTTCCGAAGAACACACAAGACTCACCACGGTTCAACGAAACACAATGTTGAACACTTGGCACGATTCAAGACACCAAAGTCCTACATGAATACCTACCATATAGTTCTAGACATACAAAACATCAAGAAGACACTCAAATAGTTCCACAAAAGAACATCGGGAAGTCAAAAGATCAAATACCGGGTCAGAAGAATCACGGGGAACAAATCCCATCACAACACCAACCATGTACCCGCGGGTGGACCCACGGGTAGTGCCCCACCCGTGGTTCCGGCCGCGGGAACACCTTCCCAAAAGGCCATGTACCTGCGGGTGGTGCCCCGCCCGCGGGTACACACTTGTACCACAACAAATCCCTTCGGGGATTTTCTTCTCCAAACACAAATTCAAGTCCAAAACATGCCAAATCTCACCAAACACAAAAAAATGACTTGAATCAAAGGAAATGCCAAGCAATGGCACACAAGAACCCTAAACACAAGCTCTAGATATGCATTTTCACAAGATCATGCATCAACACTCACATTTCATAACAAAACACATGTAGAATCCAAGAAATCACATATAGGTAAGCAAAATAGGTTTTGTAGAGCATGGGTTACCTCTTGTAGACCAAAAGACTTCACTTTACACCTCAACAAGCTCCCCACAAGGCTTACTTTCCAAACCCACTTCAAGATTAAACCAAAAAATCATAAAGATCCTACCTTTAAGAAAAAGACAACTAAGATGAAACCAAAAACACAAGATGGACTTAGATCTTACCCTCCTAGATGCCCAAATAGGTGAAAGGTTGAATCTTGGTAGCAAATCTTGGAATCTTGAAAAGGGTCTCAACTTAGCTTGGAGAATAAGCTACTCACCTTTCTAGAGAGAAGGTAGAGCTAATTTCTAGGAAATGTAAGGAATGAAATGAAGAAGTCTTCTAGGTTAGGTTACAATACTAACTCTTTGTGAAAAGTCAAGGATACCCTTACTAATCTTTAGAAAGTGTAAGGAACAAGGGAACTCCCCTCAAAGCTCAAGGTACAACATAGCTTTGAAGTTGACTAGTCAAATACTAGTCCTCGAGTATTAAAAATCAGGATTTTAGGAATTAATTCTTCAAATAAAATAGGATTAATTACTCAATTAATCCATGGATTGAATGTGGATTTTTGGGGTGTCACATGCTATCTAAAGAAAAGCTCTTCAAACAGTTCCATCCCTTAAAGCTTTTCATAACTAGTGATCTTGTGAAGTTTTTCAAAAGGCTCATCCATTTCCATACTTCACAATCGAAGAAGTCTTGCATATTTTCAAGTGAAGACTCATCCAAATATCAAGACCAGGCTTCAACCAGTTGGAGAAACATCAGATTATCTTTCCAACATCGCAACTTAGGAAGAAGTTGATAGAGGCAGAGTAAACTCGAGGAATTGAACAACCTATCAAGTGGTTGTCTGGCTTAGTGATCAAGGAAGCCAGCTTGAAGTTGTTTGTACTAGGAGTGATAGTGCAAACGCTTTCACGAGTTGTGAAAGAAGAGTGTAGTAGTCTAACAGCCGAACCACTATAAAAATCTCTCTCTCCATATCTCCTTACTTTCTACTTTATTACTTTCGTGCATTGCATATGATATCGACCAAATGCTAAATCTTTATAACGAAAGTGTGCAAAGAGTGTCTAAGAGAAAACATTATTTCCGCTGTGCATCGCTCCGAAAGGAGTTGCTTTGAAAAATCGATTAGTGTCTATTCACCCGTCCCGCCCCCCCCCCCCCCCCATCCCCCCCCCCCCTCTCTCGACTCTCTTTCGACCCTACCGGGACCAACAAGTGGTATCAGAGGGGTTACCTTGTACGGTAAACGTTTTACTTTACTGCCTGGTAGATCTCTTTTGCAAAATCTATATAGGTCAAACTGTTTTTTCGTCTTTGCACGTATTTTCTTAAAGGAAAAATGGAAAGAGATCATGCTAACCGTTCTAGGCCTCTTGCCTTTAATCTCTCAAAATTTGATGATTGGAAACTTAGGATTCAGGCTCATCTCTTGGCTATTCATGACAAAATGTCGGACGTGATAAAAGAAAGTCTTATCGTCATTATGATGGTGAATACACAAGCAGCTGCTCAAGGAGTAGATCTAGAAGTTTTGATTCCTAAACCAAAGTCTCAGCTTACCTCAGAAGAGATGACAAGAGCAAATCTTGATAACATTGCACGAGATATTCTCTATAAGTCTCTAGATGACTCGTTGTTCCTGATAGTACGAAAATGCACTACAGCAAAGCAAATCTGGGATACTCTCATTAGTTTAGGTGAAGGAGACGAACAAGAAAAGGACAACAAGCTCACTGTTGCCATGAAGAAGTTTGAAGACTTCAAAATGATGTCAAACGAAGCCATCACCGACATGGAGCTCAAGTTCACAAAACTTATGGGTGACCTTTCAGATTTCGGTAAGGAGCTGACTGAAAAAGAGAAGAATCTAAAGATACCCGAGGGCTTCCAAAGTCATGGGAGATGAAAGTAACAACGATGAGAGATCACAGAGACGTGAAGACAACTAGCGTGAACAAAATCTTTAGTGATCCCAAGGTCTATGAGTTTGAGCATGAGTCCAAGGAAATTGGTGAATCTGAAATAAGGAATATCGCCTTGGTTGCAAGTCAACAAACATCAACATCAAACAGGTCAAATTCTAACCCTAGTGAATTTTTATCTGATGAACAATATGCCTTGTTTGTACGAAAGATGAAAAGGTTCATGAGGAAGAACAACTTCCAAGACCATCAAAGATCATCAAACCGAAGGCAATACGAAAATCTCCTCAATCATCGAAACAAGAAATGGTGGATGCACAAGTTCTATGCTACAATTGTAGAAAACCAAGACACTTCAAGGCAAATTGTCCACATCCCATAGTCCGCAAATACCAATACCAGGATACAAGCACAAGCTCACCGAAAGAAGCTGCTGAATCTAGCAAGAGAAGTGGAACAAGAATCAACAAGCTCTCAACACGAAAGAAAAAGAAAGGCAATGGTGGTAAATGAACCAGTTGGAGAAGACCAACCCGAAACAAGCACCTCAAGTTCAAGTTCAGAGAGCGAAAGTTCGGGGGATGAGAAGGGTCTTCTGTGCCTATTCAGTAAGGAAGAAGAAGCAGACGATTTATGCTTAATGGCGAATGATGATGAGGTAAACTCTCAAACCTCCTTGTCTACTCAAATAGAGATTAGTTCTGAAAATGAAAGAAATCCAAATGAAACCATCTTTGAGATGATGATGGATTTCAAGGTAATCAAAAACACTTACTCCAAATTAAAAGAAGAGAACTCTCAACTATTGATCCGCTACAATGAGCTAAGGCGAGTTAGAATTGATAACATTAAGTTAGCCATTGCAAAAGATCAGCTTGAGAAGCAAGTTCTTCTTCTTAAGGAGCAGTGTACAAAAAGAGAGTTGCAGGAGCAACATCTGCGTGAGGTTCTTGATTCGTTTAACAAATCATCCAATCTAATGGATCAATTAGTAAATGGATCGAAACCGCCAGGGGAAAGAACCGGAATTGGTTATGACCTCAGCTCCCCTTCATATATCTTATTGAACAAATCCACAGACATTTACTCACATGAAAGTTTTAAGTCTGCATTTGTTCAAGGCCCTACCCAAATGTCTGAGCCAATGATAAAGATTAACAATCGTGATCAACCACAATCAACAAGCCAACCGAAAGGAAAGGATGTACAACGAATTGTGGAACCTCGGAATGGAAATTACTTGAAAGGCAATCCTAGACATATTTCTAATGTCAAAAGGAATGGACCGAAAGGTAATAGACCTAGCTAGTCTCTACTATCAAAAAGGTCAGCCTACAAGAAATAACCAGACAGGGGTAAAACCGAATGTAAATTAGAGGCAAAATCGCTCTAAGTATCTACGAAAGGATCCTCTACGAGGAAATCCGAAAGATGAACGAAACAGACATGCCAAGAGGTCACTTAGAAGACCAATGACGGGCAATGGATGGAGTGGACCATCTGAAGAAGATTGGCTTGTTTATCCTGAACCTCTATCAAAAGCAGAATTTGAAAAGATGCACAGGCATAAGCAAACCAACTATTCTAAGCAGTATCTCAATCCACCTAGTGATTATTTTCTAAGTCGATACAAAGCCAAAAATTTCGCTAAAATTCATTATGCTTATCAAGTATTTAATGGATACAAAGGACCAATGATGAGTTATGCTAACTCTAGGTTCATGTGGATCCCAAAATTGACTACTAACCTTCAAGGACCCGAAACTGAAGGGGTACCTAAAGTCACATAATTTTTTTTTCAGGAAAAATAGGTCATATGGTATGTCGACAGTGGATGCTCAAGACATATGACCGGAGACAGATCAAACTTGAGCAATTACAAAGAAGTTAATAGACCAAAAGTTGTGTTTGGAGGAGAATCAAGTGGAAAAACGAAAGGAACAAGAGACATCATTAGAAATGGAGTAATCATTAGAGGTACACATGTTGAAGGACTTAACTTCAATCTACTAAGCAACAGTCAATTTTGTGACAAGGGCTATAAAGTAGAATTCTCCAAAGACGAATGCAAAGTCATTAGCAACGAAGATGGCGACATTGTTCTCACGACGAAACGAAAGAAAAACATGTATATAGTTTTTTGGGAACTCTGTAAAACTAACGTTTGTCTTGTTGCTACTAGTAATGCATATTTGAGCCATCTAAATCTCAAGACCATCAACAAGTTATCAAAGAAAGACCTTGTGGAAGGTTTATCGAAAGTAAATTATGTCAAAGACAGAATTTGTGATGCATGCCAAAAACGGAAGCAGATTAAAATGTCTTTCAAATCAAAAGCTTCAGACACAAATTCTCGTCCCTTAAGCCTTCTAAGTATAACCTAATAAATAATAACCATAACCCTAGTTTAATTTTTTTTTGTGTAAACCACACATTGTGGTTCGGGTCTTTCTCTGTCCGTTTAATGGTTCAGGTCAACCCGGTTCGCTCCGAGAGGCACAGAAGCTGGCCCAAAGAGAATTGTCACTTGTGGGAATCGAACCTGGGTTATCCCGGAATTCTCCCCCACAAATATCCCTAGTTTAATGTTTTAAAATTTTAGACTATCAACTTTATAATTATTTTTATGTATTATGTAACGTCTAATGTTTGATGAATTATGTCTTATATTAGTTATGTAACAAGTTATTTTAGTTATTTTTAAAGTGTACAAATGGTAAAGTATACAAGTTATTTTTAAAGTGTACAAATGGTAAAACTAGCCCGCGGGATAGTCTGGGCCAGTAAAACCCAAACCTGCCAAGGAACGAGCTTTTTTGGCCCGCTTCACTTAGGCCCGCGGCTCGCTTGGCATTGGCCCGCTCCACCCCGCCGGCCTGTATTGAGAACTATGCGTATTTATGATCAGTAATTTACCTTAAAACATCAACATCTTTAGAAAAGATTTATATATTAGTGTCGCATTAGTAGGGGTGTTAGGCTGTTAGCGAACAGAGCTTTCGGCAAACTACTCTTGTTCGTGTTCGGTAAGCGTTCGTTTATGTTCGTTTGTTAAGGTAAATGAACATTAACAAACAAAATTTAGAGCTCGGTTAACAAACGAACAGAGCTTGAACAGTTATAAGCTCGTTTGCTAAGAGATCGTGAACAAGCTCGTTTGTGTTCGTTTACTAATGTTCGTGAACAAGCTCGTTTATGTTCGTTTAATAATGTTCGTGAACAAGCGCATTGTGTTCGTTTAATAATGTTCGCGAACATGTTCACAAACATATATATTATATTATATTATATTATATTATATTATATTATATTATATTAGTTTTGTAGTTGTGTTGTTTGATTATTGTTCGTGAACGTAGATTATTTATAGTTAACGAATGAAGTGTGATCATGAACATGTGCAGGTGTTTGTTTATTAAGTGTTCATGAACGTAAATGAATATATTCGTGAACGTGCTTGTTAAAGAACATGTTTGTCAACGTGTTTGTTAACGTTAACGAACACGTTTGCGAACGTGTTCACGAACGTTAACAAACATGTTCGCGAACATGTTCGTTAACGTTAACGAACACGTTCGTGAACGTGTTCAGGAATGTTAACGAACGCTTAACAAACGAACACGAACAGGATTTTCAAAAATCTTAACAAACGAACACGAACACTCCAAATTCTTTAACAAACGAACAAGAACAACCTCTGTTCGTTTATGTTAGTTTCGTTAACAGCCCTACACATTAGATACTTATGCATATTGTTTGTAGTTGCTTGTTCTTTCATGTACAAAGATATATATATTATTTATAACCGACTACAATTGATTCGAGGTAGATGAGGGTTTAAATACAAAATTTTAGAAGGTACTAAAATAATGAAATTGGTATGGTGTAAGTATCATTATTAACTTTGTATCATCTCCACAGTATCCAATTTGTTAGTATATGATAAGCAGTGAAATTCGAGTCGTTATGTTATGCAACCGTTTGCACCATGCATGGTGCACACGGTTGCAAAAACGACCGTCGTTTTGACGTCCGACTCAAAAAAAAAAATCAGTTTTGATTGCGGTTAACGGCGTTATGTTGTGCATAATTTGAATTATACATCCATAACTTCATAACTATACATTCATAATTGCATAACTACACATTCACAACTTCAGAACTATACATTCAGAATTGCATAACTACACATCCATTAACTTCATAACTATACATTCAGAATTGCATAACTACACATTCACAACTATACATTCAGAATTGCATAACTACACATCCATTAACTTCATAACTATACATTCAGAATTGCATAACTACACATTCATAACTTCATAACTATACATTCAGAATTGCATAACTACACATCCATAACTTCATAACTCTACATTCAAAATTGCATAATGGCACATCCATACCTTCACAGCTATACATTCAAAATGTGAAATTATAAAATAATGAACATATGTTTACGTAACTAACAACAATCGAAAATGATTTTTTAAAAGTAAAACGACGTCGTTTTTGCAACCGTGTGCACCATGCACAACATAATTTGCCGTGAAATTCCCTTAAAATCAACAACGACAATAATGTTAAAGGCATACTTATTTTAAGAAATTATTTTATGTTTTTTATTTTTTAATTTTTCAGTTTCATTATATTCTATATTTTCTATTTAGAAAACTTGTTTACTAACACTCTTTTTTTTTTCAAATTTTTTTTTAGCTTAACGTAATAAATTTTACACAATTGTAATTTTGAATAATTTTTAGACCTTATATTTAAAATATTTTTAGATATGTTTCGTTTAAATAAAATAAATATAATTTTTACTTTTAAGTCTAATACATGTAAGATTTTGACATTTGATATCCGAACCAAATTTATATATGTTTATAATGTTAATAAAATAATTATTTGAAAAAAAAATGTTACAAAGAAATTCTTTTTACTCCTCTATATTGTTAAGTTTTTATGGAACAAAACAGTTGTTCAACAAATAATTCAATCACTGTTTTAAGTTAGATAGAGTCTAAACTAGAGTTTGGAATAGCTCAAAGTAGTTCATGTGTCAGACTTGAAGGTTGAAGACTAAACTAGCTAAAAGGCTGTTTGAGTAGAAGTTCAAAACAATTATTTATATGAGACTTTTATGGGGATCGTATTTAAGCATGATCTTCTCACTCTACTAAGATCAAGAAATTTACAATAAAAATCAAATACACTTTGAGAGAAATTCAGGAGCTAAACAGATGACTTGATAATCCTTCTTGAGTTGATAAAAAATTCTACATCAAGACAATCATTACCAGGGTTGTAAAAATCTCGTCTAGGCACCGAGTAATCGGCGCCTAGGCGCTAGGTGCCCCTAGGCCGTGGCTATTTTCCCCCTAGGCTCCCGCCTAGGAAACCAGCCGCCTAGGCGCCCACCTAGCGCCTAATTCGGCCGCCTAGCGCCTAACTCGGCAAATTACGCCGAGTTAACTCATCAATTTCTGTCGAGTTAGCTGAGTTAACCCGTCGATCATGATCTCTTTCTCCGCTTCTCTCTCGCGTCGCCGTCCGCCTCTCTCATCGTGTGGAATCGACTCTCCGACTTCGTCTCTCCGCGAGTGCAATGGTTCCGGGTGGGGACCGCGACAAAGGGAAGCGACGAGGACCACAACAGTGCAAAGTTCAGGGAGGTATTTTTTTAAAAAAATTTATGTTTGGTTTTTCTCCATTCTTTGTCGCTTGGTTGGGTTGTCATTTGTGTCGTTGTCGTTTTCTTGTTGTTAGTATGGGTTTGCCGACATATTTCTGTGTGATGTGTATGATTGGTTGAGCGTTGAGATGGCCTAGTTTGGTTCGATTTTTTGAGTTAGGGTTTGTTTTGCCCCTTTTTTGTGAAATTGTGTGTAGTTAATGTGCATTTTTTTTGCTCAGAATTATAGATTCACGCCTCTGTGTTTAAAAAATCCAATGGTTTGTTCAGAATGCATTTCGGCACACAGCTCATGTGATGGGGTTGGAGTTTATTTTTATAGGATTCATTATTGTTAGTGGGTTTATTATTTTTGCTTACAATTTTTTTTAAAAGGGTGTCGTGCTCTGAAGGAATTTGCGAAACTCGAATTAGATTGTGGTTGGAGTTTAGGTGCGGCGTTGTGTGCATAGGTGTAACACCCCACTTTTCTAACTCTTAATTACAATCCAATCTCAACATAAATGCAATGGTACACGTCCAACTACCAATCTCCGTAGAGTTGTTCCTACACGGAAACAAGCACTCTTCAATCAACAAAACTAATAATTTCTTCTCTCTAGTCAAAGTATGTCTCTCGGGACGATATTCCTTAGGGAACTCTTCCCTACTCCCGGTCATGTATCTCAAATACTCTTGATGTGTCAACCCCGCGTGGGCAACCCAATCCTCCCGATCATACATATCCAATCCATCCAACGGTAGGTCAAACCAATTTGACAATTTCTGTGGTGTTAATTCTACTTTTGTGCCTCTCACATTAGAGACAATCGAAGTCACTCCCTTCTTATGTTCTGTGGACAAATTCTCATAAGATTCAATCACCAAATCAGTGTAAATTTCTTCTTGAATTCTTAGAAACTTCCTCAACAAACCTCGATTTTCCAATATACTATTAAAATCTTCAGAAAAGAATTCGGGAAAATAGGTTTTACCTCCGATTACTGAGTAAGTAGGTGTTTCCTGACTGGTTCCCTCTACTTGTTGTTTTCCTTTCACCATTGTGGTCCAATTTTGTTGTCTTAATCTTGTTAAAATTGCAGTGGATGATCCAACAAGTATTTTTCTTGCACTTAGTATGGCATGGGGAAGACACTCTTGAAGTTTCCTTGATGAAAGATGTTGATTTGGAGGAGATAGGTTTATGGTTGAGGTTGAGGCAGTGTGCAGCGAAGAAGAGAAGAAGAAGATGATGATGCAATTTGGTTTCTCGGCTTTGGAAGAGAAAACTGAAGGGTTTAGGGGGTGGGGCTTGGCAGCGGCCCTCCCAATGGCCCGCACCAAGGCCTGTTGTCAGCAAAGCTGACACGGCCCCCAGGTCACGGACCATTACGTGGTCTGTGACCACGTTCCGCAACACGGGGCGGGTCTCGTTCCGGCCCGTAGCCTAGACCCGCCGCCGGGTCGGGTAACCGGGTCGAATCCGGTTCGACCCTAAATTGAAATTGGTCCTCCGACTTTGTCAAATCTTTAAATCGGGTCAAAATTGAACATAGTCCTTGACTTTAATAAATCCCGACTTCGTTGTCAATCCTTTGACTTTCAAATTCCTCCCAGGAATTGCTTAAGCTAAATTCATACCCAATTTCTTTACTCGTCGTTTCTTTCTTTTCTCGTTTTCAATTCTATTTCGGTAGACATCTCTCTTATTTAAATCTCAATCGTTCCCTAACGATTTTTCATTCTTACTCATATCTTCTTTCATTCTTCTAATTCTCTTGTTCAATAATTCGTAGCATTCAAATCTAAGCTTTTCTCTAAAACAAACTCATTTAACTTTTAAATTCCCAAAACTCTTAGATTAGCACATCTTTTAGCACCTTAAAACAACTTGTAACAATTTCTCAAGCATGCACATCTAATTAAGCATCCAAGCAAAAATCAACACACTTGTTCCAAGTTAGAGTGTTACCTTTCTCGAGATTGCGATCTATGACCTGAGTCTGTCCCATGACCATGATCCTCCCTGGTCCAGCTCCTCCGGTACGTCCTTGCTGCGCTCCACCTCGTCCATGATTCCCATTCTTGTGCGAACCTCCTCTCGGTGGATAGCCACGTCCCATAGCTTGATTTGGCGCCTGGTTGATCGGACCTCTGGGTGGCTAGCTCTAGATCATACCATGGGATCCCTCCATCCTCGGGGAACGACAAATAGTAGCTCTATGACCTGGCTTCCCACACCGGAAGCAAACTACAGGCAATCTTCCACAAGTGGTCTTAGGATGATCCTTGCCACATCTCGGGCATACCGAAGTCCCCTCTCTCGGTGGTCCTCCTGCTCCAGCTCCCTGTCTCATAGTCATGTTCCTCCTTTCCCCACCTCTATGGTCAAGCATATTCGTTGGATTAAACCTGTGTCCCTTGCTTGTTTGTGTTTCCATCCCGTCCTTCTTTTTCTTCATCCCTTGCATGGCATCGCAGTGCAACTATTGAATCCTGGAGTAACCAGCAGCTGCCTCATAAGCTTCATTCAATGTAGCAAATCTCGCCGCGGAGAAGGATTTCTGAGCATCATAGTGCAATCCTCGGATGAACTTGTGAGACCTACTCGCCTCATCAGGTACCAAGGTAGGAGCAAATCGAGACAGTGCCACAAAGCGGGCATGATACTCCTGAACGATCAAACTCCCTTGCTCGAGATGCAAGAATTCCTCATACTTGGCAGCCTTGACATGCTCTGGGTAGAATCTCTCTCTCAACACCATCTTGAACATCCCCCAGTCAAACCTTCTCTTGCCTGAATAGCCGGTCCTTCTATGACCGACCAGTGGTCAGCCTCTCCCTGTAGATAGTAGACAGCAGCCTCTACTCGCTGGTACTCTGGGCATCCTACCACGTCAAACAACTTGTCGAACGTGCGGATCCAACTCTCAAGAACTTCCGGATCCTCCTGACCCAAGAAACACGGTGGATTGCGTCCCGTGATCTTTCTGGACATATCACCGCCACCGTTATTCCCACTGAGTACGGCAGCTCCTATGGTCTGGGTCAACTGGTGAGCTGGCGCAGACTCTCAATCAAATCTGTGGATGACAACGCACCAAGTCCTGAGGAGCGAGGAAATTCGTCTCTAACTCTTCGCGGCGGCATCGCGAAACCCTTTGAACATGACCATAACAGATCATTCTTGTTAGCACGTCTAATAAGTTAGTTGGTTCTAACTTCTCTATTCTTAAGACAAACTTGCAACAAGCAGATCACACAAGGCAACAAAGGCATCTCTTCTCATCTATTTTAACAACTTATCAAGAACAACTTCTCTTCTAAGCTTAATCTTTCAAGCTCTTGGTTTTTCATCTTTCAACTTCTCTCTTTACTTCTCTACTTTACTCGAAACAGATAGATAGGCATAACAAACACATTGGTAAATCATATAAACAAGGCACATGTATAAACTCTTATACTTTTTACATTAGCACTTTTACAAAACTTCCACTTTCAAACTTTAACTTTCAAAATTTCAACATCCAACTTTCACTTTATCTTCTCACTGAAAACTTCTCTGCTTTACTTTCAAAAGGTAAGCAAAAGCACTTAAACACATTGATAAAGCACAAAACATATAAGCAAACACAAAGGAACTCACGACCTCACCGCGTTCCTAACTGATACTTAGAGTTTCTCTTAACTCATATTCTCATACTTAGTCACTGGACTTAGAGTCTTTCTCATCTCAAATTCATAACTTAGGGCTCCTTCTTATCTCAAATTTCATAACTTAGGGTTCTATCCCATTCTTATCCTTCCTAGGATTTCCACTTAAAGTTTTCATCTTAACTTGTCCTTCAATTCTTAAAACTTCAACTTAAAGGTCTTTCCTAAACTTGTCCTTCCTAGGACTTTCACTTAGAGTTTCTATATTCAATCTTAAGGGTTAAACTTCCTAAGTCTCCCGCGGTTCGTACCACTCTGATACCAATTTTTAACACCCCACTTTTCAAACTCTTAATTACAACCCTAAACAATCATTAACATCACTAAGCAGCGGAAATAACGTAACTAAAAGATAATTAGTGGGAGTGTCACCGCCACAACCACCACTCCGTGGTGATTATACATGCTAAAGAGGTAAAACTAGAAATAAGATTAAGTCTGGCAACTAAATATAAATACTGGAAATATAAGGGGGAAAAACAACACCCCAAATAGTCTACATCATCCTCAAACCATAAAGTCAAAAGGTCTAAAATTCATAATCGTAAACATTAAAACATAATCATCAAAATAACTAGAGTTTAGATATCTCTATCTACGAGCTGAGACTAATCTAACTGGATTTATTCAGACCGCTGGGTCCACCTGAAAGGGGTTTTGTGTAACACCTCGTGTTACGACCCCTAAAACCAACTAATCATTTAATTAAATATCTGAAGAAAGAACTAAATTACAATAATTAACTTAGAAAAGGCCCACCATAGTCCGTGGGCCCTCACCCCTAAAACCCAACCCCTAACCCTAGAAGGAATAGAATTAGCAAGCCTATAATACTAGACCCTAATTAGGACTCCTAGGTGTATAAATAGGGGACATAAGAGGTACCTAGAACCCCCACCACAATAATCTCTCACCACCCAAGGAGCTCCAAGAATTCCCTTAGGAGAAATCAAGAAAGAAGAAAGCTTAAAGAAAGACCCTTCATAACCAAGGAATTAATTAAGGCTAACAGGTAACCCATGTCTCAACAAAACCTATTTTCATAGCTATGATTCCCCTCTTAGGATTTCCCCCATATTCTTGTGTGTTGATGATTCGTTATAATGATCTTGATAATTGGTGTTATGATTCCATGGGTGATCTTGATGATAAGAGGTTCTTGATGATTATATGGTGTTCTTGATGTTCTTGATGATTATATGATGTTCTTGATGTTTATATGATATTCCTACCGAATCTTGATATTAGAAGATGAATTGTGTTCTTGTTGATTTAAAAATAATTAGAACCCTAGGTTGTATCATGGAATTCGTATGGTATTATTCTTGGTATATTTGGTGGGAATTCGTATGTTTGGGTGTTGATTATGTTTAGAAAAGCATGATAGGTTATGTGCCGTATGTTCTTGCTTTTGAATCCGTTAACTGTCTACGTGTTGTTGTCAATTGCGTTTGAAAGTGTCTAAGCATGGTCTCGGGTTCCACAATGGTTCCTGGGGCGTTTTTCTGTGATGAAAGAGTCAGTGGGGGGTAGGTGGGGGTAGGGGACCCGCCACCTACCCGCGACCAATGTTGGTAACGCCGGCAGCGGGCAGCCGGCGGGCGGGCTGCTGCCCGCCGGGCACCCGCTGCCGCCGGCGGGTGACCCCTCACCCACCGGCTACCCGCTGGATTTTACCCCACTTTGGGATTTCGGTTTCCCCGTTTGATGTCCCCCGACCGCCTTGGTGTCCCAACGGACTCCGTTTATCGTGCCTAAGTCTAGTTTGATGTTTCGGGTACCGTTCGTAGGATGAATGAGTCTTATATATATCGCATGCTAGTTGAATTGGTATCCCGTTGGCCTAGGTGAAAGAAGTGTGAACCCCTTAGGATTATTCCTAGTTTGTGGATGACCACGCATAGGTTTCTTTATACGTTTTCTCCCCTTCCCAATGTGTTAATGTAGGTTGCATATGTTTGCTATGTGTTATGTGTGCATGATACTACAATTTGGTTGAGATCAAATTGGTTATTCCTAAGCTGCGGTTCAGAAGCTGGCTGCGGTCAGATTTACACTCTCGGGCTGCGGTCCACCGTTTGGTTGCGATCAAACGTTTTACATGAGCTGCGGTTCATATTTCCTGGCTGCGGTCAGATGACATACTCTTGGGCTGCGGTCCACTGTTTGGTTGCGATCAAACTATGATGAGCTGCGGTTCATCGGTCGGTTGCGATCGACCCCTCCGTGTTGCGATACGGGACAGGATGCTGCGGGGCCGTGTCAGAGCTATATGCGCTGACCCACATGTATGGGCATGCGATTGGTCATGTGGCGCCAACAAAGTGTGCTATGTGATGAGATATGGATGGTTTGATGTTATGTCTGTTGGTTGTGTTTATCCCTATCTGTCGAGGTTATTCCCTGTTTGAAAGCTAGAGTCTCTTAGGATATATCTTCATGCTTCGAAATGGATTTTCATATAACTATGTATATATCTATATGTATTGTATTTCAACGCGTTGGAGTGGGTTACCAGCATCTCTTGCTGAACAGATATATTTGGCTTTAAGGCACAGACGAGTAGATCACTGGAGCGCGCTAGAGGTTTGGGGCATAGATTAGATAGTTTTTCCTTTTGGCCTGCGTGCCATGATTTGTATTGATACTAACTGAGATTTTTAGAATTTAGCCTATGCACCTGAGTTCTCTAGCTCAGGTGTGGCATAGCACCCCGTACTCTTTATATTATGTTTGGGAAATAATGAGATTTCACCTTTATTATATAAGCTTCAAAAGTTTAAAAATTCTGGGGTGTTACAGTTGGTATCAGAGCCTAAGTTTGACCCTAGGATAAAGACTATCAAGACCGGACCTTAAGACGAAGACTTGAACTCTAGGTACTTAGGGACATAGGACTCAGGAATCTTAGGACGCGCGGTGAGACTGTGAAACCTACACATAACCTCCCCACACTTTATCTCTCCCTTATCTAAAGAAAACTTTCCCCCGCTTATCACAGCAAAAGAAGACCACCGAACTCTAACTTAACATTCTTATAATCGTTGACCCAGAAAGACGACAGCATGGCACCAAACAGGAGACAATCGAGGACTCCAGAACCCGCCGCACACGACCCCTTGACTCAAACCCTACAACAACTAACACAAGTCACCCAGGCACTAAGCGACGTAGCTCTTCGCAACAACAGGCCCCCGCCCCCTCCATCAAACGCGAACTCAGATATCGCCCGACAAGTTTCGAACCATCGACCACCCACGTTCTCAGGAGAAGAGGATCCCGTAATCCTGGAGGAATGGATCCGGACCCTCGACAAAATTCTAGGGTTAGTAGAATGCCCAGAAGAACGTCGCGTAGAGATAGCCTCGTTCTACTTCGGACACGATGCCGATCTCTGGTGGATCCACGAGGGGCCCGCTTACCAACAAGAACCAGGGTTCGACTGGGAAAACCTCAAAACGCGACTACTAGAACGATTTTACCCAACACACGTAAAAGCATCCATGTACAAAGAGTTCCTCCATTTGAAACAAGGGATAGCTACC
Source organism: Ipomoea nil (assembly GCF_001879475.1). Taxonomy (NCBI): domain Eukaryota; kingdom Viridiplantae; phylum Streptophyta; class Magnoliopsida; order Solanales; family Convolvulaceae; genus Ipomoea; species Ipomoea nil. The sequence continues at coordinate 175,135 of NW_017619393.1, forward strand.
GTCATGGAATACCATAAACGATTCCTCGAACTAGCACGCTTCGCGCCAGAACTAGTCCCCACCGAGGTGACCAAAATAGAGAGATTCGTATCAGGCCTCGACTTCGAAGCCCGAAAAGCACTAGTAGTAAGTAGACCTCGGACCCTCAACGAAGCTTACTCCAGTGCCGCAAATCTCTATCGAATCCAACTACTCCAACGTGGGGTTCAGGAACAGATACGAAAGAGAAACACCGGAGGTGGAGCACCACTTGTAAAAAGGACGAAAAATGACACCAACACAAGACCGAGCAATCTGACCAACCAAAGGCCGCCCCTAAGGAACAACGAAGCTAACACAAGGAGCTTCCCTTGCCCGAAATGCAACAAAAGCCATAGAGGTAAAGACTGCATGGGCAATCCCTGGCGATGCTTCAACTGCGGTGAAGAGGGGCACAAGGCCTTCCAGTGCACTCAACCCCAAAGGCCACGCCCCACCACCATGGGTCAACACGGGGGCACCACCCACCAAGGAAACTACGGCGCTCCTGGGAAAATATTCGTCATGAGCCGCACCCAGGCCGACCTCGGGAACGAGAGCAATCTCGAGGAAGGGAACCTAACCCCAGAAGACGAGGACCGCTCAAACCCCGCGGAAGAAAACCAAGAAGACGAATTCTGTCTGGGATAAACCGGCAAATTCCTTGTAATCACCTTCGTAGTAAAACTACTTACTTAGCTCAATTACTTCGGAATTTTTATAAATAAAAGATTAGATCGAAATCTGATCCTACTTACGAAGATAAAACCAAAATTATATTACAAGCCAAGCCTCCCACCACTAGAAGACAAAAAGAGGAAAAAAAGGACAAGGACCACACCATCAAAAACCTAGTGTTACCAATGGGAATTGCACCCTTGACTTCCCACATACAAGACCAAGGTCTTAACCACTAAGCTAAAGGTGTTTCTTGAAATCTCAAGGGAACACTATCTTCTTAAAGCTCCCATCAAACCCTAAAACCCACAAAACCCCCAAATCAAAAAACCTTCTCCTTCTTCCCCAAATCACCCAATCTCCTCTTCCTCCCTCCCCTCCAAAGCCGCCACCCTCACCACCACAAACCTCGTCGCACCACCACCCACCTCCCTCGACCGACGCTCGCCCGCCACCGCAACCCACTAGTGACGCCACCACCACAGCCGGCAATCAACAGCCGACCGCCCACTCGGCACCCAGCAGCAACCCGCTGCCACGCGACGCCGACGGCGTAAGCCAGGCGCCACCACACGCCGCCACTGCTGCCGAAGAAAGCCTCGACACCAGCACACCATCACCTCCCCTCGTCGAGCCGACGCCGGCACATAGCTTGCCGTCGCCTCCTTCGCAAGCGGAGAAAACTGCCCGCTGGAAAACTCGCCGGAGGCCCGTCGGAAAAGTCATCAGAAAAGTGTCATCTACCCCAAAATGCCGAAGAAACCCCTCGGAACCCGTACCCCGGAATGGAGCAACGCCGGCTACACCGTAATAGGAGGTAAAGCCCTCGAACCCGACCAATTTTCTCCGGAATTGGTCGATATGCTCAATTATCTAGGCCTTTTGGATACATACCTCACCATCAAGGGGGATACGTACCCCGAATTGGTGAAAGAGTTCTATCAACACCTAGCGGCCACCAAATGGGGTGATAAACTAGAAATCACCACCAAGGTCCGCGGCAAGGAAATTATACTCTCCGAAGGCCGCTTGGCCAAACTCCTGAAATTGACCACCACGGGTGTGTCAAACTACGACCGAAAGGGGTGGATTGATACCCAAAACACGGGGTACAAGGACTATCTCGGGTACCTACTCGGGAAATAGGAAGTATTCACCTCGGCCACACGGCCGAATAGGAAGTGGCTAACGGCGGAGCAAAAGATATTGGTTATGATTGTAACCGATAGCCTCTTGCCCACGAACAATAAGAGCAAAGACGTGGGGAGTTTAGAGTGCACCTTTGCCTATCTCTTGAAACACAAAATCAAGTTCAACCTGCCGGCCCTCATGCTAAAGCACATGGAGTTTTGCAAACAAGCAACCGACTTAGCCTACCCTACGGGATGATCCTAAGTTGGATCATGGAGAAGAAGGGGGTGGACCTAAGCCACACCGAGGTTAAAACCGCAAATGGCATGATCTTTAACGCCCAGAACCTCCACTACAACGATATCTACTACACTGAAGGGGGACATTACCTCACCCTCGAAGAAATTTGCCTTAAACTCGAGGAAGAACGAAGAGAATTGATCGACCAATTGGACATCTCCAACAAAAAGCTCAAACGAGCAATGCAAGATTGTGGGGGTCTAGAGGGAGATGAGGATCAGGAGGAGGATGACGAGCCTAACACATCGGTGCACCCACGAGCGAGAGGGGACCCAAGGGAACAAAACGAGGGTTCGGTCAATGAGCGCGTCCTAGCGCAACTCAACCGGCAAAACCAAATCATGGAGGAAGGGTTCTCGTCCTTGATCCATACGACACGCGCATTAGATCAGAGGGTGGCAGCAATCGAGGCTGCTTTGGGCACTCGCGGGGCATCCAACTCCGGAGCAGGAGACCGAGGTAGACCCAAACTTTCCTATCACCACACCACCAGAAGTCCAGTCTACCCCAGCTAAGACAAAACGTGGGGCCACATTCCTAACTAGGAGGCCAAAATGCGGGATGTCCAGGGGTGAAAGAATGGATTAACACACCGGGCTTCGGGGACGAAGCCCCTCGTAAGGGGGGGGGGGGGGGAGTGTAACACCCCGTGTTACGACCCCTAAAACCAATTAATCATTTAATCAAATATCTGAAGAAAGAACTAAATTACAATAATTAACTTAGAAAAGGCCCACCATAGTCCGTGGGCCCTCACTCCTAAAACCCAACCCCTAACCCTAGAAGGAATAGAATTAGCAAGCCTATAATACTAGACCCTAATTAGGACTCCTAGGTGTATAAATAGGGGACATAAGAGGTACCTAGAACCCCCACCACAATAATCTCTCACCACCCAAGGAGCTTCAAGAATTCCCTTAGGAGAAATCAAGATAGAAGAAAGCTTAAAGAAAGACCCTTCATAGCCAAGGAATTAATTAAGGCTAAGAGGTAACCCATGTCTCAACAAAACCTATTTTCATAGCTATGATTCCCCTGTTAGGATTTCCCCCATATTCTTGTGTGTTGATGATTCGTTATAATGATCTTGATAATTGGTGTTATGATTCCATGGGTGATCTTGATGATAAGAGGTTCTTGATGATTATATGGTGTTCTTGATGTTCTTGATGATTATATGATGTTCTTGATATTTATATGATATTCCTACCGAATCTTGATATTAGAAGATGAATTGTGTTCGTGTTGATTTAAAAGTAATTAGAACCCTAGGTTGTATCGTGGAATTCGTATGGTATTATTCTTGGTATATTGGGTGGGAATTCGTATGTTTGGGTGTTGATATGTTTAGAAAAGCATGATAGGTTATGTGCCGTATGTTCTTGCTTTTGAATCTGTTCACTGTCTACGTGTTGTTGTCAATTGCGTTTGAAAGTGTCTAAGCATGGTCTCGGGTTCCACAATGGTTCCCGGGGTGTTTTTCTGTGATGAAAGAGTCAGTGGGGGGTAGGTGGGGGTAGGGGACCCGCCACCTTCCCGCGGCCAATGTTGGTAACGCCGGCAGCGGGCAGCCGGCGGGCGGGCAGCTGCCCGCCGGGCACCCGCTGCACGGAAAGCTGCCGCCGGCGGGTGACCCCTCACCCACAGGCTACCCGCTGGATTTTACCCCACTTTGGGATTTCGGCTTCCCCATTTGATGTCCCCCAACCCCCATGGTGTCCCAACGGACTCCATTTATCGTGCCTAAGTCTAGTTTGATGTTTCGGGTACCGTTCGTAGGATGAATGAGTCTTATATATATCGCATGCTAGTTGAATTGGTATCCCGTTGGCCTAGGTGAAAGAAGTATGAACCCCTTAGGATTATTCCTAGTTTGTGGATGACCACGCATAGGTTTCTTTATACGTTTTCTCCCCTTCCCAATGTGTTAATGTGGGTTGCATGTGTTTGCTATGTGTTATGTGTGCATGATACCCCAATTTGGTTGCGATCAAATTGGTTATTCCTGAGCTGCGGTTCAGAAGCTGGCTGCGGTCAGATTTACACTCTCGGGCTGCGGTCCACCGTTTGGTTGCGATCAAACGTTTTACATGTGCTGCGGTTCTTATTTCCTGGCTGCGGTCAGATGACATACTCTTGGGCTGCGATCCATTGTTTGGTTGCGATCAAACTATGATGAGCTGCGGTTCATCGGTCGGTTGCGATCGACCCCTCCGTGTTGCGATACGGGGCAGGGTGCTGCGGGGCCGTGTCAGAGCTATATGCGCTGACCCTCATGTATGGGCATGCGATTGGTCCTGTGGTGCCAACAAAGTGTGCTATGTGATGAGATATGGATGGTTTGATGTTATGATTGTTACGAAGGCGTGACCATAGGACGCATGCTAGTGAACTACATATGCTTGGTTATGATTATTGTGCTTACCTATATCTGTGCCCTACGTTGAGAATTGTGTGTGCTTGGTTATGTCTGTTGGTTGTGTTTATCCCTATCTGTCGAGTCTATTCCCTATTTGAAAGCTAGAGTCTCTTAGGATATATCTTCATGCTTCGAAATGGTTTTTCATATAACTATGTATATATCTATATGTATTGTATTTCAACGCGTTGGAGTGGGTTACCAGCATCTCTCGCTGAACAGATATATTTGGCTTTCAGGCACAGACGAGTAGATCACTGGAGCGCGCTAGAGGTTTGGGGCGTAGATTAGATAGTTTTCCCTTTTGACCTGCGTACCATTATTTGTATTGATATTGACTGAGATTGTTAGAATTTAGCCTGTGCAACTGAGTTCTCTAGCTCAGGTGTGGCATAGCACCCCGTAATCTTTATATTATGTTTGGGAATTAATGAGATTTCACCTTATTATATAAGCTTCAAAAGTTTAAAAATTTAGGGGTGTTACATTTTGCAAGCAACATATAGACAAATAAAAAAACACCCGTTAGCACGAAGCTAAGTATAACCAAACTCAACCCTGTAAAGTACTATAGAGTATACTCTGAAAATATTTGATTTCTTTATAACAAAAGCTCATCTCAAATCATCTTTAGATTTATCACGTTCTTTCTAGTTGCTTGCACCCTATAATATCAGCTGGCATTCTCATATATGTATAAGACTGATCACATAGATTCATCAACATACAAACTTATCAAATAACTTAACAAGCAATTCATGCTTACAAATAGGATCATGATAATAGGCCATATAACAGGTATTCTCATACTATCACATTCTCATCACATAACCTGATAAACAGAGCTTCTAGTACAACAAGACAATCATACTAGATGGAAAATCTTAAGTCAATTTTCTCATAATGAAATCTTATACGATACTTTACTCACATGCAATCTCGTGTAATACTATACATCACTCTTATATACAAACTTGTGCAAAGCTGTAAACATATTCATATGCAATATCATGCGATACTATAATCATACTCTTATGCAATCTCATGCAATACTATATACGTACTCATATGCAATCTCGTGAAATACTATAGTCATACACTTATGCAATCTCGTGCAATAACATACTCATACTCCTATGCATTCTCGTGCAACTATATACTCATACTTATATGCAATCTCGAGCAATAATATACTCATGCTCATATGCAATCTCGTGCACTAATATACTCATGCTCATATGCAATCTCGTGCAACTATATAATCATACTCTTATGCAATCTAGTGCAATAATATACTCATACTCATATGCATTCTCGTGCAACTATATACTCATACTTATATTTGAATCTCGTGCAACTATATACTCATGGTCATATGCAATCTCGTGAAATAATATACTTATGCTCATATGCAATCTCGTGCAACTATACAATCATACTCTTATGCAATCTAGTGCAATAATATACTCATGCTCATATGCAATCTCGTGCATTAATATACTCATGCTCATATGCAATCTCGTGCAACTATATAATCATACTCTTATGCAATCTAGTGCAATAATATACTCATACTCATATGCATTCTTGTGCAACTATATACTCATACTTATATGCAATCTCGTGCAACTATATACTCATGCTCATATGCAATCTCGTGCAATAATATACTCTTTCTCATATGCAATCTCGTGAAACTATATAATCATACTCTTATGCATTCTAGTGCAATAATATACTCATACTCATATGCAATCTAGTGCAATAATATACTCATACTCATATGCAATCTCGTGTAACTATAGATATATAAATACTCATACATTCTTTTATAAAATAGAGTACTTTCTGTGGAGGTTTCTTTGTTACTTTCTTAAGTCTCTCTTGATTCTCTTTCTTTCTCTTGAGTCTCTTTTGACTCTCTTTCTTTCTCTTGAGTCTCTGTTGATTCTCTTTCTTTATCTTGAGTCTCTTTTGACTCTATATCTTGAGTTTCTATTGACTCTCTTCTTTCTCTTTACTCGTAGACGGCTTAGGGTTTCACCGAAGCGTGAATTACCCCATTGGGAACGGCATAAACCCGACCCAATATCTCCTACTGTCTACAGAACCAATTTCGTGGTTCAAACTCTGTGGAATCAGGTATTGAACTATTAGTGTGCACACCCCTTGACCAGGATTCCAAGCCTGGCGGGCAGTTTCTAACCTCGTAACGTGGGAATACGCCGCGTTACATATACTGGGACCGCAATGTCCATAAATATCTCCCGAGAGGACATAGTCCAAACGGTATGCTCACCGATATAGATAATACATAAATATATCTCTCATGCATCAATCTCATGCATGCAACAATTCTACTACTTCTCAATGCATCAAAGAATGATATACCACATGCTTAGGGTTTTTGAAAGTATTCTTGGGCTCACGTTGGCCCGTTATGCATTTTTGAAATATGACACATGTGAAATGTCAAAATGCCCTATAACATGCTTATAAACCAAGTATAAAATAACATGAAATACTTAAGAATAAAATGTCATGCTCGGTTTGCAACATAGCAAAGTCTATACATTCTATCAACAAAATATGTTTCACTTCTCATTGATCAAATATCTCAATCTAGTCATGCTTTCATAATAAATCGTATTCTCAAATGATCATGCTTCTTTACTCAATAAAAACATCATCAGATCACATAGTCAAATAATTCTTCATACACAGTAACTTAGCAAATATATATTCTGTGTAGCAATTCTTCACAAAATCCTTCATAACATACTCGTTTTTAATCCAAATCAAACGAAATCAAAGCCAAAACGTGCGTCGAGACGGTCCCGAAGAGCCGAGCCACAAGGGCCCATAACACTCGGCCCGAAACGACACGTAGCTGAGCTACAAGGGCCCAGCCACTGCACAGATTCTCCTCAGAATCAAAGACAGGGGCCTGGGGCGGGACTCCTCATGGTCCACCCCATGTACCCCGTTACTTCACCGGTATTAGGCAGCGGCCCTCCTCTAGGACCGTGCCCTAGTCCCATGCAAGCACGGCTCTAGCTAGCGGCCCTCCTCATGGGCCGCGGCTAGGGCCGTTACTCTAGTCTGGTGCACACTGTGTTGTGCACCAGAAGGCTTTTCATCTGCAAAATCCAATCCAAACAAGTCCAAAACAATCTCAACAACTCACAAACAAATACTAAGTCACTTCTAAGCATAAACACAACAAAATCTCATAGTTTCTACTCATTTCTACTCAATACTAAGGCTTCATAGAGCCAAATTTTAAAGAGGAATCCATGGGGTTATACCTCTTGTAGTCATTCTTCTAGCTTGGCTCTCTTCTTCCTCTCTATCTAGCTTGAGCCTCCTTCACCACCTACTTCCCAAACACACCATACAACCTTAGCCTAGAACCTCAAAGATTAAAAGAAACTAGAAGGAAATGAAGGCTAGGATTGAAGAAGGAATGAGCTTACTATGATATTGTTTTCTCCCTTTCTCTTGGTAGACAAAATATTTTGGAGAGGCAAAGAAAGATGTCAGGGAATCAAGATGGAATATTAGAGTTTATATAGGGTCCAAAACCCTAGGTAGAAGGCCAATGATTGGTTGAGGGAAAAATGATAAAAACTTGCATAAAATGAATTCTTAACAAAGTCTTTTGGAATGGAGTGGTTCACCTTGTATCATGGACCAAGGCTAGAAATGCTAACTTTAAATACCTTGGGGTTGAAAATGAATTTTCTCAAAAAGCTATTTGGATGAACACTTGTTTAAAATCATTTTGAATTCTCCCGGTCTCACTCAGATAAATTTCTCGATTTAAATCTTGGTACGCGAAGTATCCGAAAACTTAGGAATTTTTGAATAGAATCCATTTTTGGTGTTGAATTAATTTAAAATGTGATGAAAAATAATTTATTCAAACACCAATTGTTCGTAAAAAAATTTTAATCGATTGAAAAAGGCTATTTTGGGATTTCTTAATACCGGATTTATAAAGTGAAATTTTGAGTTGTTACAATAGGTTTAGCTTTGGTGGGTGCATAGGTTCAGGACTGGTGTGTGCGTTACACATATTGTTGTGCGTTATGGGGTTGAATTGCTTTGTGTTTATTACGGATTATCACAATTACACTTACAATTATATTTTGTTGCAGAACAAGTATATTGATTTACTGAACTATTATCTTCTAGGAAATGTTATACCTTTGTAGTTCTTTTCCAATCGTATGCAACTTTTTTTTTCCTGAATTGACCCATTTCTATTAGCATTATAAAAATATTTTTTTGGTCTAGTTTGCTTCTTTCCAATGATTGTGGGATGAATAATGGTGAAAGTTTTTTTTTTTTTTTTTTTTTTTTGTAATCTATGCCTCTATTTTTTTTATTTTTTTTTTTGGATACAGAGCATATTACTGAGGATTTCTTATCAAAAAGAAATAAAGAAAGAAAAAAAGGAAACAAAGTCAAGCCTACATTTGCATAATCCTAGATATTTGTTACATATCATGTGTTTCTTGAGTTCAATTCTTACTTCCTTATTTATCCCATTGACTACTCACGTTTTACTTGCATATTCCTTGTTGCAACAAAGTGAGCATATACCATTCAGAATGTTAATTTCGTGATGCTTTTTGTTATATTTTCATTTTATTCATTATTTCACTATTTGGCCCAGGCAAGAAATGCAGTTATTTTCTAAGAGGTTTAGTTTAGGTGGTGTGTGCACATGAGCAGGTCTGGTGTGTGCATCACACATGTAATTGCTATTGTGTTTATTCACTATTCATTTTTGCTTCTTTTCTCTCGTTCTGTGAGTTGTATGGGCTAGTTGTTAGCTCTTTGCAAATAGGGAACCACTGTTTTGTTCCATCAAGTAATACAACCACATCACAATCCGTGGTTCCTTCTCCGATATGGTCTGCGCCTGTAATTAAAAAGTGTTATTGTGAAACCATAATTACTCAATAGTTCTGTTGCATCATCATTCCTACTGCTATCTATCTAAACTAAAAATTTGGCCTAATTTTCAAACCAAACTATTTTTCGTCAATTTCTCCCAATGTGTGCACTCCCGCCTATAGGCGTGTGCACTTGTCCCGTTAAGGTTGTTGAATTTACCATCTTGCACTCACAAGTCCATAGGGTCTCGGGGTTTCCGACTATAGGGAATATGTTATTATGAAACAATGAGAGGACTACGACCACACTCACAAACCATTATTGCTCAATAATTCTGTTGCAACATAATTCCTAGTGTACTCTATCTAATTTAAAGATTTTGTCAAATTGTTTTATAAAACTAAACTACGGCTACTGTCCACACTGTGTGCACTACCGCCTATAGGCGTGTGCACCTGTCACGTTGGGTAATAGAACTCAACGTGACTACACTCACAATGCAATACGATTTCTGGCTTTTTGGCTATGGGGATCATGTATGCATGAAACAATGGAAAAACTAGGACCACATTCACAATATTCTCGACTTCATACAGTCATTTAGCGTTACTAAGCACACATGACTATGTGTGCACACCATCTTGTTTGTATGTGCACACCATGTTAACATTGATTCCCCACGCGTCTCTATACCTTTTGCTGCAGCGTTGTACCCATCATTTTCGTGAACCTCGTCTACCTTCACCCACCCTTTTTTTCATGTGCATTATGTTTAAACAGCAAAAAACAAGTTGAACACATACACATCCCGTAGCTTTCGTATTGTGATCTCATATACATAGAGTCCTAATACTCCCCCTCAAGCACAGTGTATACTAGTAACCTGTAGCTTGTCCCTTAAGGAAGAAAATCTAGGTCCAGGCAGAGCTTTGGTGAAGATAACAGCTAGTTGATCCTTTGTGGAGATGAAGTTGACTTGGATATCGCCCGAAGCTACTCGATCACGAACAAAATGATAATCAATCTCCACATGCTTGGTGCGCGCATGAAAGATTGGATTGGCACTCATATATGTAGCTCCTAGATAATCACACCATAATTTTGGAATAGAAATACCCGGAATCTGTATCTCACGCAATAATGACATAATCCATAGAACCTCAGCACAAACATCTGCAAGAGCTTTGTATTCAGCCTCAGTGGATGACCTGGCAACAGTTCTCTGTTTCTTGCAAACCTATGATATAAGATTACTCCCCAAGAAAACAGCAAAACCACTCGTGGATTTTCGATCGTCAGGACAACTAGCCCAATCAGAATCAGAGAAAGCATGAATGTCTCTAGATGAGCACCGTCGTATGCGTAAACCATGATCAACTGTTCTCTTAACATACCTGAGTACCCGTTTGAGTTGCTCCCAGTGTGATATGGTGGGAGCATGCATATGCTGGCATAACTGATTAACTGCAAAGGATAGGTCAGGTCGTGTGACAGTGAGATATTGCAGTGCTCCAACTAGACTCCTGTACTGTGTGGGATCATCATATAGATCTGAATTGAAGGGGACACTTTTCGAGACAGAGATAGGTGTAGAAAGGGGTTTGCATTCAGACATTCCAGCCTGTTTTAAAATATCATTCATATACCGTTGTTGAGATAAAATAATCACATTGTCACTCTTAACTGTTTCAATACCCAGAAAAAAATTTGGTTCACCAAGATCTCTGATTTTGAATGTAGCAGACAGTTTGGACAAGAGCTGAGACATAATACCCTGATCACTTCCCATTACAAGAATGTCATCCACGTACACCAATAGATAAACCAAAGCAGAGTCTTTAGAGTAATAGAACAGAGAGACATCTGTCTTGGATGCTTGAAAGCCAACCGATAGTAAGAACGTATGTAGTCGATTAAACCAAGCTCTGGGAGCTTGTTTTAACCCATACAGAGATCTTTTTAACAAACAAACATGATTCGGGAAGTTAGCATCAATATAACCATGGGGTTGCTTCATATAAACTGTTTCAGCCAGATTACCATTCAGAAAAGCATTATGAACATCTAGCTGTTTGATCGACCACCCAGATGATAAAGCTAGAGATAGAAGGAGTCTTACAGTCGTAGGCTTTACCACTGGACTAAAAGTGTCGAAGAAGTCCTGACCTGGAACCTGATTAAAACCTTTCGCAACCAGCCTGGCTTTATGCCTTTCAATAGCACCATCAGCCTTTCTCTTCATATGAAACACCCATTTACAGCCAATAATATTCATACCTGCAGTGTGTGGAACTAGAGACCATGTGTGGTTATGCAGGAGAGCATTGAATTCTTGGTCCATGGCTTCACGCCACTCAGGATATTTGACAACTTGAGAGTGACATGTGGGTTCCGTGGGATGCACCTGAGCTGCTAGAGCAAAAAGAGGAGCATCTGCGTTGCTAAGAGTGGCCATAGAGTGAGTACGGACATTGGGCCTGATGGACTGCCCACGTGGACGGCCTCGCCGGCGAGCAACAGGCTCCACAGGATCTCCCGACGAGGCAGCCTGTCCGGGATCCACGGCTGGTTCGAATGAAGCAGGTAGCGGCGGTTCTGGCAGCTCATCATTGGACACGGCAGGAATAGGTGTGCTGTGACTGAGAACAGATTCTGCCCAAGGTCCAGAAAACGGAGTAGATAGATCCTGCAAAGAAGTTTTAGTAGCAAAGGGGAAAACTTCTTCATCAAATCTGACATGCCTGCATGTGTAAATCTTATTAGTATGTAAGTCCATGCATCTGTACCCCCTAAAGGACTCAGGATAACCTAGGAAGACACATGGAGAAGACATGTATGACATCTTATGACGATTATATGGTCGAAGATGAGGGTAGCATAAACACCCAAAGACACGAAGAAAAAGATAGGAAGGTGGGGATTTATGTAACAGGAGATGAGGACTGGAGTTATTTAATACAGAAGATGGCATTCTGTTAATTAAATAGACAGCAGTCTCAAAGGCAAAATCCCAAAATTTCAAAGGAACAGAGGCATGAACTAGAAGAGCCAGACCAGTTTCAACAATGTGACGATGTTTTCGTTCAACACGACCATTCTGTTTATGTGTATAGGCACAGGATTGTCTATGTTGAATTCCTAATTGAACAAACAAAGAATGCAACTTTTTGTACTCAGCACCTAAATCAGACTGAATGGCCTTTATTTTGCAATTAAAGGACCGTTCAACAAGAGTACAAAATTTATCAAAGATGACATAAAGATTAGACTTTAATTTCATAGGGAAGAACCATGTATAACGGGAATAGTCATCCACAAAGATCACAAAATAACGGAAGCCAGAAGTAGATAAAGTGGGCGCAGGACCCCAAATGTCTGTGTAAATAAGATCTAGGACTTGAGAACTAGAGGAAGAAACACGGCGTAGGGGAAAACGGGCAGATTTGCCTAATTGACATGCATTGCATAAAGAATTATGACAACGAATATTATCACGAGACCCACTAACCAAACAAGAACAAAGTATTTGGCTAAGAACACGGTTATGAGGATGACCCAGACGATTGTGCCAAGTGGAAGCCGAGGCACGAGCGAAAATAAACGCTGATGGAGACGAACTAGGTAATGAAAGTATGTATAGTCCCCCCGAACTATTGCCCCGAAGAAGTATTTCCTTGGTATTGATATCTTTCACAACAAAAAGGAGGGGTGAAACTCAAAAAAGACTTTATTATTGGATGCAAACTTCTGAACAGATAATAAAGAATTAGACAAACGTGGAACGTGAAGTATATCAGACAATGTAAATGATCTAGAAGGGGTATTAAAAGAGGCATGGCCAACATGACTAATAGATAAACCCATACCGTCACCGACACGTAAAGTGTCATTACCAGTGGACTTCTCCGATGTAGAAAGGGCAGCGATGTTTGGAGTTGCATGATTTGTGGCCCCAGTGTCCGGAACCCAAGTATGAGAATTTGACGAGGTTTTAGCAACTAAACCATTCTGAAACACCAAATTAGCCTGAGAACCCGGAGCCCCTGAATATCGCCGAAAACAGTTGACTCCCGTGTGACCGAAACTTTTGCAAATTTGACACGGATCATTATAGCGCCAAAAAAAATTGGCTCCCGTGTGACCAAAACGTTTACAAATTTGGCACGGATCATCATAGCGCCAAAAACAATTGGCTCCCGTGTGACCAAAACGTTTACAAATTTGACACGGATCATCATAGCGCCAAAAACAATTGACTCCTGTGTGGCCGAAACCTTTACAGATTTGACACGGATCATCGAAGCCACGTTGCTGACCTCCACGGTAATTAAGGTTGCCATCGCAGCGCTGCATCTTCTTGATTTTATGAATCACAAAACCCTAGCTAACTGATACCAGATGAGAACTGATTGTATTATATATATTTTCTGAACTTGATTACAATGAGATCAGATGATGTGAATATATAGAATAGAGAGTCACAGTATGACAATGATAAGAAGTAGTGAGTCACAGTGTGACAAGGATAAGAAGTTCTAAACAGACTCATATACATAGAGTCCTAATAAAATTACCTGTGTTTTCATCGTTCGTTGCGTTTGGATTGGCATCATGATTCTCTTGAGTTCTATAGTCCAATGTGTCTTTGTCCATGGTGATTTCGACCTTCGCACGCCGATAACAACAGTTCAGCCCTTCCTGCGTTTTACCGATCCATTTCTATTCAAGCAATCATCTCCTACCATGTTAAAACCTCTTAATTATTCCTTAATATAGTCTTGATTTTTGTTCCTTTTTAAATTAGTATACTCATTCCCATATTTGCCCTTATTTAGCATAAAAAAGAGTCTGTATTAAGGGGGGTTTGCATGTGAATGCAACTATATAATATATATATATATATATATATATATATATATATATATATATATATATATATATATATATATATATATATATATATATATATAATTTTTACTTTGAAATCTAAAATATATAAATTTCAATATCTGATATCTGAACTAAACTTATATTACAATATAATATAACTAAAAATATCCGAACCAATAATCTATTGAGTTCAACCAAAATCTAAAACTTGTTGTAGAGTTCAAGTTTTTCTTGTGATGATGTAAATAATGTCTAACTTTTTGCATAAGCAAATGAGTTATATTTATAAAAATGTGAATAGAAAAGGTATAAGATGATGAAGATAATATATAATGAATGTAATAATAGTAATGAATAAATATGCAAATAAATGATAGATGATTCAGTTTTCCATTTAAAAAACAGTTTTTATATGTTCTCCAATATATTTTCTGTAAAACTAGAAAATGTTTCCACTTCTCAAAATAGACAATTGTACTAATAAACGTGTTTTATATTTTCTATTATACAATTTTCTAATATTTTAAAAAAACTAGTTGAATAAATTCTCCAGTTAGTAAATAGACCCTTTCTGAAATTTATAAAGATGCCTAGTTATTTGCATTGTCATAAAAGTGAGTCTTGATTTCTTGTAATAATATATTTTAACCTAATAGTAAGTTAGATGTCATTTTCCTTCACAACCCGTCGAGTTAGGGTGTGGAGCTATGAACTAAGAATTTTATATTTTATGCGCAATGTTAGACACCCTCTCTTGTAAAAAATTAAAATTAAAATTAAAAGGAAAAAAAAAATGCTAGTCTATAAATTTGTAATATACGAAGTTATTTTTAAAATAGACATTATCTTTTTTTCAGAATTTTTTATCAAAGGCAAATTATATCATGAACCATGATTTACATTGCATTGTGGATCTAAGTAAAAAATGACATTCAAATTATGTACATGTAGTTAACCTATTATGTATCTTCCGTTAAGGGATTTGATGTCTCCCTTTAAACATCATCCCTTTGCTAGTAATCCTTAATTCCTATAACAACACCTGGGTTTAATTTGACTCCCATTAGCTACAATAGTACTCATAATAAATTCCTTGGGCTATAATATTTATTATTTAGACCGTCAATTTGGGTTGTTATTACGAGGATTTCAATATATTCTTTAGGGCCTAGCGCCCGAACTACTATTTTCCTACTCATATTCCATACATTTATAACCAATTTATGGTGGACCCAATCTAAATAAAATCATCAAGGTATATGGACGAAATTGAACACAGTACAACACTATAGTACAAGGACCTTAATCACCTTATAGGTACTTTGACTCGTTTAATACTTTAGTATATTTTATATATTAAGACCTTTATTATGATCAAATTTAAGTAAGCTTATCAAGTAGTTTATTCAAACTAAACTATGAGATTGTTGGTTTGTTCAAATATTAAGTCTATATTGATAGGATATAGCATATATATATATATATATATATATATATATATATATATATATATATATATATATATATATGCGAGTTCAGGTGCGGCAGTGTCTTACGGTGCGGCGATTTCTTATGGTGCGGCAACACCAATAGTTCAACAAATATGCACCATCAACGTTAGAAAAATACACCACAAAAAACAGAGTAAACAGAGCCCTGCATCAACTAACACACACCATTAGGTTGAGTAAAAACACCATACACTGTTCAGAAATACACCATTGGGGGTGGTGAGTTATATGGTGTATTTTTTTGAGTTTGTTGTGTATTTTGTGATGTTTTATTGCATTTCATTGTGGTGTGTTTTTGTTACACTGTTGGTGCGTATTGTTAACACTGTTGGTGTATTCTGAAATTCCGCCGCACGGGAAGACCCCGCCGCATTTGAACTTTATTTTATATATATATATATATATATATATATATATATATATATATATATGTGTGTGTGTGTGTGTGTGTGTGTGTGTGTGTGTGTGTGTGTGTGTGTGTGTGTGTGTGTGTGTGTTACTGTATTTTCACGACTCGGTGAATGCATAATACACTATGTAATGTTATGAGTCAAGTGTGGAGCAAAATATTTAACTCTTTCTTAGAAATTCTACCATTCTAAAGGCACAATACAATTACACAAACAAAAAGATAGTCGTTATCAACTATGAAAAATGCATATTCGTTCTATATTGCTTATGCTATTAAGATGTTTTTTTTTTTTTTGGGTGGGATTATTCAATTATGATGATAGATTTCTCATAATCTAAGTATTTATAATAGTAACTCCATTCGGAGAGTTACTCTCTGATTGGAGTTTGATAAGAACTCGACTAATTTCGTGACATACAAAAACTAATGCGACATCAAAATAAAATATAGTACGAAAAAAATGTTATTAAGATTTCTGGATGGAAGCCTAATATGTTGGTAGGATAACGTGACCGTTGAATCTTAGAGTCACGGTTAGAAAGGATTCAAAACCTAGCTTGGGTATTAAAAGAGTTAATGAACGATTTGGTCCCTCAATTATTAGCGAATTGTCAATGTAGTCTATTAATTGCTTATTCATCGATTTGGTCCCAGAAAATAATTATTTTTAGTCAATTTAATCTCTCAGAATGTCTTCCGTCGACGGCCGGAGGGACTAAATCGATTAAAAATAATTATTTTCAGGGACCAAATCGACTAAAAATAATTGTTTTCGGAAATCAAATCAATGAATAAGCAATTGAAGGACTATATTGATAGTTCGCTAATAATTAAGGGATCAAATCGTTGATTGACTAGTATTAAAATAATGGAATCTTTGTATAAAGGTGGTCAAATAATGAGGTCTGTGTAGAAAGATAAAACTTTATCACAACATTTTGATGATGTTGGACCGACAAAATCAATTTGGCATACCTCTTCCATGATAGAATCAATTTGGCATATCACTTCACCTTTTCATGTTTCACACTTCACATTTTATGCATGGAACCTTTACATATCAATTCCAGTGTTGTAAAAATCCCGCCTAGGCACCGAGTAATCGGCGCCTAGGCGCTAGGCGCCCCTAGGCCGTGGCGATTTCTCCCCTAGGCTCCCGCCTAGGAGACCGGCCGCCTACGCGCCCGCCTAGCGCCTAATTCGGCCGCCTAGCGCCTAACTCGGCCGATTACGCCGAGTTAACTCGTCAATTTCTGTCGAGTTAGCCGAGTTAACCCGGCCGACTCGACCGATTACACCGAGTTAACTCGTCAATTTTTGTCGAGTTAGCCGAGTTAACCCGGCCGACTCGACCTTGCTATTTTTTTCATTTATATATATATATATATATATATATATATATATATATATATATATGTGTGTGTGTGTGTGTGTGTGTGTGTGTGTGTGTGTGTGTGTGTGTATGCATGTACAATATGACATATATGCACCTATGTATATATGTATGTATGTATGTATAATATGACATATATGCACCTACGCACTTGTACTGTTTTTCATTTTTTCAGTTAGCCGCCTAGGCGACCGCCTAGACCGCTTAGGTCCCGCCTAGGCCGTCTAGGCGCTAGGCGCTACTCTACCGCCCGACTAGCGCCTAGCGCCTATTGCAACCATGATCAATTCTAATAACTATACCAATTATAACTATACCCAACAAATTACTCATATACTTAATTATCATCAACTTATTTAAATTAATCAAATTTATTTTAAAATAAATACCAATTATAACTATACCCAACAAATTACTCATATTCCCATGCCACGTTGATAATGAGTAAAATTTTCGCAAACTTTGTATATAGAAAATGGATATGAAAGAATTGTTTGTTAGATATATAACAAGGGAAATCTTATTTACTACTTGAGGGTGTGCCCCAAGAAAATTTTTTTTTTGTGTAATAATAGGCAAATCATGCGTGATAAAATGCGAGTATAGAATGGGTGCAGGAGGAGATATTCCAATCCTTCCCACCCTCCCCCCCCCCCCCCCCCCCCCACACACTATATATATATATATATATATATATATATATATATATATATATATATATTGAATATATTCCATATAAAATAAATATAATATAGCAATTTTATCTAAGTAATATATTTATATTTTTATAAAATGATTCAAGTATTTAT
This sequence comes from Ipomoea nil, assembly GCF_001879475.1. Classification (NCBI taxonomy): domain Eukaryota; kingdom Viridiplantae; phylum Streptophyta; class Magnoliopsida; order Solanales; family Convolvulaceae; genus Ipomoea; species Ipomoea nil. Next base: position 193,601 of record NW_017619393.1, read on the forward strand.
AAATTTGTAGGTATATCCATGGTTTGATTTGAACCATCCGGTTCAAACCCAACTATGCATTGTAAAAATCGAACCGGAACCGGAATCAGAATTGTGCGGATGGTTCCAATTCTGGTTTGATAAAATTGGGGTTTCGGTTCGAATTTAGTTGGTTCTAGTTCTAAAATAAAATTTAAAAAAAAAAAAAAAAAAAAAAAAAAAAAAAGGACTTTGTTAAGAAAATTGATATTTTGTTTTTCAAGTGGAAAACAGAAATTCACCGTTTCACTTATCTCTTGTGGATTTCTGCATGCTTTTGGGAAAAAATTATATATATAATTGAATTATTGAATTGAAAAATAGTTTTGAATATACATAAAAATTTCAAAAAATACAATTGCTTATAAATAGGCAGTGTGCATGCAAATAGGGCAAAAAGAAGACATGGGAAATGATATAAGAAATTAAAATATATTATCCTTATTTCCTATGAAAATGGTTAAAGGAAATTATTTTCGATTTCCTAATTTTGTTGGGGATCGTTTTAATTGAAGTCTATGTACTTCTTTGTATAACATAAATTTGACAAATATCTTCTCATATTTATCCTCGTCATTGAATTTATCAACCAGCCAAACTAATTAAATTGTTACACTTTCATCGTATCTCTAAAGTTCTTATATGTTTATCATGTTGCTTTTATAAAGGATTGTTAGGAATAAAGTGTAATGGTTTTGATATGCCAAATTTGTATTGGTAGATCCCCCAATTTTATTTCATAGGTCTAGTAGAGTCTTAGACCATGATCGGGAAATTATTTAATTATCAAAAGAGAAAAACAAAGGAAAATGCATGAAATTGGAAGAAGAGAATATAAAGCCGAAAATCAAGAATTTGTCTGGAGAAAATGACAAATTGAAGAAGAAGTTGAATGATATGAATTCACGTCGCTACTACTCAAAGAAGATATCCCAGAAGAATTTTCGTGAAGAAAATTAATATTGGAAGAATGCATGAAGTTGACTTAGAGATCAAGCATCTATGGAAAGAAAGAAGTACATCAAATGTGATTGGAGATTTAATCAAAAGCTGTACGGATGTAGTGGATGATGTTTGATATATAACTTGAAATGGCTCAAGTTTGAAACTCACCATTAACAATTTTACAAGGCAAAATTTGAGAAGTCAAATTAAATTAATCTGATGGAGTTGGGCGCTAGTTTAAGCTTTGGGCGCCAATTACAAGTGGAAATTGGGAAGCAATTTCACTTGGGTGGCAATTGAGATGCAATTGCACTTGGGAGCCGATTTCATAGAAATTGAAATTGGGAGCTAGTTTCGAAGCAATTTCACTTGGGTGGCAATTGAGATGCAATTGCACTTGGGAGCCGATTTCATAGAAATTGAAATTGGGAGCTAGTTTCGAAGCAATTGAAATTGGGAGCCAGTTTCAGAGAAATTGAGATTAATTGAAATTGGGAGCTAGTTCAGAGAAATTGAAATTGGGAGCAAGTTTCAAATAGAATCAATTCAAGTTGGGAGCCAATGTAGAATTGAAATAAATTGGGAGCCAATTCAAGTTGTAGTATGGGATGCAATTCAGATTGGGGACCAATTAAAAGAAGACATTGAGGAGCAATTGAATTGAGATGAAATTCAAAGAGAAGTCCAATTTCGAAGTCAACATTGAGAAGTAATTGGCACTAGTACAAAATAGAGTAAAGAAATATCAATTTAGGCTACCCTTCTTTAAGCAAGGGTAGTGTATTCTTTTAAAAAAATAGGACGGTGGCATAATTGTAAATAAATGAATAAGAAATCGCTACCCTTTTAAATAAAAAGGTAGCGGTTTTTTTTTAAAAAAAAAAAGCGGAAAGACTCTCCGCTACCCTTTCTAAAGAAAGGGCAGCGAAAACCAGATCGGGAAACAAATAAAAAAATAAAAAAAACAAAAAAAAAAACCCTAAACGCCCCTTCACAAACCAGATCTCGCTATCACCTCTCCTCAATGCCTCCTCCGTCGCTCCTCACCACAGGCCACACCTCCGCCGTCGACACTGCATCCCTCATCATCCCACGACGCCGCTGACACCGCCTCTCTCACCACGACTCACTCAGCCTCGATCAAATGCCGCCGCCTCTCTTCTTCTCGTTATCTACCGGCGACCAGACCTTGCCGACGCCGCCGCCATCTTTCTCCATCGCCACAGCCGCCCCCTTCCCGCTATCGCTAATACGGTAATTTTTTTTATTTTTTATTTTGTTAAAAGTATTTGTTTTATTTATTATTGTGCTAAATATCATATGTGACTGGAGACTATTTAATTTTTAGGCATATTCTCCCCCTGATTCTCCTCTTTTGCTTCTCTTTTTTTATGGGTATCTATGGTTTTTTGAAGACTATTCAATTTTTAGGCTGAGGCGAGTATGAATGCGGTTGTGTTGAAGAAGTTTGTGGAGGAGAATTAGAGACTGGCGGTGGAATGCTTGAATTTGTTGTCGTAGTGCAAGAGATGGGACATAGAGTGCTTATTGTACGACAGGGACCCAGAGGCATTGATGGTTCTACAAGTACCACGCCCAACAGGTTACTGGTTGCATTCTCTTCCTTCTTCCCCCTTTTCTGTTTTTTATTTTTTATTTTTGCAAGTTTTATGTGCAATTTGGTGTTGATTTCTGGTTTTGTGCATAATAGCATTATAAAATTGAGTAAAACCTTATAAGAGTGTATTCAGAAATGACTCAAATGAGTGAGTGTATAATCTTTTTCTTTTTTTTTTTTGGTAGTACATGCTCTGTTTCTTTACTACAAGCAACTTGTGTTTCCAAGTGATGGACTTCTATATTTTATTTAATGGATATCATTATCTGATAAATGCTTTGAGAGGATCTGGATTTGGATCTGTAATTTCATATATTTCTGTTTGGATTACATTACATTAATAGTGTCTTAGATTAGCTCTTTGGGCATATAAGTGAATCTTTGGACTTTATGCAGTTGCATTTCATTACTTTTCACCCCAGGTCTATCGCAGTGTTGTTTATGGTAACAAACCCAAGAAATAGGTATGTAACTACTAACTAATATGCCCTCAGTTTCATTTTGATTTTTGCACTTCACTAACATTTTGGTCTTGCCCCCTTAATTGAATATGTTTTGCAGGGTAGGTAGATATATATATTTGCTAACACCTAGAAGTAGTAGTAGTCCAAAGCCTGTTGTGGCATTTGTTACAAGTTGAGCATGGATTATTGGGTGAGTAAGAAAGCTATAGTAGTTTTTGTTTTTGTCTTTTTTTCTTTTATTGTTTAAATTATAAGAGTGTGGAGTAGGCTCCAAGCCGATTACAATTTAATCGAAATTTAGCTGACCTCAATTTGACTTCAAAACTTCGACCTGATTCATGGTAAATTTTAATATTATCGTTTTCCTTTGTTCTATGTTCCACAATTTTTTTTTTTTTGAATTGGAGTTATAATTATTGATTGTGATGTTTGTAAATTATTGAATGCGAGCTTGCCACAAGGTTGTGGGGAAAATATACGTGTATTGGATGTGTGTGACTGTGAATTTGCATGGTATTTTGTTTTCAATAATTAAGATTTGTTGGATCTCTCGTTTTGATGCTAGCCCAACTACTTTCCTTGGTTCTGATGTAAGTTTCTGCAGATGTGTTAAGTTCTTATCTGATATGCTTCTTGGTTGGCTTGCCAGCACTCCATTAATTCTTTCTTTTGTTTACAGGCATCTCTTGCTGATTTTTTCTCAGAAGATATTCTCGTGAGTCCAGCACCTTATTTCTTTTAATTGCACTGCTTATTTGGACCTTGCATTTCCCTCTTTCCCCCTTTACATTTTTCCCTGATGATAGAGTAGAGACATAGAGTTGAATATTGAGAGTTCTATAAAGAATTGCCAAACACACTTAGCTTAATGATAAATTTATTTCTTCTAGTGCTTTTGATCTTGTTCTTCATATTTGTTATTATTATTATGCATGTATGGTGACCTCGAGTGATAATGGTACTGTAATTTTCTATGTTTTTTGCTCTGTGGTTTCTTGCTTGAAAAAACAGAGAATCATTGTGAAGAGACAAAGACATATGGTACGAATAAGAGACAAAGACATATGATAATATGTAGGTTTGAGTAATGCAGGTTTATAAAACTTGAATTACTTTGAGTAATGCAGGTTTTGTGTCTACTAAGGCATTATTTGCTATACATAGCAATTCTATTGTTTTTACTTAAGAGATGAAAAACTTTCCTTTGCACAACGAACATTTTTTAAAAACTTTTTTAAGCATAAGATTTTGGTTTTATTTATCAAATTGTTGAAACAGTGATTTCTTCTTATCTTGTTGGTAGTATTTCTCTGAACTTTTATAAGAATTGACTGTTGGCAGGTATACACTAAATATATGGGATGTTGGGGGCCAAAAAACCATAAGGTCCTACTGGAGGAACTACTTCGAACAAACTGACGGTTTGGTGTGAGTTGTGGATAGTTCTGACCTTAGAAGGCTAGACGACTGCAGATATGAATTGCATAATCTTTTGAAAGAAGAGGTATACATATTCTTGGAGCTATCAATTTCTGCCTAGTGTAGTTGTGCATGCATATACACACACACTAATAGTTGCAATCTATAACAATATATATGGTGTGCTTTTTGTTTTACTCTCCTCTCTTCTTCATTTTTCTTTTGGAATGTCTGGTTTCACCCTAAATTTGAGTTGTGTTTGTTTCTATAGATTTAATGGACTCCTTTCAGTGTGAGGGTTTCATGCTATATTGTTTCAGGGAAAAATTTCCATGCCAAGGTTGTTATAAATTGGCGCTATCAAAGAAAGCCAGATCAAAACATTTAAAGGTAAGACAAATAATGTAGGTGCAAGTTTTTATGGAGTGTTTTATTTTGTTCAATAGACTTTATTGATCAGTTCTTTCTTAGGTTATTCTGCAAATGTTTTCTCCTTTCAGCTTCAACCACAAATTTACTGATAATAGATCATTATCTTGATAGGTCCCAGACTTTGATGTGGTAACTGAATGTCATCGTAACATACACTATAGCCATGCCAAAAGATATGGTGGGGGCATTAGAAGAAGCTTGGAGACATCGCAATGTAGCTTTTCAAGTTCATTCAGTTATTAGCTCATATAAATATCAAAGACAGAACGTTAGGAGGTATACTCATCAAGGATGGATTAAAGCCATAGCCATCAGCATGTATGAGCTTGCGTATTGATAATATTGTATTTATAATATAATATGGTGATAATATTGTGTTTTGATGGTTTGTTGATAAAATTGTGTTGATGGTTAATATTATGTTGATATGTAGTGTATGAATTCTGTATAGGATTTTAAAAGAATTAGGAAATTTAAATATAATAATGATTTTTTTTTAATTTTTTTTAAAAATTCGCTACCCTTCTGTTTAAAGAAGGGTAGCGGATGTTTTAAAAATAAAGAAAATTTGCTACCCTTCTATAATAGAAGGGTAGCGGATGCTTAACTTTCCGCTACCCTTGTTAAAGGGTAGCGGAAAGGTCAAGGTTTTCAGCGACCCTGGTATCCGCTACCCTTGTACAAGGGTAGCGGATAACCATTTACAAGGGTAGCGGATGTGCAAATCTGTACTAGTGTGGAGCACCAGGAGATGTTGGGAGCCAATTGCAAGTCAAAGTCAATTGGGAGCCAATTACAAAGGAGAAATTCAATTTGGGTGCCAATTACAAGCCAATTGAAATTGGGTGTCAATTACAAAGGAGAAATTCAAATTGGGTGGAAGTTCAAAGCCAGTTTGAAGTCTGAGAACACCCAGACGTGAGAATGAAGAAGATGAAGCAGAACTTACAGTGAAAAATATTCTCACAAGGAAAATACTAGTCTAACTAGTATGGGATTAAAATAAAGATTATTTTTGAATCTCAAAGGACCACTTCAGAGCTGATCAGAGAAGCCATTCTACACCAAAACTGAGACCCAGATATTTTCACTCAACGTTAAAATAGAGGAATATCAGATGAAGTTTGGGAGCTCATTTACATGGAGATGAAGATCTTTCAAACGGCTAGCTTATCTCTTTCTGACATTTTTGCAGAAGATAAGATAAGATCTCTGACATGGGAGCGTCTCTTTCCAACGGACAGATTCTCATTACCAGCTATAAAATGATGAAGATATGAAGACTTGAAGATAGGGGAACTTACGAACAAGAGCAGTAGAGCAGATCAAAAATAAGAGAGCAGAAAATTCGAATCCATCAAAGGATCGAATAGAGCAATTAAGCTTAAAAGAGCTAAAATCTTCAAGTGTGAGAAAAGAACTCAGAGAGCTTCAAGAGAAAAATATTCAGAGAGTTCTTAAACAGAGCAAAGCAGAGCAAAATATCAAGTGCTTTACTTGATATATTCAAAAAGAGAAAACACTCAGAGCTGTCAAGAGAAATCATTCCAGAGTGTTTATCTTCATGAAAGAGACCTGCGCATCATTGAAGATCATCTACAGAGTCTCAGAAGTTGGAAGCAAGACAACACTTGTTTTGGAGCAAAACAAGAGAAGGGAGGAAAGTAGCACGGAGCTGTGAAATCCTGGATTGTCACACGGAGCTGTGAGATTCGAAGCAGCAGTGTCGGAGGCACTGGGCGTGATTGGTGTGGGCTTGGTGATCAAAGCACCAGATCACGGATACGTTTCTACCAGAGTGTGGAAGACGGGGGGAAAGTAACGCGGAGTCGTGAAATCCTGGGATAGTAGCGCGGCGACGTGAAACCCGAAGCAGCAGTGTGGTGTCACTGGGCGTGATTAGTGCGGGCTTTGTGATCAAAGCACTAGATCACGGAAATTCATTGTATCTTGGAACCAAGGAGTGGTAGATATAGTGAATTGGCTCTTGGAGAAAAGAGCAAGTGGAGTAGGAGGATTACACCACCTCGCGAACCACTATAATTGTCTTGTGTTCTTTACTGCTTTCTTTACATACCGCTCTTTACATATTCGCTCTCACGAAGATATACTGCTCACACAATCTCACACACACTTTATGTTTATTTATTTCCGCTGTGCACCATACTCTAACAATCTAGTTATGAGTTTTGGTTTATCTCTGTCTTAGCAATTATTGTGCTGTACGAAAAAGTTTGAAAGTCTATTCACCCCCCCCCCCACCCCCTCTAGACTTTCACCTTACCTCTTTTGGGACCAACAATTGGTATCAGAGCAGGTGTTTACCCGAGTCAAAATTGTCCCTAAAGTGGGTCAACTATTTTTGACTGCTAGACAGATCCATTCTACAAAGTGTGTGAATTGGATTAATCTTTCATATCTCACGAGATGATGATGAAGAAAGATTTAGCTCAAAATCTATTATTCTCTCTTGATAAATTTGATGATTGGAAAGTTCGTATGCAGGTACACTTATCGGCTTTACACGATGAAATGTGGGAAGTTATTTCCACTGGCCCTATAGAAATATTAAAAGTCAATACGGCGTTTGTTATATCCCCGAATGCTCCACAGTACGTACAAAAGCCAAAACCGGAATGGACATCGGACGATAGAACGCGGAATAATCTTGACAATATTGCCAAGGATATTCTATTCAAAGCCGTTGATGATACAATATTTCCGAAGATCCGAAAGTGTGCCACTGCCAAAGAAATATGGGAAACTCTCATCAAGATTGGCAAAGGAGATGAACAAGAAAAGGACAATAAGCTCACAATCGCCATGAAGAAGTTCGAAGATTTCAAAATGCTCTCAAATGAAAGTGTTGCAGACATGGAAGCTCGAATGATCAAAGTTCTTGGAGAGATTAGTGATCTTTGCAAAAATATTGGCCAAAAAGAAATTAATCTCAAAATCCTACGAGGCTTACCATCTGCATCGGATATGAAGGTTACGGCTATGCGCGATCACCGAGATCTAAGAATGTTGTCAACAGACAAATTATTTAGTGATCTAAAAGCATATGAGTTCGAAATGAAGGCCAAAGATGATGATGTTCATGAAGCTCGAAATGCTGCTCTAATGGCCGAACAACGGTCAACCTCCAGGTCAGTAGAAAATAATGTTGATTTTATGACTGCGAACAATTTGCTCTTTTTGTCAAAAAGCTTAGAAGGTTTATGCGAAAAGGAGACAACAAAAATTCAGCTCGTGGAAAATTCATCCCTCGCATAACACAAGAAGAAAAAGTCGAAGAAAATAAGGATTTGTGCTACAATTGCCGCAAACCTGGACATTTTAAAAGAAATTGTCCGTATCCGATCGTTAGCAAGTATCAAGGCAAAAATGTTGAATCTACGCCGAACAAATCCGAAAGCAAAAGGTTCAAGCGCGACAAAAGAAAAGCTCTCGTTGGCAACGAACCAAACGAAAATGATGATTCGGAGGATTCATCATCAAGCGATGAAAGTTCATATTCGGACGATGATACGGCGCTAATATGCAAGCTAATGGAATTGAGTACAAGTGAAGATTGTCTTATGGCTCTTGAAGCAGAGGAAGAAGAGGTAAGTTCTAATTCTTTCAATTCTGTTAATTCCTCTTTTTCTCGTGAATCTATTGACAATCTAATGCGAGAATGTCAAGAGATTATGCTCACTCATCCTCAACTCAAGGAGCGCAATAATATTCTAATTCTTGAAAAAGAAGAAATGAATAAAAAATTGCAAGATGCTTTACTTGAAGTGAGTAAATTGAAGAATGAAAATACTCATCTTCAAGAAGAGTGTAAAGCAAGAGAGGTTAGAGAACATAATCTTAGAGCTACTATTGCTACGTTCACTAATTCGTCTAAAATTATAGATAAAATGGTGAGCATGCAAAAGCCATCAGGAGATAGAACCGGAATCGGTTATGACTCCACATGTTCTCAAACCCCTCAAAATCTGACTAATTCTACTACTACTTTAAATAATAAAGTTCAAGTGGTAAAATTTGTTAAAAGTCAGAATAGCACGATGAGACAAGGACTTGGCTATCAATCAAACGCAAAGTTGAATGTTGAAAGGCCGAAACAAGTTTATACTACGGCAAAGCAACAAAAATTCTACAAGCAAAGATATGCCAAAGAGTCAAGTGCAAAAAGATTTCATAGAAAAGAGGGAAGCTTTTCTAGAAATAAAGTTGGGAGATTTTATCCCACTCAAAAGGATTGGTTGTGCAATAGATGTAATACTTTTTATAGACCAAAGCAACCATTCTCTTCCCAGGTGCCAAAATATAAAAATAATTTTCAAAACCCGGCGCCAAAAATATTTTCTAATGTGAGTTATGATTATCGTGTCTCTAATGGTTACAAATCGCCTCATCTTAATTCAATAAGATCAAGGTGGGTTTGGTTACCAAAAATCACTAACAGTAAAGGACCCAAGCAAATATGGGTACCTAAAGTTAATTAATCTTTTTTGCAGGATGTTTGGTACATCGATAGTGGTTGCTCACGCCACATGACTAGAAATAAATCATATCTAGTGAATTTCAAAGAAATCGATGGACCAAAAGTTATATTCGGAGGAAATCAAAATTATGGAATTACAAAAGGAGTTGCAACGATCAAGAAAAATGGTTTGAAGATTGAAGATGTTTCTTTCATTGAAGGATTAAAATTTAATTTGTTGAGCACTAGTCAATTTTGTGATAAAGGCTATCTTGTAGAATTTTCTAAAGATAATTGCCTAATCAAAAATGAGCTCGCAAATGAGATTATTTTATCTGGAAAACGGCGAAAGAACATGTATATTGTGGATTGGAGCACTAGCAAAGATTCAGTGTGCTTAATGGCCAGAAATTCAAATGAAGCTAATTGGGAATGGCACAGAAAGCTCAACCACTTAAACTTCAAGACCATCAATCAACTTGCAAAGAAGAATCTAGTAGAAGGCTTGCCAGATATTATCTTCAAGAAGGACCAAGTGTGTGATGCATGCCAACGCGGAAAGCAAATCAAATCATCATTTAAATCAAAGACACACGAGTCAACGTCAAGACCGCTAAGCTTACTACATATGGACTTATTTGGACCGGTTGATCCAATAAGTGTAAGTGGTAAGAAATATACTCTCGTTGTTGTTGATGATTTTTCCAGGTACACTTGGACCGTGTTTCTCAAGAAGAAAAACGAAGTTGAGCAAGTTTTACCGAAGCTGTTGAAGCAACTACAAAATGAGAAAGAATTGCAAATATCAAAAATACGAACGGATCGCGGAACCGAGTTCGTGAATGGAGTTATACAAGCTTTTTGCAATTCACATGGAATTTCTCATCAATTATCTGCCGCAAGAACACCGCAACAAAACGGTGTTGCCGAAAGAAGAAACCGGACGCTCAAAGAAGCCGCACGAGTGATGATTAGTGATGCCGGTCTCCCGAAACGATATTGGGCGGAAGCTATCAACACTGCTTGTTACACACAAAATCGAAGCATGTTCCATAAGCAGTACAAGAAGACGCCATACGAGCTATATAAAGGGAGAAAACCAAATATTGGTTATTTTCATATTTTTGGATGCAAATGTTTTATTCATATTAATGATAAATTGCATCTAAAAGCTTTTGATGAGCGTGCAGATGAAGGAATTTTTCTAGGATATTCAGCTACCAGCAAGGCGTACAGAGTTCTGAATAAAAGATCAATGGTGGTTGAAGAATCCATACACGTGGTATTTGATGAAAAATCACAAATCGAAAATGGCGCTCTGGACGAAGAAATTGCACAAAATGGTAACAAGTGTCATATTGATTTTTGTGATACTAATGATACGTGTGAAGATGATGTTTTGCAGGGAATGGATGAGTTGGAAATTAATTCTCTAGAAAATCCCATCCCTCACCCAGAAGAAGTTGGAAATTCTTTAAATAATAATTTTGGGAGTGATGCCTCACGTGGGAATGGAAATGCAGTACAAGTTGGTGATCCAATTAATGATCAAATTGCATGTGATATTGGTAATCAATTTCAAGACAATTTAATTGATGAAATTCGAACCAACACTGCAAATTCACAACAAATGGATCCACCCAGTACCATGCACCCATTTCAACCAAATTTAAGATGGCTCAAAAATCACCCTCCAGAATTAATTATTGGGAATATTCATGGAGGCGTGAAAACAAGATCATCTACCATGGAAGCATTGTTCACGTGTTATCTATCTCAGATTGAACCAAAAGAAATTGACGAAGCTCTCAATGATCCGGATTGGATAAATGCTATGCAAGAGGAGCTCGATCAATTCAAAAGAAATGATGTTTGGGAACTTGTTCCAAGACCGCCGAACCACAATGTTGTAGGAACCAAATGGGTCTTCCGGAACAAAGCAAACGAAGAAGGCGTGATTGTTAGGAATAAAGCAAGGCTCGTTGCAAAAGGATACTCTCAAGAAGAAGGAATTGATTTTGATGAAACTTTTGCATCGGTGGCTCGACTTGAAGCAATCAGAATTTTCCTAGCCTACGCCGCACACAAAGATTTCACCGTTTATCAAATGGACGTGAAAAGCGCATTCTTGAATGGTCTACTCGAAGAAGAAGTTTATGTCGAACAACCCCCAGGTTTTGAGGTAAAAGGCGAAGGTGATAAAGTCTACAAACTTAAAAAGGCATTGTATGGGTTGAAACAAGCACCTAGAGCTTGGTATGATACTTTGTCAATGTTCTTGATAAGCTGTGGATTCACCAAAGGCCTTGTTGACAAAACTCTATTTAGAATTCAAGATGGTGATCATATTTTATTAGTGCAAATATATGTTGATGATATTATTTTTGGAATCACTAACAATTCTTTGTGTGAGAAATTTTCGAAGCTTATGCAGAATAAATTCGAAATGAGCATGATGGGTGAATTGAATTACTTCTTGGGCTTACAAGTCAAACAACTGAAAGAAGGAGTATTCATCAATCAAGCAAAGTACACCCGCGACTTGATAAAGAAGTTTGGCCTTGATGGAAAATCATCGATCAAAATTCCAATGAGCACATCAATAAGGCTAGACAAAGATGAAGATGGAAAGGATGTCGATCAAACAAAATATAGAGGAATGATTGGTTCACTTCTATATCTTACTGCAAGCAGGCCGGACATTTCTTATGCTGTGGGCGTGTGTGCAAGATTCCAAGCAAATCCAAAAGAAAGCCACCTCACCGCAACAAAGAAGATCATACGATATCTGAAATGCACAATCAATGTTGGATTGTGGTATCCAAAAGGTACAGATTTTACTCTAACGGGTTTTTCAGATGCGGATTTTGCAGGTTGCAAAATAGACAGAAAAAGCACTTCCGGGACGTGCCAGTTCTTGGGGGGAAGGCATGTTTCTTGGTTCAGCAAAAAGCAAAATTCCATCGCAACTAGTACCGCCGAGGCCGAATATATTGCTGCAGGAAGTTGTTGTGCGCAAATTTTGTGGATGAAGCAACAATTGAAGGATTACGGAGTTAATTGTGATGACGTTAGTATTTATTGTGATAATACTAGTGCAATCGCTATCACTCACAATCCGGTGCTTCACTCAAGAACCAAACACATCGACATTCGACACCATTTTATAAGGGATCACATTGAAAAGAAAAATCTGAAGATCGAATATATCCCTACGGAAAACCAAGTTGCTGATATTCTCACGAAGCCTTTATGCGAAACGAGATTTTCTACCTTAAGGCACGAGTTGGGAATGATCGAAATGAGCTAAGTATCACTGGACTTAATCTCTCTATTTAAATTGATACTTGTGCTCAAAATTAATTGTTTTACGTGGATAAATTGTTTTATGTGTTTCTATGCATGTTTTTATTCGAAATATTTATGTGATAAAATTGCAATATGTGTTAGGAATTTATTTGTGTATTTGCATGTATTATTTAACGTGAGATCATATGCCATGCAAATTAATTTGATAAAATGTGCAATTCGTGATTTATTTGATAATTTGTTTAAAATTGCATGTTTTAATGTGTTAATCAGTTTTTGAGTATGTGTTCATGTTTCTGTAAATTAACTAACTTGTTTGCATGAACAATTTGCTCTAAAAATGATTTACCATGTTTATTTGTTAATATATATGTGCTATGTGCAAAATGTGATTTAATATGTTATTTGTATGTGTGTTTCATATATATGCAGTATATGTGATATAAATTGCTATAAAATGTTTTAGAAATCTAGAAATTAGTATTTTTGTTAGTTTCTAAAATATTTTGGAATCTGATTAATATGTTTTTTATATAAAGTTGTTTCTAATTATAAATTAGGAATATGTGTGTTAATTGTGTTAATTTCCAAATTATATGTATTTTAATTAGGAATGTCGTGTATATGTGTTTAATATTTTGATATGTGTGATTAATTATTTGTGGAATAATTTTTGCTACTAACAAGATGTTAAGTGTGTTTATATCTGTGGTACACGATTTTGAGAAGGAAATCAGGAGATAAAGGAGGAAAATTTAGAGTTTAATTGGGCATCAAACCTCCACCCATAAACTCCTACACTTTCTAAACCTCCCCCCATAATCCTCTCCTAAATCAAATCTTTCCAAACAGATTTACCCTCTCTTTCTCAAATCGACACCCTCATCTCGCCTGTCAGAAATCTACTCTCTTAATCGATCCCCACAAACAAATCCCAAGGAGATCAGAACCCAAATCCTTCCTAAGTGTCTCTTCAAATCTCCACCCTCTACACCTTACGTGCATTGGGTATTTCTAAAGAGGTGTGAGCATTAAATGCTGTTGTCTGCTCATGATGACATTTTCTCTTTCCTCGTAACACTATCTATCAGATGACTCATCTACCCTAAACTCACCCAATCGACACACCTCAACCAAAGGGTACAATTGAGAAGTCTCACCTCTTTCTCTTAAATTCGAAAAATCCCTTCGAGTCATCTTCCTCATATAAACCCCTCTCCTATATCTCAAAAACTCTTTCAAGACCTTCAGAATATCAGAAAACTCTCTCTCAAATTATCTCTCCTCGATCAATCGATCTGATCATCATGGCCCAATCTGGAAGAAAGCAAATTAATCCTATTTCTGCCCTCTCGCAACAAGTGACGAATGGGATGGTTCTCAATCCTGAGTTTTTCAGACTAGGTTCTACCAACAAGGACACGGCCGAGAAAATTCTTCAAGCTTTAAAAGACTGTGGACTGTTTGATTTCTTCACCTACAACTACTTTGGAACCTTTGAAGAAGATGTAGCCGAATTTTATCTACATGCAGTCGTTGAAAAGGACTCGATAAAATCTAGAGTTGGAGGATCAGAAGTTTCGATCACTGAAGATGACATACACAAGTGCTTCAACTTTCCTGAATCTCAGATAATGCCAGAATCTCACAGCTATGTTGTTCAAAATTTTTGGAATGAGATTCGCGGTCCTACGGCTCCAATTTTCTCTGATGTATCCGCTCATAAGAATGTATTGAAGTTTGAATATGAGATGTTGGTGGACATGATTTACAAGATTCTTGAACACAAACTGGGAAGTACTGAAGATTTGACCGCGTCAACAGTGTGCCTGATGGACGGAATCATGAAAGGAATAAAATTCAAATGGGCAAAATTTATCTACAGGAAGATGGTTATTTTTGTTCATGCTGCCAAACCAATGAAGAAACCCGCTGTAGTAGACCGATTCTATCAAAATGTTGGATATGGTCTCATCATTGGAGAACTGCTAAGGAAGAAGACAATTCCAATGAGAAAACACAAAAATATTGGAATTTACAGAGCTCTCTTCAGAAAATTCAGTCCTAATTTTGGAAAAAGGTCAAGCCAGAGAAGAGGACAAGAAGGTGGGAGTTCTACAAGTTCAAAAACACCTCAGAGTTCCAGACCGAGAAACAGCAAAGCAATCTCAACCTCAAGCAATCAAATAGGATCAAGCTAATAGATCAGGAAGAGATCAAGAAGCCATCAGTACGGCTATGGCAGTTGTTCCGATCAAATATGCCGAACCAAACGTGTTGGCCGAAGGAGTTGATGATACTACAAGAATGGAATTTGCAGGAGTTGATGTGCAAATTTCGAATGATCTACAAAGAAAACTCTCAAGTCAATCTGCAGCCGAAGGAAGTGCAGGACCTTTAGTTTTTGACTCAGCGCTCATTCAAGATGATCCGGAGCTGTTGAAAGAATTGATAATGGTGCAAACTTGGAAAGAATGGAAACTTGAAAGATATCATTCTTTCATGTCAAAAATCACCCCAGATTTGATACGGAGTGAAGATTTTTCCTTGGAATGGTGTCGGAACGAATGTGATACTAGATGCACTCAACATGGATTTAAATCAAGTGTATCACATGAAGCTACACGAGAAGGCAGCCAGACAAAAAGGAAAAGCACCAATAAAAGGAGGCAGTACGGCTCAAGATCGTTTAGCCGAACAAGAGAGACAGAATGAAATATCACTTCAGTTAGCTCTACAAAGATCAGTGTATGACACACATCATTACCCAGGTAACACATCTCTTGTGGATAATGAAATTTTTTATGAAAGAACTGAAGGGACGGGCACTCATTGATGTACCAATCATAAGCACTGAAAATCCATATAGGACATACCTGTGAAAGTCCATGATGCTTCTTTATTGATATCTGATTTGACCCCCACACCAATTAATGTGAATCTGGAGTGCAATGAACAACTTGTGGGAGCCAATGAAAAACAAGTGTCAGAAGAAAGAAGAAGAGATATACCAGTGGAAGTTGCAGTAGAAGTTGCTACTGAGAATAGACTGCAAATCACAGAGGATTTATCCAGTGTATTGCCAGTACACAATACCGAGTCTACCATGCACATCATGAACCCTGTTCTAGAAAATGAAGATTTATTTACAAGAACACAGAAAGAGTTAGAAGAAGAATTTATCTCAATCAAGAAGCCGAATCACCTGAAGAAGAAGGGATGCAACTTATTGACACAGTTATTCTCACAGATCCGAATAAAAGTCCATTCGGATCCCCTCAAAACTTTGTGCAAATGGATGAACAAGAAGATGACATATTTTCATCCTTATTTGCCAAAGTAGCCGAATCCAGTGATGTTGTTTGTCAAACAATTGGAGAAAAATTGGTTGAACAAAACCAAATGCTAGAACAACAACACACGGATGTACCCGAGTCAATCTGAAAGAATTAGTGGAGCATCAAAATATCTTTGAAGACTCAGATTGACAAAGCAGAAAGAATTCTGAAAGGAGAAGTGACGAAAGGCTTACTTGAAGTCATTCAGCTCATGAAGAAGGAGCGTGAAGCAGCTGAAAAGATTCACAACGAACGTCACTTGCGACAAATCAAGGCGATTCAAGACCAAGAAAGCTGAATCAACAAACTTGAAGCTGAACTCGCAGTTACAACAAACAAGCTTGACAACGTGCAAACCGTTTCCATTGAAACACACAACAGTGTTGAAACTGTGAAGGCAAACCAAGACCGAGATTTTAAGACCCTTGCATTTTTGGTTGATAACGCCAAAAGGGGGGAAGAAATTCTTAGTCACTTGGCTTTGCAACAACAAGAATTTATTCTTGGAAGTCAACAACAGCCAGTAGTGTCTACTCAAGGTAGAGGCCGAAGCCGCGGACAATCCTCACAAGGACCATCTCAGATTGGTTTTGCTCAGTTCGCGAATCCTAGTCTTGGTACGAGTACATCAAAAGTTGCTGAACAGCGTGGCTGGTTCGAATGCTCTAAGGGTACCGCCACTCAGACAACAATATGGACCAAAGAAAATCTACCAAGCATGATCAAGAAATGGCCTGCAGCCGATCAAGCCCAATGGATCTCGGAGAAGAATAAAGAAGAAGAAGGCAAAATGAAAAGAACCGAGATGTGGTATGAACTAAGAGATTTCACCGGAAATATGGGCATGAATCTTGGAGAAGAAAGAAGCTTCGAAGAATGTGTCTTATGGTGGGAAAACGGAGTTCTTCCGGGCAACAATATCAAAGAAGCTTTTGGACACTATATGGTCGGACAACTTACAAAGAAATTTCAGAATGCAAAGTTCAAAGATGATTTCTTCAAGCTCAGAGAACATGTCAAACAAATTTTGAAGAAAGACTTTGGTGTGAAGAAACCCAGAAGGTAATCTGAAAATTCTCTTAAGTTGATATATTCTCTATTTTCGAACCCCTGTTGCGTTTTTCTCTATAAATTCGAAATATATCAATAATAATTTCCCATGGTCTATTTTGAGTCTTTAATTTTATTTGTTTAATGTAATTAGACTTTCGTGAATTAAAAGACAAGAAATATGTCAAACGCACGACAAAATTAAAAAAATTGATGATGATCAAAATAAAAATAATTCAAGATGCGTTTAGGAGCTTGTCTAAAAATTAATTCACAATTTTTCTTTTGATTGTGTTTAGAAAACCATTTGTTAAACTCATCTTGGCTTTGTCAAATAAAATTGAGCAAAAAGATTATTTTTCAAAGACTTAAAGCCAATGACTGAGTATAGGTTTTGGCATTATCAAAAGGGGGGAAATTGTTAGGAATAAAGTGTAATGGTTTTGATATGCCAAATTTGTATTTGTAGATCCCCCAATTTTATTTATAGGACTAGTAGAGTCTTAGACCATGATCGGGAAATTATTTAATTATCAAAAGAGAAAAACAGAGGAAAATGGATGAAAATAGAAGAAGAAGATATAAAGCCGAAAATCAAGAATTTGTCTGGAGAAAATGACAAATTAAAGAAGAAGATGAATGATACAATATTCACGTCGCTACTACTCAAAGAAGATATCCCAGAAGAATTTTCGTGAAGAAAATTAATATTGGAAGAATGCATGAAGTTGACTTGGAGATCAAGCATCTATGGAAAGAAAGAAGTACATCAAATGTGATTGGAGATTTAATCAAAAGCTGTATGGACGAAGTGGATGATGCTTGATATATTATTTGAAATGGCTCAAGTTCAAAACTCACTATTAACAATTTTACAAGGTAAAATTTGAGAAGTCAAAATTAATCTGATGGAGTTGGGCGCTAGTTTAAGCTATGGGCGCCGATTGCAAGTGGAAATTGGGAAGCAATTTAACTTGGGTGGCAATGCAAGTGGAAATTGGGAAGCAATTTAACTTGGGTGGCAATTGAGATGCAATTGCACTTGGGAGCCGATTTCATTGAAATTGTTGAAATTGGGAGCCAGTTTCAGAGAAATTGAGATTAATTGAATTTGGGAGCAAGTTTCAAATGGAATCAATTCAAGTTGGGAGCCAATGTAGAATTGAAATTGGGAGCAAGTTTCAAATGGAATCAATTCAAGATGGGAGCCAATGTAGAATTGAAATTGGGAGCCAATTCAAGTTTTGTGGACCAATTAAAAGAAGACATTGAGGAGCAATTGAAGAGCAATTGAATTGAGATGAAGAGAAGTCCAATTTCGAAGTCAAGACATTGAGGAGCAATTGAATTGAGATGAAGAGAAGTTCAATTTCGAAGTCAACATTGAGAAGTAATTGGAGCACCAGGAGATGTTGGGAGCCAATTGCAAGTCAAAGTCAATTGGGAGCCAATTACAATGGAGAAATTCAAATTGGGTGCCAATTACAAGCCAATTGAAATTGGGTGTCAATTACAAAGGAAAAATTCAAATTGGGTGGAAGTTCAAAGCCAGTTTGAAGTCTGAGAACACCCAGACGTGAGAATGAAGAAGATGAAGCAGAACTTACAGTGAAAAATATTCTCACAAGGAAAATACTAGTCTAACTAGTATGGGATTAAAATAAAGATTATTTTTGAATCCCAGAGATACAAGGACCACTTCAGAGCTGATCAGAGAAGCCATTCTACACCAAAACTGAGACCCAGATATTTCCACTCAACGTAAAACCAGAGGAATATCAGATGAAGTTTGGGAGCTCATTTACATGGAGATGAAGATCTTTAAAACGGCTAGCTTATCTCTTTCTGACATTTTTGCAGAAGATAAGATAAGATCTCTGACATGGGAGCGTCTCTTTCCAACGGACGAATTCTCATCACCAACTATAAAATGATGAAGATATGAAGACTTGAAGAACAGAGCAGTGAATAAGAGCAGAAGAGCATACAACGAACTCAAAAAAAAAAAAGAGAGCAGAAAATTCGAATCCATCAAAGGATCGAATAGAGAAATTAAGCTTAAAAGAGCTAAAATCTTCAAGTGAGAGAAAAGAACTCAGAGAGCTTCAAGAGAAAAATATTCTGAGAGTTCTTAAACAAGAGCAAAGCAGAGCAAAATATCAAGTGCTTTACTTGATATATTCAAAAAGAGAAAACACTCAGAGCTATCAAGAGAAATCATTCCAGAGTGTTTATCTTCATCAAAGAGACCTGCGCATCATTGAAGATCATCTACAGAGTCTCAGAAGTTGGAAGCAAGACAACACTTGTTTTGGAGCAAAACAAGAGAAGGGAGGAAAGTAGCACGGAGCTGTGAAATCCTGGATTGTCACACGGAGCTGTGAGATCCGAAGCAGCAGTGTCGGAGGCACTGGGCGTGATTGGTGTGGGCTTGGTGATCAAAGCACCAGATCACGGATACGTTTCTACCGGAGTGTGGAAGACGGGGGGAAAGTAACGCGGAGTCGTGAAATCCTGGGATAGTAGCGCGGCGACGTGAAACCCGAAGCAGCAGTGTGGTGTCACTGGGCGTGATTAGTGCGGGCTTTGTGATCAAAGCACTAGATCACGGAAATTCATTGTATCTTGGAACCAAGGAGTGGTAGATATAGTGAATTGGCTCTTGGAGAAAAGAGCAAGTGGAGTAGGAGGATTACACCACCTCGCGAACCACTATAATTGTCTTGTGTTCTTTACTGCTTTCTTTACATACCGCTCTTTACATATTCGCTCTCACGAAGATATACTGCTCACACAATCTCACACACACTTTATGTTTAATTATTTCCGCTGTGCACCATACTCTAACAATCTAGTTATGAGTTTTGGTTTATCTCTGTCTTAGCAATTGTTGTGCTGTGCGAAAAAGTTTGAAAGTCTATTCACCCCCCCCCCCCCCCCCTCTAGACTTTCACCTAACCTCTTTTGGGACCAACAATGAAGTCCCATATTTCAATCTAAATTGAGAGTCCACGCAGTTGACCCGGCCCACCCATATATACTCACTAAGACACACTGACATCCCCACTCCACTCATAACTACCTCTTTGAACTACCTCTCTGCTCTCATCTCTTAGCTATGGTTTTTTTTTTTTTTTTTTTTTTTTTTTTTTTTTTTTTTTTTTTGAGAAAAGATAAATTCATTAACTTAAATCAAATAACAAGGCATTACAAATGATAGAAGGAGGGTTAAAGAACCACTTTGAGGAATCAGACAAAGAACTAGACCGCCTTGCTAACAAGTGGGCTGCCTGGTTCGCTGATCTCTTAGCAAAAGAAACATACACATTGCGAAAGTTATGTAGCATGTGTTTAATGTGTTCAACGATCAAGTAAAAGGAAGAAAATTCGCACGATGCTTTAATGGCCTGGACAGTTTTGTTAACACATACAGTTAGCACTCAAACATAAGGCAGTTAGCACTGTTGCAAGAAGCAGTTAATATAGTTAGTTTGTTGAAAGCTTTGCACTGTTTTAGTCCTCTTTGTATATAAGCCTTAAATCTTGTAGTCTGTAAACCGTGAGATCATATTGAATATGGTAGGGAATATCCCGACCGACATAGCTTCACCACGACCGAGAAGCCTTTGTCTTTTTCTCTTTGTCTTTGCAGGTAACAGGTCGGGCTCCTTGAGAAGAACCCGGTCGGGGGCCGACCGGGAGTTGCCCGAGCAACGGTGTCGACCGCCGAGCGGTAGCCCTTTGGCGAGAGTTGCCCAGCAGCCGGTGAATTACATACAACCGGGATACCCAACACCCGGTCTGCCATACCAGCAGCAGCCGATGATGTATCCCGCCCAGTATCCGTACCCGGCCCCACCTCCACCGTACAGATATTGGCCAGGCCAACCGATGTGTTACACTCCCCCGGTTGGTTATCCACCATATACGCCAGCTTATACAGCTCCAGCCGCCGCCCCTCCAGTACAACCGACCGCACAGGTAGAGCCGCAGCGTCAGTCCGCGTCCCGGGCTCGACGCTCGGCTCATTCGCGGTTGGGGTCGGGGGGTGCTGATGCGATGGAGGCACCAGCTCAAGCGGAGGACCCTGAAGAAGTTGCCCGAGCGGTAGCTTTTGATCGTCTTCGACCGGAGATGCGCCAGCGTTTGGGACCCCAAGACCCGAACCGCGGGCAAGAAGATATACAGATGCAGGAGGCTAGCCAGGAGGCCTCATCTGGGTATAGCGGGTCGAGGTCTCATCGACGGCGACGCGCTCGGGATACAGCCCAAACCGCCGAGCTCAACGAAACCCGAGGATTACTATATAACCTCCAGGCGGAAGTCGCGCAGCTCAGGAATGCGTACCCTGCAACACCCCCGGTCAACCAATCGACCCTGCACCAGACGCCTTTCACAGCAGCGGTAATGGCCCAGCCTTACCCGCTTGACTTAAAGGTCTCTGGAGAGAAGAGTTATGACGGACGGGTAGATCCTGAGGCCCACGTGAATGATTTTTTCAGCAACATGATGCTGAAGGGCGTTTCGGACGCCGTGATGTGCAGGGCCTTCTACTCGACCCTCACCGGTCGGGCTGCAGAGTGGTGAGGAAGTTCACCGGGCCTGCAACCGGGGTCGATCGATAAATTTGAGACCCTGGCGATCAAATTTGTGAGGAAGTTCATCACTTCCAAAGTGGTGAGGAAGTCCTACATGTATCTCGAGAAGGCCAAGCAATTAGAAGGGGAAAGCTTGACCGACTTCCTCATCAAATGGAAAGCGGCGGTCGGGGAGGTCGAGCCTATGGACGATGCGACCGCCACCCACATGCTCCACATATCTCTCCGGGCGGGGCATTTGTATCAGGACTTCATCCTACACCCCCCGACCAGTTACGAGGAGGCCCTTCGGAGGGTCACAGATTACGCCAACGCCGGCGAGGCGAACGCCGTAAAGCGCTTGCAGGAGGTCGGCTCTTCGTCCCGTAAGCCGGCCGGCCGGGCGGAACATCGGTCGGGAGATGACAATCCCCGATCCCACACCAGGCCTGGCGAGTTTACGGCCTTGAACCGATCCGCAGCGGAGGCCATGCAATACGCCCAGTCCTGCAATCTCATCAAACTCCCCCATCCCGATCGAGACGGCCCTGACAAGAGTAAGCACTGTGCTTACCATCGATGCGCCGGGCATGATACCGAGGAGTGTACCCACTTGCGCCAGTTGTTGGAAGATCTGCTCAACCTGGGAAAATTGGACAAGTGTGTGGGGAAGAGAGAGGACAACAAGAAGAATACCGATCGGAGAGATCATAGGCGTTCTCATCACCGCTCCGATCGGTCAGGTCAGGACCGAAGAGACGATCGAAGGGACGATCGTCATGATGACCGACGGGACCCTGACCCTCCGTCCGGTAGCCGCCCATCCGGAAAGCCTACCATCCACGTCATTTTTGGTGGACTGGAAGATGCTTCCCGACCGCGGACTAATTGCCCGGTCGCAATAGTGGATTCCCGGGGGACCGGGAAGAGGCAGAAGATGGAACCCATAACCTTCACCCTTGAGGACCAACCTACCAGCAGCGACCACGGCATGGAGGCGCTCGTGGTCACGATTGACGTTAAGGGGACAGATGTCCAGAGGGTTATGGTCGACACGGGCAGCAGTGTGAACGTCCTATACTTGGACGTGTTTGAGAAGCTTGGCCTCGACAGGAAGGAGCTGACTCCGGTTGGTGTACCACTGTCAGGATTTACCGGGGCTCTCATTTACCCCGAGGGAAAGATAACGCTACCGGTAGAGATCGGCACACCTCCAAAGTCGATCCAGACGGAGCTGGAATTTGTTGTGGTCAACCTCCATTGCGTCCACAACATTATCTTGGGCCGACCCGCCATTATGAAGATCGGTGGGATAATTTCTATGCCCCACCTGTGCATGAAATTCCCCACCCCTAACGGGGTCGGCGTGGTCCGTGGCGACGTCCAATCCGCCCGGAAGTGTTACACCCGAGCGGTCAATAGACGTGACTCCGGTCCATCTTCCCGGGTGAACACCATAGCCAAAGAGGAGGCTAAGGAACGGAAGGAGCAGCCTGAGCCTTCCGAAGAAATAGAAGAAATTCCCCTATCCGAGGATCGCCCGGATAGGAAGATCAAGATTGGCCGAGCCCTCACCCCCGAGCTTCGAGCGGAAGTTTTGGCCATACTCCGGGAGTACGATGATATCTTTGCATGGGGGCCTGAAGACATGCCCGGGATCGATCGATCGGTCATTTGTCACAAATTGGCCGTCGATCCCGCAGCTAAGCCGGTCGTGCAGAAAACACGACACCTTTCCTCCGATCGCCGCGAATTTGTCAGGGAGGAAGTCAAAAAGATGGCGACGATCGAGCACATCCGTCCAGTGATTTATCCCGAGTGGGTGGCAAATATCGTTCTTGTTCCAAAGCCCCCAGCATTGATTTCACGGACCTCAACAAAGCCTGTCCGCTCGATCCGTATCCTCTACCGAGCATTCACCAGATGGTCGACGAGACGGCCGGGGCCGAATTAATGAGCTTCATGGATGCCTTCAAGGGGTACCATCAGATCATGATGCACCATGAAGACGAGAGCAAGACAGCCTTCGTGACCCCGGACGGGCTGTATTGTTACCGAGTGATGCCGTTCGGTCTCCGGAACGCAGGAGCGACCTACCAGAGGATGGTCAACATGCTCTTTGCCGATCTACTGGGCCGAACGATGGAAGCTTACATCGACGATATGCTGGTCAAGAGTCGGGACCGATCCGACCACACTCGGGACCTCCGGGAGTGCTTCCAGATCATGAGGAAGTACCAGTTGCGGCTGAACCCGACCAAGTGCACATTCGCGGTTCAGACCGGCAAGTTCCTCGGCTATATGATGACCAAGAGAGGAATCGAGCCTAACCCGGCCAAAGTAAAAGCGATTCTGGACATGCAGCCACCTTCCACCGTTCGGGAAGTCCAGCAATTGACCGGTCGGTTGGCAGCCCTCAGCCGGTTCCTCTCCAAGCTAACCGAGCGCGCTTTACCTTTCTTCAAGGTATTGCGGAAGGTTAATGGATTCGTCTGGGATGAAGAATGCCGAGCGGCTTTTGATGAGCTGAAGGAATATCTCATGTCACCGATCGTGCTCTCAAAGCCTGAGCTCGGAGAAGAGCTAGACGTGTACCTCGCCGTGTCCGATCGCGCAGTAAGCGCAGTGTTGTGCCGAACCGATTCGGAAGGGGTCCAGCGACCGGTGTACTATGTAAGCCACGCGCTTCATGGTCCCGAGCTCCGGTACTCCCGGTTAGAGAAGGTCGTCTACGCCTTATACATTGCCGCGAAGAAGTTGGCTCCCTACTTCCAAGGTCGAGCAATTCGCGTGTTGACCGATCAGCCGATCGGGCCAGTCCTCCGGACTGCTTCATCATCAGGTCGCCTAGTCAAATGGGCATTAATGCTGACCGAGTACGCGATCGAATACCGACCGAGACCGGCTATTAAAGGTCAAGCTCTCGCGGACTTCTTGGTTGAGTGCACCGCCCGGGATACCCGGCCTCCTGAGGTTGCGGATCCCGAGGCTGAGTGGTGGTCGCTGGCTACAGATGGGTCAAGTAGCAAGAAAGGGGCAGGAGGAGGAGTGGTGGTCACGAGCCCAGAAGGATTCAAGGTCTACTTTGCTCTCATGTACCAGTTCCACCCGACCAACAACGAAGCCGAGTACGAAGCGTTCGTTAACGGCTTACAGTGCGCTCGGGACTTGGGGGCGGAGTACATCCAAGCTCAGACAGATTCCGCGCTCGTGGTCGGGCAAGTTCTCGGGGATTATGAAATCAATGGAGAGCGTCTGCAGCTTTACCGAGATCTTGCCATGGAGAAGCTTGCTCAGTTCCGGGGGTATACCGTCCGACACATACCCCGATTGGATAACGTCGATGCGGATATCTTATCCAAATTAGCTCAAGATGCCCCGGAACACATGTCGAAGATAGCTCGGATCTTGGTGATCCCGAGGCACAGTATTCACCGGCTACCGGTCAATCCCATCCAACCGGTAGATGACAATTGGATCACCGATCTGAAGGAGTACCTCGAGCACGGTCACCTTCCAGACGACCCACAGCGTGCTCGGAAGGCCAAGCTTAGAGCCCCAAGGTTCCAAGTCTTGGACGGTCGTCTATATCGGCGATCGTATGGAGGCCCCCTCATGCGTTGCTTAACCGCATTTGAGGCCGATTTAGTTATGAAGGAACTGCACTCGGGAATTTGCTCTTCACATCAAGGAGGCCGATCCCTGGCCCGTCGTATCATGCTGATCGGGTACTATTGGCCGTCCCTCCAGCTAGACTGTGAAAAGTTGGCTCGGGAATGTGAGACGTGCCAACTGTACGCCCGGATGCCTGGACGACCGGCAACCTTCTATCAGCCAGTCACGACCGCAATTCCTTTCGCTAGGTGGGGGGTAGACATCTTGGGCCCCTTCCCTCAGCTCTCTGGTCGGAGAAAGTTCGTGATCGTCGCCATTGATTACTTCTCCAAGTGGATAGAAGCCGAGCCTTTAGCCACGATCACCTCTCAGCAGTGTGCTCGCTTTCTTTGGCGCAATGTGGTTTCCCGCTTTGGTGTGCCCGTGCATCTCATCAGCGACAACGGCCGCCAATTCGTAAGCCAATATTTCTAGAACTTCTTGGCCACGATCGGGACGACTCACGTCCGGTCGTCGGTGGCTTACCCTCAGGGAAACGGTCAAGTGGAGAACGCGAACCGGACGATTTTGGAAGGTCTGAAAAAAGAAGTTACACTCGGCTGGTCGTAGTTGGGCCGATGAGTTGCCATATGTCTTATGGACTTATCGGACGACCCCGAGGGAAGCTACTTTAGAGACCCCTTTCGCCCTGGTTTATGGAGCAGAAGCCCGACTCCCGATCGAGGCTTGGATCCCGACCGATCGAGAGAGAACCTACAATGCGGAGGAAAACGAACATGCTATGGCGGTGGATCTCGATGGGGTCGAAGAAAAAAGAGAGCTAGCCGCTCGGCGTATGGCTGAGTACCAGAAGCGTGTTAAGAGTTCGAAAGACGTTCGAGTCAACCCTCGTTACTTTCAGGTCGGAGGCTACGTTCTACGACGACGGGAGGCCAGTCAACCTCTAGAGGGCGGAAAGCTAGCTCAGAATTGGGAGGGGCCGTATATCATCAGCGCGATCATACGGCCGGGTACATACCGACTGGAGACGACAACCGGTCGGGTAATCGAGGGGACTTGGAATTCCGAGCACCTCGTTATGTTTAGGCATTAAGCCTCTTTTTTGTAATCTTTGGACGAAGAGGGGGCTTGACCTGCGTGTAGGTCCCGGTCGTCGTTTGTAATTAAATTCCTATGTTTGTAAATATTTACTTAACCGCCTGCGAGCGGGAAGGATTAATGTATATACGATCGGTGATTGCACGACCGTTTGCATACGGCGGCCCGATCGGTTATTTTATATACCTTCAGTGCATGCAGATCAATTTATCTTCAAGCTACACCGACCGGGCGAATCTATCGACCGGTCAGATGCGCTCCACATCGGCGGACATTCGAGTCACGCCATCGATCGGGGAAGTCAGGAGCTCTCAGCATAATTCCCCGATCCGTCCAACTTCTGTCCACTATCGCACCCACTCGTGCCTTGAGGGCACAATAGTGTGGGGGCTGGGATAAATGAAGTGTTGATAGGCCCATATCGCTCGGTATATCCTGACCGTGGGGCTTACTTCTTTTCGAAAAATTCGTCAAGACCTGGAGACCGGGTAAACTTGGTCGGGTAGGTCAATATTATGACGAATCTACTTTCAAAAAATCGTCAAGGCCGGGAGATCGGGTAAACTCGGTCGAATTGGCCAGTTTCACGACGAAACATCAGATGTGCGACCAAGCCATAAGGCCCTAAGGTCGGGCGTTAACAGGGTCGAGTATTGCAAGACCGGGCCTGAAGGCCGGACGGTCGAGCGATGGAGATCAGTGTCTGCTCGAAGACGAACGGGATAAGTTTGACGAAAAAATTAATTTTATTAATCAGCAAAAGTGCCCGGTACAAAATTCGGGACCAGGCTCCCGATCAGAATCCCTTTACAAAAAAAGAAAACAGAAGCTTATCCCTACTTCTTCGCTTCCCGAGCTCCAGCAGCTTCCCGAGCTCCGGCAGCTTCCTTCTCGCTCGCGGCGGCCGCAGAAGACCCGCCTTGCTCGGGTGTCTTCTCTTTGGGGCTGAAGGGAGAAGGACCGGGATCAGCCAAGTCCGGGGGCAGCGTCGAGAGAACCAGCTGAAGGTCCTCCCCCTCGAGAGCCTGCTCCATCCGGGTACGAGCCCGCTCGAGCATCTTCCGCTGCCCGGCCTTGAAGGCCCACCACCCGAACGAGAGGATCAGGTCCTCCCCGACCTTTGTCCCCCGGGCTGCTGTGAGGAAGGCTGAGCCCGAGTCGTTGTCTTTGAAGACCGCCTGAGCCAACTCGCTCGGGGTACTGAGCTGAGCCTTCAGCTGTTTGGCCTCCTCGATTGCCCGATGGGCAACCTTCTCCGCCAGGGCCCGGTCCTCGTCGCTCTTTTTTAAGGCCTTTTGAGCCTTCTCGAGCTCGGCTTGGAGCTCTTTAACCTCCAGAAGGCGACGGGCGGCCGTCTTCTTGTGGTGGTCGGCCTCCTCGGCCAGCATGGCCCGACCCTGTAGTAGTTGGGCCGCTCGGGAGATCTGCAAAGGCAAAAACAGTCGGGGTTAGCCCGGTCGAAGGCACTTGCACAAAAGATGGATAGCTAAAGAAGGCTTACCTCGGCCAGATCATAGCCGATCCTCTCGGCTACCTGTGTGGGGGTCATCTTCCCCAGATCTTCTTTGGCCCGCCCCGCATTGCCAATTCGGGCCAATATGGACGAAGCGTCCCTTTCTCGCCCGACCGAAGGGCTCGGGCTGCGTTGTTCGCGGCGGCGTTTCATGCCGCCCACCTCCCTCACGCCCTGCTCGGGCACCTTCTCTTTTCCCCGGGCAACTTCCACCCGGGTGATCAGGACGTCGGAGGGCTCGACGATAAAGCCCTCGCCCGTCGTCACGGTCGAGGTACTTAGTGGTCGGGCCGAGGGAATCTCCTTTTCCCCGGCGGGCTTCGCCTTCGTCTTCTTCTTGCCGCCAAGGGAGATCTTGGCGGGCGGGGGAAGGGGGGCCTCTTCATCACCGAATTCTGCCATAGCTGCAAACAAAGAGATTAAGTTAGTGTGATCGAGGCATAAAGTTAAGTCGGGAGGGTTAGCTCGAGTTAAAACCTTTCTTCGTTCGCCTCGACGGTTTGGCGACCGTCACGCCCATCGGCACGGGCAGATATTTCTCCTGTAGCTCGTATGTAGGGGGCGGGAGTTTTGCCGCCTCGAAGCTCTCGGCCGTTCGGAAGATTGTATACTCGTGCAGCTCGCTCGAGATCCGACTGACCGTCTCCCTGAGCGCTTGCGTCTCGTCCGGCACCACTTGTTTCCGAAAGTGGGTGCTCCAAGCGCGGTCAACCGGGAGAATCCAGGGGTCGTATTTGAGGGAGAAAATCCTATTCTTCCACCCCCTGTTGTTCCCGGGCAGGCCTCTGATTGCGCACATGTCGGCTCGGGACTGCAGCATCAAGAACCCGCCCCCGTAGCTGCCCGGGAGAACTTTGACTTGGTAGATGAAGTTGAACAGCTCCATCGTGCAGGCGGCTTCATGCCGAGCGCATATCTGCGGAAAGCAGGCGATAATTCGGTGCGCATTGGGGCAGATCTGGGCCGGGACGACCCGGTAGTAGGCCAAGAAGGCGTTCAGGAGGGGGGTGAAGGGAATGGCGATCGGGGCCATCAGGGAGTCGTAGTGCATCCCGATCCATTTGCCCCGATGCCGATCGATGACATTCCCTAACTTCCGGCTCGTGTCGAATTCTACCTAAAATGGAAGCATAAAGAAAAGAGAAGGGTTGAGCACTTACCGAGTGAGGGAACTTCGCGGATGAAAGCTTGAAAGTCCTTGCTCGACTGCCTTGCAAAGGTGCTCTGATCGGGATTCTCTGAGGGTACCGATTGAAGCAAAAGAGTGAGGAAAGTTCAAATGAGGGCCTCAAGGGCCTATTTATAGGAGAACATTTAGGCGGGAAAGTCGTCCACTTGCGCGACACGACCAGCGCTGATTCCGAGGCAACGGTTGCAGTCGCAGAGGCCGGCAGTGGCCGACACGTGGCGGAGAAGGGAATGACAGCTGGCCGGTCGGTTTGGCGGCCGGCGGTTGGGCTTCTTCATCCCGGCCCATTTTTTCCCGGACGATCAAAAAGGCCCGGGCTGGGGGGCTCTTGGTAGGGAATATCCCGACCGACATAGCTTCACCACGACCGAGAAGCCTTTGTCTTTTTCTCTTTGTCTTTGCAGGTAACAGGTCGGGCTCCTTGAGAAGAACCCGGTCGGGGGCCGACCGGGAGTTGCCCGAGCAACGGTGTCGACCGCCGAGCGGTAGCCCTTTGGCGAGAGAGCTGACGAAAGACACGTGGCGATTCTCTACGACGACAGACAGGGCACCCGGGAGGACGACACGTGGTGGCTACGTGGAGGACAAGCCGAACGGCTGGAATCCTGTCCCTGGCATAGCGGCTATAAATACCCACAGTAGCTACAGTGTAAGGGACTTTTGGACGATCGATAGGTTGTTGTTAGAGAATCCCGACCGCAGTCAGTCGGTACTCAGAGCAACCAAGTAGATTGTACTTAGGGCCTTTACCGTGATCAATAAAGATATTTACTTGCTTTAATTGGTCTCGTGTTATTTTATATTGCTTACATAGAATTAGCAGTATCAGAATACATTGCCTTTCTTTCTTTTCACCCTACACACAATTTAACAAGTTTGCAGTGAATCATATTCAACGTGCATTTTATCGAAGTTGTGTGCTTTTAGCCAACTTAAAGCCTCGCGAATGGCGACTACTTCGGCCTCTCTCGGTGTGAAAGTGCCTCTCCACTGAACTCCCCGTGCTGCTATAAATGTGCCATCTTCATCCAGAATAATGCACCCAAGGCCCATGGCTGCTCCAGAACTGTTTGTCGCCGCATCGACATTCATCTTCATCATACCCGGCTGCGGATGTGTCCACTTGTGTGTTGGGATGGAGGCAGAATGATCTGATATTTGAATTAATTGAGTAACCTCTTTCCATTCCCTTAAGAAGCACTTTACCTTTCGAATAAGTTGAAGTTCATGAAGGATGGGCGAGTTGATCCAAAGTTTAGCATTCCTCAACTTCCAAATCTATCTCCCAGCAAATGATTACCAACAGTGAGAGGTTTCCTTTATTAAGGCTAGGGATATTATGATTCACCCAAGTCAGAAAGGAAGGATCACTTGAGTCGCTTAGATGAAGGCCTGAAACTCTCCAACACGCTCTAGCAAAGGTGCAGTCCACCAGAATGTGGAAAATAGATTTATTTTCAATGTTGCACTATGGGCATCCCTGCCAGAAGAAGGTCTTTAGTTGGTAAGCTATTCGTGCATCCCTGCCAGAAGAAGAAAACTTTAGTTTTGGGGGGAATTTTGAGTTTCCAAACAGCTGCGCATGGTTGAGTATCCGTGTGACAACCCAACATTTAATTTTATAAATTCGGTTTTAAGAAATTTCAAAATAGCCATTTTTCACTCCATAAAAATTTTTGCGATAAAATCGGTGTTTGAATAAATTATTTTGAGCCACTTTTAAATAAATTCAACACCGGGACATGATTTGGATAAAAAATCCTAAATTTTTGGGTACATTGCGTGCCAAGTTTTAAACTGAAAAATCATTCTGAGTGAAATCCGGAGAAATCCGAGAAGCCTAAATCAAGTGTTCATCTAGAAATTATTTTTGAGAAATTCATTTTCAACCCCAAACTATTTTAAATTTTGATTTTAGACCATGGTTCATGAAGCATGGTGAACCACTCTACTCCAAAACATTGCCTGTGACACTTTCTAGCCAAAGCTTTTACCACTACCCTCCACCAATCATTGTGGATTCTCCTAGGGTTTTGTGCCTCTATAAATAAGAACACTATCAGACCTTGCCTCTTGATTCACAATCTTGTCTTCCTCCCCAAAAAGCTCTACAAGACTTCCAAGAAAAATCACAGTAAGTTTCATTGCTCAACTTACCATTTAATCTCTTCTAGCTTTCCTTCCTAGCTTCCATCTCAGAGAACTTAGTCTTAAGGTTGTTGTATGGTTTGTTTGAGATGTTTAGGAGGTGAAGGAGGGTGTAGCTAGCTTGGGAAGAAGGTGGAATCCCAGCTCAAAGGAGGAATCTACAAAGGTATAACCCGATGGACTCCCATAAGCTTTCTAGACTCTGAGAAGTCTATTTTAGTGATTGAAATGAGTAGAAATGCTAGAATGTTGATGTGTTTGAGCTATTAAGTGATCTATTGTTGATCTATGATGTATTGTTGATGATTTGGGAGTGTTTATTTGCCTAAAAATGTCTTACAGGTGAAAAAGAAACTCACTGGTGCACAAAACAGTGTGCACCAGATGAGACACGGGACTAGGCAACGGCTCTAGGCAGGGACCATTGGCAAGCCCCGTGGAGGAGCGACCCTAGGCCACCGCTTGGCGGTTCCAGGCGGCGAGGCTCCTCAAACCCCGCCACAAGCCCCGCTATGCAAAGTCTGTGCAGTGGCCGGGCCCTTGTGGCTCAGCTACGTGTCGTCTCGGACACTCGGGATCGTCACGACGCAAGAGTAGAATTTGGTTTCATTGAATTCGGAGTAGAAATGAGTAATTTGTGATGGAATTTGTGAAGAAATATGCCAAAGAAGTTATCTGAGTATGTTTATAGTGAATAGAAATGAGAAACATCATACTTAGTTATTTGTTTGAGAAGCATGGCAATTATATGATTGTTAGGTTAAGAAATATGATTAATATTTGAGGATTTATGTTAGAAAAGCATGACTAGATGTCTACTATGATTTGTTGAGAATTTTGCTAAGAATGTTAAATGTTTGAAAGTGTACAGAGCATGATTACAGTGAATTAGTTATGTTGTGTATTTTGAATTCAATTGCATGTTGAAAACTTGCTAAGTATTGCCAAAGAATATTTGCTAAGTTATGATTTGTAAACATGTTTATGCAATGGTTGAGAGTTCACAGTGAAAGAAGGTTTGAAGCATATTTTACAGTAAAGTGCATATTTGAGCATACCATGTTTTTAAAAGTGCATAAGTGGCCAGTGTGAGCCTAAATACTATTTTCAAAAACTTATATCTATTTTGGAGAATCATTATCTAGTTGCATGATAAATGATTTCCAATATGTGAGAAAAGAGAAGTTGTTGAGAAGCTATGTGCATGAGTTTGCATAAGTAAAGAAGTTGCATGAGATATATCTATATACTATCTATTGTGAGACAGTATTATTTTTGGAGGCCCGTTAGGTCTATGTCTTTTCGGAAGAAAAGAGTTAAGATCAGATAGAACCGAGAAAGCAGTGAAAAGAGAAAGTAAAGAAAGAAACGGACATTGCGATCCGATATGAAGTAACGAGGCATATTCCCACGTTACTAGGTTGGGAACTGCCCGCCAGGCTTGGAATCCTGGTCAGGGGGTGTGCACACTAATAGTTCGATACCTGATTCTAAAGAGTTTTGAGAAAAGAACCACGAGATTGGTTCTGTGGGCGAGATGAGTATTAGGTCGGCTAGGTGCTGAGCCCGGATAGGTCCGGTCACACTATGGTGAAGTTCCTACGTCGCCCACGAGTAAAGAAAGAAAGCGAGTCAAGAGACTCAAGAGAAAGAAAGCGAGTCAAGAGACTCAAGAGGAAGAAAGTGAGTCAAGAGACTCAAGAAAAAGAAAGCGAGTCACTGTGACTCTAAGAAACCTCCACAGAAAAAGTATTCTTTTTACTAAAGAGTGTATATGTATATCTATCTATACTTATATTAAAGTATCATGTTAATTTTATTGCATGATCAAGTTAAGTGCACGAGATTTCATGTTGAGTATGTGATAGCTTGAGATTGGTTAGAGATTACATGATTGCACGAGATTGCATGTTGAGTACATGATTGCACGAGATTGCATGTTGAGTATATGATTGCACGAGATTGCATATTGAGTATATGATAGCACGAGTTTGCTTATTGAGTTATGTGTTAATATGAGATTGCATACTGAAATTTATGAAAGTATGAGCTTGTCGATAAGCTAAATAACTGTGAAAGCATGCCTATTAATAATTAGGTTGCAAGCATATAGAAACCCTGATGAGCATGTTTAAATGTTGCCTAAGTGTTTGAGAATGCTTGATCTAAGTGTATGTGAAAACTGTTTTCCAAAAGTATATACTGTAGTACTTTATAGGGTTGAGTGGCATTATACTTAGCTTCGTGCTAACGGTTTGTTTTCTACTTGTTGTTTGTTAACCCCTTTCAGGTGGACCCAGTTCGTGAGAGAGTACGAGTTAGACTAAATTAGCATAGATAGCTAGTTGTAGTCTAAACTCTTGATGTTGGTTGTTTTTGAGATTTATAGTTGACTTACCCTTTTGTTTTGATTGTGCTGGACACCGGGGTCTTATCCCCTAGTTTGTTTGTTGTTAGTAATACTTGAATGGTTTTGCTTGTTTAATCTTAGCTTGTGCAATCTCCGTGAAGGGTGATTGTGGCGGTGACACATCTATTAAGTTGTTTAGTAAGTTTATTCCGCTGCCTTAGCTTATCTTTCAAGGTTAAGTCTGTTAATAAGTGTTAGTCCCGATAGGTTGGTAAAAAGTCTAGGAGGGGGGGGGGGGGGGTGAAGAGAATTTTTAAACTTTTTCGCAATTAATAACTCTTTGGTAATTTCAACTCTAAGTAACAAATAAATAGAGAAGAGTTTAACTTGAACTTGCACAGCGGAATAAATATGTGTAAAGAGTTATGCGCAATC
The DNA here is from genome assembly GCF_001879475.1 of Ipomoea nil. Lineage (NCBI taxonomy): Eukaryota > Viridiplantae > Streptophyta > Magnoliopsida > Solanales > Convolvulaceae > Ipomoea > Ipomoea nil. The sequence continues at coordinate 227,596 of NW_017619393.1, forward strand.
AATAAATTGAATCACATGCACGTGTTCGATAAGCTCAGTTGATGTGTAAAGATAACAGAAATATCTTGAATGTTTAGAGGAGATGGTTCACTCAATATTTAACAATATCATTCAAGATTATAAATAAATTTTCGTGTCACGTTAACCGTATGATAAATGTCACATGCAACACGTCAAACTTGCTTAGAATAATTCAAATGTTAAGCATGGAAAGTTTGAGTTAGCTGCATACGTGAAAACACATTAAACCCGAAAGATTAAGATAGACAGTGAATAGTAAACGAGTTACACAGATGATGAATAAATAAATAACGCGAATTACGTAAGTGCGGTATGTAAATGAGAGAGGCAATTTATAGTGGTTCGGAAGTGGCGTAATCTTCCTAGTCCACTTTACTCTATTCACTTCTAGGAGTAATTCACTATTTTCAACACACAGTTACAATAGTGAATAAGCGCTACACAAGCACTTCTTCCGGATGTCTTGCACACAGCTACACCCAACTTTGAGTGTCTCGCACACAGCTACACTCAAGTACGAGTATTTTGCACACAGCTATACTCAACGCCAACTATAAGTGTTTTGCACACAGCTACACTTAGTAACCATGAGTGTTTTACACACAGCTACACTCACTAGAGTATTTTTGCACACAGCTATACTCTTTCTACAATTACAAATACAAAGGTAATTGTATCTCTCTCCAACTAATTTTGAGACTTTTCAGACTAAGTCTCTTTTCTAGATATTTTGATGAATATTTGAGCACTTGTATTTCTAGAATTCGCACTTGTTCATCCGTCTATTTCTCTTCAAATCTTCATGGCCTTTTATAGAAAATAAAATATATCCGTTGGAGTGGGATAATTTGATATTTGAAATTTGAATCTTCATAGCCTGATATTGTTGACAATAGTAGGTCTTCAAATTTGATTTGATTGTCAACGTGCCTGACAAGATAATATTTTATCTCAACTTGATTTTCAAGTTGTTTCTTAAAATATTATTACTTTTACCAATTTTGAATTTCAAACGCCTCTTTGCAATAAATCCTTCTGATAGAATTTATTTTTAGGATAAGATTTTTTATCCATGCCTTCATAAATTTTCCACCGTTCTGATCATATCTTTAGGCAATTTGGATTCTTGTGACATATGGGATGAATCAAAATAAATTCTTTCGAATTTATCTATTTTCTGACCATCTTGCTTCTTTGCCACATTTTGCTCCTGGCTTGTTTGACTTGGATACATCGTGCTTTTCTGATTAGGCTACATTGTGCTTGTTAAGACATCGAGCACATCTCGCTTGTACGAATTCTTGACTTGTAAAAAATAAGTCCTTAGGAGGGGGGGGGGGGGGGGGAATCAATCTCCGGTGTGATCGTTATGAGTAAGGACTTCTACCATTTCGCCGCTAGGCTCATCCAGTCATTTATTGTAACGCTATTGCTTAATACTTCTTTCCCGGATGTATACTCATAGGACCAAAATTAATTCTCCAAATTAATTTTGTTCTTCATGAGGAAGATTTTCCTTTGACTTGATATTCTGGATTATGATGCTTGTACTAGAGACCTAAATTCTAAGGTGATCTAAAGTACATTTGGCTCATCAAAACTTTATTACAAAAATACTCCTATCAATTTTCCCCTTTTTGATGACGCCAAAACCTATACTCAGTCATTTGGTTTGTCTCTTAAAAATTATTTTTCAAATGATTTTATTAAACTTGACATAGCCATGATGAGTTTATTGACTCTAGGAAAGGTATTTTTAGCATCAAAATTCCTATTCGCATTTTTGGATTTTTTAATGTTAATGAATTTTGCAATTTTTCAAATTATGCGATTTTACAAGCTAAGCTAAAATGTTACCTTTCAAGACAAAATAAAATAGCAATAGATAAAATACTATAAGCATCATAATCAGATAGTTTGATCAAAATATCATTGCAAATTGTTCATGGTCAAACTTCAAGTTTGTAGACCAGTCAAAACATTGTATCATCAAATACAAATTACTTAATTATCTTGTTCCTTCTTCCTTCTAACATGTGATTAACATGATTTTGAACTTCAAGGAAATTTTCACTAATAGCATAGTCTTTGCATACCTGCCCAATCACGTAGTAATTGAAAGCTTCAATAATTTTGTTTCCGGGTAGTATACTTTCTTCATACCATATGATGCATTCTTCTAGACTTCTGTCTTCTTGAAGTTCTGCATCATTCACCTTGATGTAGTCTCGAAGCACCATGATCATTAGTGACCTTGCATAGCTCTTGATGCGTCTGAAGTTCTCATTTATAACCCACATGTTTTGATCGCTTGGACCACTCTTCTTCATTCCTTTTGGTAGGTCATTCAGATTCACCATCTTTGGCATTTCAACCCTGCCATATCTTGGTGTGGATTCCAAGTAAAGAGCTACTTTGTTGAACCAGTTAATATGTTCATGACATCCACCTGCACAAATGATATCACGAAAAGATCTGTTAGTGGTATTAGCACTGCTAGATCCTCCTAGACTGCTTGCATTTCCACCAAACCAATACTCTAATCCTCCTTTTCTGGTTGTGCTATTCATTCTGCCAGCAGCAGATCTGCCTCTGCCTCCTCTTGAGTTGCTTCCACCACTATTGGCTATTTTAGACATTATGTGTTGCATCATGCCTTCCAAATGACTAAACCTTTCTTCCCCATTTTTGGCGTAATCAATCAGTGTATGCACAGATTCACGAAGAGAAGAAACAGATTCTGAGATGGTTTCATAGGAACCTCGAAGGTAGTAAACTTTAGTGTTGATGGAGTCAATATCCGTGTGAACATCTTTGTTGGTCCCAAAAGAGGTAGGGTGAAAGTCCAGAGGGGGGGGGGGGGGGGGTGAATAGACTTTCAAACTTTTTCGCACAGCACAACAATTGCTAAGACAGAGATAAACCAAAACTCTTAACTAGATTGTTAGAGTATGGTGCACAGCAGAAATAAATAAACATAAAGTGTGTGTGAGATTGTGTGAGCAGTATATCTTCGTGAGAGCGAATATGTAAAGAGCAATATGTAAAGAAAGCAGTAAAGAACACAAGACATGCAATTATAGTGGTTCGCGAGGTGGTGTAATCCTCCTACTCCACTTGCTCTTTTCTCCAAGAGCCAATTCACTATATCTACCACTCCTCGGTTCCAAGATACAATGAATTTCCGTGATCTAGTGCTTTGATTACAAAGCCCGCACTAATCACGCCCAGTGACACCACATTGCTACTTCGGGTTTCACGTCGCCGCGCTACTATCCCAGGATTTCACGACTCCGCGTTACTTTCCCCCCGTCTTCCACACTCCGGTAGAAACGTATCCCGTGATCTGGTGCTTTGATCACCAAGCCCACACCAATCACGCCCAGTGCCTCCGACACTGCTGCTTCGGATCTCACAGCTCCGTGTGACAATCTAGGATTTCACAGCTCCGTGCTACTTTCCTCCCTTCTCTTGTTTTGCTCCAAAACAAGTGTTGTCTTGCTTCCAACTTCTGAGACTCTGTAGATGATCTTCAATGATGCGCAGGTCTCTTTGATGAAGATAAACACTCTGGAATGATTTCTCTTGACAGCTCTGAGTGTTTTCTCTCTTTGAATATATCAAGTAAAGCACTTGATATTTACGCGCTGTTTTGCTCTGTTTAAGAACTCTCAGAATATTTCTCTTTTGAAGCTCTCTGAGTTCTTTTTCTCACACTTGAAGATTTTAGCTCTTAGAATTTTAGCTCTCTGCTCTTTCAAGCTTAATTGCTCTATTCGATCCCTTTGATGGATTTGAATTTTTTGCTCTCTTGTTCGTGAGTTCGTTCAACTGCTCTATTGCTCTTGTATTCTTCAAGTCTTCATATCTTCATCATTTTATAGCTGGTAATGAGAATCTGTCCGTTGGAAAGATACGCTCTCATTTTTGAAATCTTGTATCTTTTGTCAGAGATCTTATCTTATCTTCTGCAAAAATGTCTGAAAGAGATAAGCTAGCCGTTTGATGGAGTTTCATCTCCATGTAAATGAGCTCCCAAACTTCATCTGATATTCCTCTGGTTTTACGTTGAGTGAAAATATCTGGGTCTCAGTTTTGGTGTAGAATGGCTTCTCTGATCAGCTCTGAAGTGGTCCTTGTATCTTTGGGATTCAAAAATAATCTTTATTTTAATCCCATACTAGTTAGACTAGTATTTTCCTTGTGAGAATATTTTTCACTGTAAGTTCTGCTTCATCTTCTTCATTCTCTCGTCTGGGTGTTCTCAGACTTCAAACTGGCTTTGAACTTCCACCCAATTTGAATTTCTCCTTTGTAATTGACACCCAATTTCAATTGGCTTTGTAATTGGCACCCAATTTGAATTTCTCCATTGTAATTGGCTCCCAATTGACTTTGACTTGCAATTGGCTCCCAACTGCTCCTGGTGCTTTCAATTGCTTCCTAATTTGAATTGTTGACTTTGAAATTGGCTCCCAGACTTCTCCTGGTATTGAATTTCATCTCAGTTCAATTTGATCTCCATGTCTTCTTTCTTTGAATCGGTCCCCAACTTTGAAATTGCATCCCATACTACAACCTCAATTGGCTCCCAATTTCAATTCTACATTGGCTCCCATATTGAATTGATTTCCATGTGAAACTTGCTCCCAATTTCAATTGATTTTGATTTCTCTGAAACTGGCTCCCAATTTCAATTGCTTCGAACTAGCTCCCAATTTCAATTTCTATGAAATCGGCTCCCAATTCCTTTGAATTGGCTCCCAAGTGCAATTGCATCTCAATTGCCACCCAAGTGAAATTGCTTCCCAATTTCCACTTGTAATTGGCGCCCATAGCTTAAACTAGCACCCAACTCCATCAGATTAATTTAATTTGACTTCTCAAATTTTACCTTGTAAAATTGTTGATGATGAGTTTCAAACTTAAGCCATTTCGGATAATATATCAAGCATCATCCACTTCGTCCGTACAGCTTTTGATTAAATCTCCAATCACATTTGATGTACTTCTTTCTTTCCATAGATGCTTGATCTCCAAGTCAATTTCATGCATTCTTCCAATATTAATTTTCTTCACGAAAATTCTTCTGGGATATCTTCTTTGAGTAGTAGCGACGTGAATATTGTATCATTCATCTTCTTCTTCAATTTGCCATTTTCTCCAGACAAATTCTTGATTTTCGGCTTTATATCTTCTTCTTCTATTTTCATCCATTTTCCTCTGTTTTTCTCTTTTCATAATTAAATAATTTCCCGATCATGGTCTAAGACTCTACTAGACCTATGAAATAAAATTGGGGGATCTACAAATACAAATTTGGCATATCAAAACCATTACACTTTATTCCTAACAATCTTTGATATATTTTTCTTGTTGATGTACCACATTGAGAATTCCTTTGGTTTGATTCACAGATATTGCTTCATTGGTCTTCCTGTCATTTTTGAGAGATTGAGACAGTTGGATAAAGAACTCATTGAGCAATCCTTTGACATTAGTATTCAATCCGCCAACTTGTTTCTCAAGTGTTTGGTGTGTGTCAATTAGATGTTGTTGACTCTTTCTATTCTCATCGAATGATCCTTCGAATTTTCCTGTTTGTGTGTTGACTATGTGATCCACATGTGTATAAATTCCTTGAATCATGCTCTCCATTTGGTTCACTAATGTAACACCCGCCAAACAAGACCTATATAAAAGCCTTAACACATGCAGACTAAACGACAAAACTAGCACAACGGAAGAAATAACTGTGACACCCCAAAAATCCACATTCAATCCATGGATTAATTGAGTAATTAATCCTATTTTATTTGAGGAATTAATTCCTAAAATCTTGATTTTTAATACTCAAGGACTAGAATTTGACTAGTCAACCTTTAAGTTGTGTTGTACCTTGTGCTTTGAGGGGAGTTCCCTTGTTCCTTACACTTTCTAAGGGTTAGTAAGGGCATCCTTGTCTTTTCACCAAGATTTAGTATTGTAACCTAACATAGAAGACTTTTTCATTTCATTCCCTACAATTCTTAGAAATTAGTTCTACCTTCTCTCTAGAAAAGAAGTGTAGCTTATTCTCCAAGTTGAGACCCTTGTCAAGATTCCCAGATTTGCTTCCAAGATTCAACCTTTCACCTATTTGGGCATCTGGGAGGGTAAGATCTAAGTTCATCTTGTGTTTTTGGTTCCATCTTAGTTGTCTTTTTCTTAAAGGTAGGATCTTTATGATCTTTTGGTTTAATCTTGAAGTGGGTTTGGAAAGTAAGCCTTGTGGAGAGCTTGTTGTGGTGTAAAGTGAAGTCTTTTGGTCTTCAAGAGGTAACCAATGCTCTACAAAACCTATTTTTCTTACCTATATGTGATTTCTTGGATTCTACATGTGTTTTGCTATGAAATGTGAGGGTTTATGCATTTGTCTTGTGATATTGCATATCTAGAGCTTGTATTTAGGGTTCCTTTGTGCCATTGCTTGGCATTTTCCATGGTTCAAGTCATTTTGTTGTGTTTGGTGAGATTTGGTGTGTTTTGGACTTGAATTTGTGTTTGGAGAAGAAAATCCCCGAAGGGATTTGTTGTGGAACAGGGATGTTCCCGCGGGCGGGGCACCACCCGCCGGCCTACCCGCGGGTACCTAGCCCTGTGGGAATGTGTTCTCGCGGGCGGAACCACGGGTGGGGCACTACCCGTGGGTCCACACGCGGGTACACGAGTGGAGTTGGATCGGGATTTGTTCCCCGTGATTCGTTTGCATCGGTATTTGGTCTTTTGACTTCCCGTTGTTCTTTTGTGGAACTATTTGAGCGTCTTCTTGATGTTTCGTATGTCTAGAACTATATGGTAGGTATCCATGTAGGACGTTGGTGTCTTGAATCGTGCTAAGTGTTCAACATTGTGTTTCGTTGGACCGAGAGGTGTCTTGTGTGTTCCTCGGAACTATCTTGAGTTTCTCCGTTGTTAAGCATGCTAGTTTATTGTCTTCACGCTAGCGTGTGTGTTGTTTGTACCTTCCGTTTGGGTGATGATAACTTGTGTTATTCATCGTTGTAGTTGGGCTGTGACCCGTTCCTTGATTGAGTATGTTTCATACCTTCGTTGTGATCCGTTGTTTGACTCTTGTTGAGTTGTCGTGCGTGTGTGGCTTTACCTGGATTGCAAGATTAGTGGTATGGGACACTAGTCACCAAGGTATTGCAGCGGTCCTCGTGGTGGCCGTGACATGATTATGGAGTTGTGGCCTGAGTGATGGGTCCACGTTTTTGGGGGATAACATGTGTTATCCGGGCATGTGTTGCCGTGATTGGTGGTTTTCGTTGGTGGTTGTTGGTGGGGGACGACGGTCCAGGGGGAATAAGGTTGGACTAAGAAGTACAAGGGTCCTGGAGGTAATGTTTGGAAAGAAGGTACAAGGTTGGGGGTAGCCATAAGGTTGGAACAGGGCATAAGGAAGACATACCAACTCGTGATGGGTGATGTTGCGAGGGCTTGTAAAGCCGGCGTTGTGTGATCTTCTCTCGTGACGTGTGTAGTCACGGAGGCTTTTGTTGTTTTGGCATGTGTTGCCGTTGGGTGAATCTTTATCCTTGCATGTGGTTAACCTTTGTGGTTTGGGATGTGTTCCCGTGTTATCCTTGAGAGTGATGAGCCTTGTGTTGACAGTTGATCTTGGTTTTGACTTATATATATATGTATTCCGTTTCGAAAATGGTTTTTATGACTTATATCTATCTATTTATGATACTTAATGGTATTGGTGGGTTACCAGCATTATTCGCTGACCGGGCGTCGTCCCAATGTTTATCTTTGTATCTTTCAGGTGATGTTTAGACGAGCGCGATGTCTAGAGCCTGGTAGCTTAGCACCTTTATCCTTGTTTTTGTGGCCTGTGCGCCAATGCAGTGAAAAAGACAACTAAGATGGAACCAAAAACACAAGATGAACTTAGATCTTACCCTCCTAGATGCCAAATAGGTGAAAGGTTGAATCTTGGAAGCAAAACTTGGAATCTGACAAGGGTCTCAATTTGGCTTGGAGAATAAGCTACACTTCTTTTCTAGAGAGAAGGTAGAACTAATTTCTAAGAATTGTAGGGAATGAAATGAAGAAGTCTTCTAGGTTAGGTTACAATACTAACTCTTGGTGAAAAGACAAGAATACCCTTACTAACCCTTAGAAAGTGTAAGGAACAAGGGAACTCCCCTCAAAGCACAAGGTACAACACAACTTAAAGGTTGACTAGTCAAATTCTAGTCCTTGAGTATTAAAAATCAGGATTTTAGGAATTAACTCTTCAAATAAAATAGGATTAATTACTCAATTAATCCATGGATTGAATGTGGATTTTTGGGGTGTCACATCCTCTCCCCCTTCAAAGAAGCTTCGTCCCCGAAGCTTGGGTACGACGAATTAAAAGCAAACGGTGAAAGGAAACGACATTGTGACAAGAAGTTCAAGAATAACTCTTTTGGTCAAAAACTCCAAAAGAACTCACAAGGATTCCAAAGTAAAGAAAGAAGGCATTTCAAATTCAGGGATTGGCAAGAGGTCAACAAACGGATAGATTGAGCATCAAGAACTCTGGCCTCAACACAACCACCGACTTCTAGACAACAACCAAGAACTAAACTACTAACTCCAAACACCAACTTACTAAGCTAGCTAAACAACAAGGCAACAAGCAACAACAAGCAAGCAGACAAGGCAAACAACAACCTATCACCAAGCTAACAACAGCTAAGAAGGAAACAACGAGGAGAAAGGCGAACGGGATTACCACAACACAAACTAAAACTCCTCGCTCTCCGACTCCTCGGACTCTTCGGACTCCTCTTCGTCTTCGTCTCTGTGGCTAGAACTGGCTTCAATCTGGTCCAGCTTCTGATGCACTGCGACGAACTGCGCCTTCATCAACGCAAAACCTTCGGCGATCATGTTGTTCTGCTGAAGAAGCAAGGTGACGACGTCATGCTCCATCTTTGTGCGAGCTTCCTTCCTTCTCCGTCTTTCCTCACTGTCCGAATCACTTTCTTTAGCTTCGGCGGCTTCCGGTGCTCCTACTTCTTCCTCTTGGTCTGCTTCCTCCTCAACTTCATCGTCACCGCCCAAACTCTGGACTGCGAGGCTCAACTTCCCGGCATGGATTCCAAGCTCAACAGCTAACTCCGCGCGCTCATCAGGTGCTTTCCTTGCAACCTCTTCTAACGTGATGTACTCACCATCATCCAACCGAAACAGATTACAACTCCGGAGATTGGTGGTATCCAACACCATCTTTCCCACGACTTTCGGGAGGCAACCGTCCACACTAACACCCTTCCTGACCAAGATCCAACTCAACACCATCCCATAAGGTAAGCTCTTCCGATTGTGATCCCGGCAAAACACCATGTGTTGCATCATCAAAGCAGGCAGGTTGAACTTAACCATATTCTTGAGGCAAAAGGCAAAGGTGCACTCCAACTTACCCAACAAACTGCTTTTGTTGTTATTAGGCAACAAACAGTCCGACACCAACATCACCAAAATCCTTTGCTCCGTAGACAACCACTTCTTTTCCGGCCTAGAGGCTTGAGTGAAACCACTCGTACGGCCCAACAGATAGCTCAAATAGTCACGGTACCCTATGGTATCCGTACTAACCCAAGAATGACCGTTGTACTAAGCCACTCTGGTAGCAGACAAACTCAACAACTGAGCCAACCTCTTCTCAGACAACACAACCTTCACACCTCTCACCTTAGAGGTGATCTCCAACTTATCGCCCTCCTTTGTCACAACCATGTGATGATAAAACTCTTTCACCAAACTCGGGTAAGTCTCGGCCCTTATGGCGAGAAACCCATCCAACAAACCTTGATACCTAAGATATGGAGTTTTGCTTTTTGCTAAACCATGATACCAATCTTCCCCCTAAGAACTGGCATGTCCCTGAGGTACTTTTTCGATCGATTTTACACCCTGCAAAATCTGCACTAAAAAACCAATTAATGTAAAATTACCTTCTTTGGGATACCATAATCCCACATTGACTATTCCTTTTAGGTATCGAAAATTACCATAATCCCACATTGAATGTTCCATTTAGGTATCGAATGATTTTCTTGGTGGCAAGAAGATGACTGTCTTTTGGCTTTGATTGGAATCTAGCACATACACCCACTGAGTGGGATATATCTGGTCGACTTGCAGTGAGATATAGTAATGATCCAATCATTCCTCGATATTTCGTTTCGTCAACGTCCTTGCCTTCATCTTCTTTATCCAATCTTAAAGACGTGCTCATCGGGATCTTGATTGAGGATTTTCCATCTTGACCAAATTTCTCTATAAGATCTTTTGTGTATTTGGCCTGATTGATGAATATTCCATCGTTGAGTTGCTTTACTTGTGAACCAAGAAAGTAGTTCAACTCTCCCATCATGCTCATCTCAAACTTATTCTGCATGAGCTTGGAAAATTTCTCACATAAAGTTTTATTAGTACTTCCAAAAATAATATCATCAACGTAAATTTGTACCAATAAAATGTGATCATTTTCTTGAATTCTAAATAAGGTTTTATCAACAAGGCCTTTTGTGAAACCACAATTAATTAAGAACGTTAATAGGGTGTCATACCAAGCTCTTGGTTCTTGCTTTAACCCGTATAACGCATTTTTTAATTTGTAGACCTTATTAATATCACCTTGTACCTCGAAACCAGGTGGTTGTTCAACGTAGACTTCTTCTTCAAGTAACCCATTTAAGAATGCACTTTTCACGTCTATTTGGTAGACCGTGAAATTTTTGTACGCGACATAAGCTAGAAATATTCTAATAGCTTCAAGTCTTGCAACGGGTGCAAATGTTTCGTCGAAGTCTATTCCTTCTTCTTGTGAATATCCTTTTGCCACTAATCATGCTTTATTTCGAACAACAATTCCTTCTTCATTGGCTTTGTTCCGGAAGACCCTTTTTGTTCCAAATACGTTGTAATTTTCGGGTCTTGGAACTAATTCACATACATCATTTCTTTTAAATTAATCCAACTCTTCTTGCATTGCATTAATCCAGTCTGAATCATTTAGGGCTTCTTCAATACTTGTGGGTTCCACCTGAGAAAGAAAACAAGAAAATAAAGCATCTATATTTGAGGATCTTGTTTTTACTCCTTCTCGTGGATCTCCAATAACTAGCTCTGGAGGATGATCTTTGAGTCATCTCAAGTCAGGTTGTAGATTGCATGGATTTTCCATGTTTCCTTGCTCCGTAGGTAAGTTGGAGGTAGACTCAACTTGTTCCTCAAATTGTTCTCCAACTTGTACTTCTGCTTGAGAATTTTGTATTTCCACGTGTGATTCTTTATTTACTTCCACATGTCCTTCACTATTGTAATCAATGTCCACTTGCTCTATTCCCTATACAACATTATCTTTCAAAGATATGTCAGCATTATTAAATGATTTTTCAACTTGAGAACTTTCCTGATCATTTTTGTTGCTTTGGGTTTCCTTCTTGTGGACTTCATCAAATGTAACATGAATTGATTCTTCTACCACCATTGATCTTTTGTTTAATACTCTGAAAGCTTTACTGGTAGATGAATATCCCAAAAATATTCCTTCATCTGCACGCTCATCAAAAGTCTTTAGATGTGTTTTACCATTATTAAGAATAAAGCATTTGATACCAAAAGTATGAAAATAGTTTAGTTTAGGTTTTCTCCCTTTCCATAATTCGTACGGAGTTTTGTTGTAAGAATTGTGTATCAAGCTTCGATTTTGCATATAGCAAGCAATGTTTATTTCTTCAGCCCAATATCTTTTAAGTAGCTCGGCTGACGTAATCATCAAATGTGCGGCTTCTTTTAGCGTTATATTTCTTCTTTCGACTACACCATTTTGTTGTGGTGTACGTGCGGCAGATAATTGATGTAGAATTCCTTGAGAATTGCAGTAGCTTGAATTACTTGATTCACGAACTCAGTTCCACGATCAGTTCAGATTTTTGCAATTTTCAAATCTTTCTCGTTTTGTAGTAGCTTTAGAAGTTCTGGCAGCTTTTGTTCCACTTCATTTTTCTTTTTGAGAATATCGTCCACGTGTACCTGGAAAAGTCATCAACAACAACTAGTGTATATTTCTTACCACTTATACTTACAGTGTCTACTGGACCGAATAGATCCATGTGTAGTAGACTTAGCGGTCTTGTTGTAGATTCTTGAGTCTTGGACTTGAATGATGACTTAATTTGTTTTCCTCTTTGGCAAGCATCACATATTTGATCTTTCTTGTAAACAATGTTGGGTAGACCTTCAACGAGGTTGTTTCTTGCGAGCTTATTGATGGTCTTGGAGTTTAGATGATTCAGCTTTCTGTGTCATTCCCAACTTGTTGTGTGTGAGTTGTTTGCTAGTAGACATACTAATTCTTTTGTTGTGTTCCAGTCAAGCACATACTTATTTTTTTCTTCCTTATTCATTCAAGCACAACTTCTCCCAAAAAATCATTCTTCACTTGACATTTGTCTTTGAAGAATTCTACTAGATATCCTTTGTCACAAAATTTACTTGTACTCAACAAGTTGAATTTTAAACCTTCAACAAAGGATACATCTTCAATTTTTAAACCATTGCGGGATATTATACCAATTCCTTTGGTTATGCCGTATCGTTCATTTCCACCGAATATGACTTTTGGTCCTTCGATATTTTTAAAGTCCACAAGACTAGATTTATTACCAGTCATGTGTCTAGAACATCCACTATCGAAATATCAAGTTTCCTACAAATAACTTACACATTTTTAGGTACACAACTTAATGTGGGTCCTTGGGTGTTAGTCATTTTTGGTACCCAAATCCACCTTGTACTCACTGATCTAAGTTTAGGTGATTTGTAACCATTAAACACTATATAATTGTAATTAATTTTTGCAAACATTTTTTGTGCCGGGTTTTGAAAATTGACTCGATTTTTTGACACTTGGGAATAAGATTGTTTGAGCCTTTGATAGGCATTAAATCTAGACTTAATCCATGGTTTAATATTATCAAACCAATCTTGTTTAGAGGGATAAAATTTCCCTGCCCCAATCCTTGGATTTCTTCCCATTTTCCTATGAGGACTTTGTGCACTTGACTCGTTGGTATGTTTCCATTTAGGAACAAACTTTTGCCTTTTTATACACTGCTTAGGCGAAATATTATTTCTTAGAGGCTTCGGCCTTGCAGCATTAAATTTTCATTAGTTTGATAACCAATTCCTTGTCTCATTGTGCTATCATGACCTTTTACAAATTTTACCACTTCGACTTTATTGTTTAAAGTAGTAGTAAAAGTGGTCAATTTCTCAGAGGCATGAGAACACGAAGGGTCATAACCTAGTCCGTTTTTATCACTTGAGGGTTTTTGCATATTTACCATTTTGTGCATTATTTTGAATGAATGTATAAATGTTGCTATAACCTCTCTAAGGTTGTGTTCTCTCACTTCCCTTGATATACACTCTTCTTGAAGACAAATAATTTTATCCTTCAAGTCTTTCACTTCAAGTAGAGCATTTTGCAATTTTTCATTTAATTCATCTTTTTCAAGAATTAAAAAATTATTGCGCTCTTTGAGTCGAGAGTGAGTGTCCATTACGGTTTAACAATCTTTGATTAAGTGAAAGAGGGACTCTTTGGAGAATGAAGAATTTACAGAGTCATAAGATTTAGATGTTACCTCATCTTCTTCATTTTCATTTGCCATAAGACACATGTCTTCGTAGGATGAGTTGTTGGAGATACTCATGCAAAACATTGCATTGTCATCTTTTGAGGTGTCACTTTCATCACTTGAAGATTCCTCTGACTCACTTATTTCTAGTGGGTCACTAATAAGTGTTTTTCATCTCTCCTTGTTGAATCTTTTATCTTTGGTCTTGAATTCTTCATGTTGAGAGTTAGAAATATTTGTGTATTGACTTTTACTTACCTTGGGGTGTGGACAACTTGCTGCAAAGTGTCCAGGCTTTCTATAATTGTAACACAGATTTGAATCTTCTTCAACAATTTCTTTCTTTGAATTTTTCGTTGCATTCCATGGTTTTCCTTGTGAATTTTTCTTGTAATCGCTTCTCTTCATGAATTTCCTAAATTTCTTGACAAAGAGAGCAAATTGATCATTAGGCAATAATTCATTATTTTGTACTGACCTTGAAGTTCATGGTTGTTCGACTATGAGTGCATTGTTCTTTTCTTCATGATCTTCCTCGATCCTTGACTTCATCTCAAATTCATAAGCCTTTAGATCACTAAAAAGTTTATCGGTTGGTAGAGTTTCTAGATCTCTATGATCTCTCATGGCCGTGACCTTCATATCCCAAGTAGATGGTAGACCACGTAGGATTTTGAATGAGATTTCCTTTTGATTAATGTCTTTTCCAAGATCATTAATTTCTCCTAAGATTTTGGCAAATCTTGTTTCCATGTCGGTAATATTTTCTCCACTTAGCATTTTGAAATCCTCGAATTTCTTTAATGCTATGGTGAGTTTATTATCCTTTTCTTTCTTGTCTCCTTCACCAATTTGAATGAGCGTTTCCCAAACTTCTTTTGCGGATTGGCAATTTCGAACCATTGGAAATATCGTGTCATCAATAGATTTAAACAAAATATCATTGGCAATATTGTCCAAGTTATTTCTTGTTCTATCTTCACAAGACCATTCCACCTTCGATTTTGGAATGTATTGTGCAGTGTCACTTGTTTGTACAGACGAAGTGTTGACTTGCAAAATTTCAATAGGACCACTAGTGATTACTTCCCACATTCCATCATGTAATGCTGATAAATGTACCTGCATGCGAATTTTTCAATCATCAAATTTTTCTAGAGAGAATAATAGATTTTGGGCAAGAGCCATATCTCTTTTCATCATCTTGATTTTTCGAGATCTATCTAGCAGTCAAAATTCACTCAAATAGACAACCGCTCTGATACCAATTGTTGGTCCCGATAGGGTGGTAAAAAGTCTAGAGGGGGGGGGGGGGGGCTAATACACTTTTTAAATTTTTTCACAATTAATAACTCTTTGGTAATTTCCAACTCTAAGTAACAAATAAATAGAGAAGAGTTTAACTTGAACTTGCACAGCGGAGTAAATATGTGTAAAGAGCTATGCCCAATCAATAAATTGAATCACATGCACGTGTTAGATAAGCTCAGTTGATGTCTAAAGATAACAAAAATATCTTGAATGTTTAGAGGAGATGGTTCACTCAATATTTAACAATATCATTCAAGATTATAAATAAATTTTCCTGTCACGTTAACCGTATGATAAATGTCACATGTAACACGTCAAACTTGCTTAGAATAATTCAAATGTTAAGCAGGGAAAGTTTGAGTTACCTGCATACGTGAAAACACATTAAACCCGAAAGATTAAGATAGACAGTGAATAGTAAACGAGTTACACAGATGATGAATAAATAAATAACGCGAATTACGTAAGTGCGGTACGTAAATGAGAGAGGCAATTTATAGTGGTTCGGAAGTGGCGTAATCTTCCTAGTCCGCTTTACTCCATTCACTTCTAGGAGTAATTCACTATTTTCAACACACAGTTACAATAGTGAATAAGCGCTACACAAGCACTTCTTCCGGATGTCTTGCACATAGCTACACCCAACTTCGAGTGTCTCGCACACAACTACACTCAACTACGAGTATTTCGCACACAGCTATACTCAACGCCAACTAAGTGTTTTGCACACAGCTACACTTAGTAACCACGAGTGTTTTGCACACAGCTACACTCACTAGAGTATTTTTGCACATAGCTATACTCTTTCTACAATTACAAATACAAAGGTAATTGTATCTCTCTCCAACTAATTTTGAGACTATTCAGACTAAGTCTCTCTTCTAGATATTTTGATGAATATTTGAGCACTTGTATTTCTAGAATTCGCACTTGTTTATCCGTCTATTTCTCTTCAAGTCTTCATGGCCTTTTATAGAAAATAAAATATATCCGTTGGAGTGGGATAATTTGATATTTGAAATTTGAATCTTCATAGCATGATATTGTTGACAATAGTAGGTCTTCAATTTTGATTTGATTGTCAACTTGCCTGACAACATAATATTTTATCTCAACTTGATATTCAAGTTGTTTCTTAAAATATTATTACTTTTGCCAATTTTGAATTTCAAACGTCTCTTTGCAATAAATCCTTCTGATAGAATTTATTTTTAGGATAAGATCTTTTATCCAGGCCTTCATAAATTTTCCACCGTTCTGATCATATCTTCAGACAATTTGGATTCTTGTGACATGTGGGATGAATCAAAATAAATTCTTTCGAATTTATCTCTTTTCTGACCATCTTGCTTCTTTGCCATATTTTGCTCCTTAAAGGATACAACTTGCTTGTGAACCACATTGTGCTTCTTTGGATCTTGCTTGTTTGACCTCGGCACTTAGGCTTGTTTGACTTAATACATCGTGCTTTTCTGATTAGGCTACATTGTGTTTGTTGAGGCACATCGTGCTTGTTGATATTGTGCTTGTTAAGACATCGTGCTCCTTGGCATTGTGCTCTTTTGAGAAATAGAAATCGTGTTCCTTGGCATTGTGCTCTTTTGAGACATCGTGCTCCTTGGGCACATCTTGCTTGAACGAATTCTTGACTTGTAAAAAATATGTACTTGGGGGGGGGGGGGGGGTGGAAGAATCGATCTCGGGTGTGATCGTTATGAGTAAGGACTTCTACCATTTCGCCATTAGGCTCATCCAATTACTACAAAAAAACGCGGAAATAACGACCGATTTAGCGACGGATACACTCCGTTGCTAATGTAGCAACAGAATAGCGACAATTTAGTGACCGATTTTAATTTTTTGTGAAATAGAAATTTAGCGACGGCCTAGTGATGGATTGGCGACGGATATTGCAACGGAACATTATTGTCGTTAAATACGTAGCTATTATTAGCAGGAATTTTTTGCGCAAATCTTAGAGACTAGCGACGGAAATATATATCCGTCGCCACTCTTTCAAGTGGTATGTGTCCTGATTCAAGTTTAGCGACGGATACGGATATCCGTCGCTAAAATTTGTACGGATTTAGACATCTTAGCGACGGATTTGTGGATCCGTCGCTATATAACGAAGGACGATGAAATCCGTCACTAAGATTTCTAAGATTGTTTTTGGGTATCATTTGCCTAGCGACGGACTGACAAATCCGTCGCTAAGATGCCTACATAGTTTTTTCGAAGATTTCCTTAGCGATGGAATGTTATGTCCATCGTTAAATTTTTAAACCAATTTTTTTTTAAAGATTTCTTAGTGACGGATTTGCTATTCCGTCGCTAGGTGTAGGAGTCTAGTAAATATTGAACCTTATTTTTAATAAAATATAACGACAAAAGTTATAATCCGTCGCTAGGTCTCATAAAGTTGTAGTCCTAACTCCTAAAGGTTTTGGAATCTCTCACTTTGACCTATTCTCTCACGCTCTGAACGTCGCCAAGCTAAAGTTGTCTCCCCTTTCACCATATCACCACCGTCGACTGGTATCTGCACCTTCCGGCGAACAGCACCCTCAAGTTCACCACCGTCCAATTCAGTCCTCAAGTTCACCACCGTCAACTGGTATCTATTTCCAGTCCTCTTCGCCCAGATTGATTTTGGATTATTTATTTCCAGATTGTGTTATGAAATTACATATTTCCAGATTGTAGATATTGATGCTGATACACCCAGTCCTCTTCGCCCAGTTTTCCAGTCCTCTTCGCCCAGTTATGCAATTGCTCTCTTTGTGGTCCATGGAATTGAACATGGAGTAGCAGTAACTGTAAGACTTCCGTTTATTGATCTCTCCTAATGTCTAAATTACCACAGAAGCTGCTTAAACTGTTCTAATTGCCAAACCAGAAACTCTGTTTAACATACCATTACTGTTGCATTCTACATTATGTATCAAGCAATTAAATATTTGGTCAGGCTAATATTGTATGTGGTCTTTGATTGTTTAACTAAGCTACCCATTTTGGTTCTTTGACTGTACTTAATTAATATCTATCAAACATCCAATTACTATCCTTGTGATTTTATCAATTATTGAAGTGTTACTAATTTATTTGTTGTTGGTCCACATCTCAATCCTTATGAGATTGTGTAGCTATAATTATGTATCTTAAGCTCATCGTTTTTATGTGATGAGAAACTGTTTCATGTGTTGTCAATCTGTTTCACAACATATTTAAATTTTCTTAAAATGATTACATTATAAAATATTACTGACATGCCACTTCAAATCTAGTTGACGTGACAGAGATAGCTAAGTATAAGAATTATGGTTAGAGGGAAGGAATTAGGAGAAAAAGAATAATGTGAGAATAAAGTATGGAATTCAAATTATGTTATTTGATATAGAAGAATAAAATTATTGGGATTGAGAAAATGGAATGGAATAGATGGTTGGTGTAGTGGGGGGCTTTTAGGCTTTGGGTAGAAAGAGAGATTTAAGAGGGGATCTGTTTTGGTTTTTGTCTGATTCTCTTCATTAGTTTGCACACCTTCAAAAAGAACAGTGCTGTCAACTTTACTGAAAGAATGCTCAAAAAGAATAAAGCATATATATATATATATATATATATATATATATATATATATATATATATGAATGTATTTTAATAAATTTCTTATAACTGGAACACATTGGTTAGTTTCACTTCTTAGATGATGATGATAACAATGGATTGATATATGACAGTCACTTCTGATATCTAGATCCGATGATATGAGAATATGATTATTTACTTGAATATTTTGCAGACTCAATTATTTACTTGAACTGCAGGAACCCGAACTTGTTTAAGTTGCAGAGGATAATTATTATTCATCATCAAAAGAGAAGAGAAGAAGAAATTAAAAAGGTTTGTTATCTGTTTTGTCTGCATTTTACATTTGTTCTTTAATAGCGGGATACACTTCAAAAGGAGCCTGATCTGTTTGAGTGCTTTAAGCATACGCACCAAAAGAAGGATGGTACGTTCGTTGATGAGAGGTCAAAGAGAATCGCTGTAAGTATAACCTAACAACCGTATATTGTTAAATTGATAAAATTCAAATATGCCTTTATATATTTGTCTTATTTTGTAGAGATAAATTCACTTTTGGTCCTACATTTATTGCGCATTGGACACATTTTGTCCGCTTTTATTAATTTTGTCACATTTTGCCCAGACTTTTTGAAAGGTGGACATTTTTAGTCCACCGTTACATTTGCTGTTAAACAGTCGTGAAGTAGGAGGATAATTCTGTCCTTTAATGTGCAATCTTCATTAGCCTTCAATTTGTAAGTTCACCAGCTTCTTCACCATTTGCAGACCCAATCCTTTATCATTAGTGAGCGTGTGCTCCTCAAGTCCTTGTGGGAAATAGTAGACCTTCGAGTTCACTGGAGGCATTTGCACCATCCCTCCGGCACAGGCATGCCACAACTGCGGGTCCAAAGACTTGTCATTTATCTCCTTCATTTCTCTAATCTTCCTTCGTATTTTACAATTGTTCTGCTAATACCAGACTGCGGAAGACACGTCTCTATTCCGCTCCACTTCATAATAAACGTTTAATACCAAAATTCCAGTAAGAAACAAGAAAAAATACACACACACCAAACATTTACATTACAAACACCGAAACATATAGGGAATAGAGACTAGGTGAAGACAAGAGATCAACAAAGTGTACCTGTAGAGGCTTCGATCCAGAGCGCCGATTTCGCACGTGGCTGTATGTTTCTAACATGGCTAAGCTCTTCGCTTCACATGGATTCAAGGCGACCATAATCACTACCCCTGCAAACCAACCCGTCTTCTCTAAAGCCCTAGACAAGTATACGTAGTTAGGGTTCCAAATCCATATCCGTTTTCTTGAATTCCTGGCCGTCGACGTTGGCTTGCCGGAAGATTGCCAGAGCGTTGACAAAATCCCCTCCATTGAAGCGCGCCCCAGATTCTTCAATGCCTGCGCAATGCTCCAAGTCCCACTTGAGAAAATCTTACAAGAGCTCCTACCCGATTGCCTCATCGCCGATATGTTTTTCCCTTGGGCTACTAACGCTGCCACGAAGTTTGATATCCCAAGATTGATCTTTCACGGAACCAACCAATTATCGTTGTGTGCTGTGCATAGCTTCAGAATTCACAGGCCTTTTAAGAATGTTTTGTCAGATTCTGAGCTCTTTACAATTCCCAATCTTCCCCACGACTCAAACTCACCAGATTGCAAGTTTCTCCGTTTGAACGAAGCGAATTTGGGAATCCGATAATGGAAGTCATGAGACGCGTTAGGGAATCGGAAGAGACGAGCTACGGCGTAATCTTTAAGAGCTTCTATGAGTTGGAACCAGATTATGTAGAGCATTACAAGAACGTTCTAGGTAGAAGCGCATGGTTAGTTGGGCCTCTTTCCCTTTTCAACAAGGACGCAGAAGATAAAGCTCAAAGAGGGAAGAAATCGTCAATTGACCTGCTAAAATGCTTGAAATAGCTGGAGTGCTAGACTCCTAGAAACCCAATTCCTGAAGGCTGATGACAAAATATACGTGAAAGGACATAATTGCCCTCATACTTCACGTCGGTTTAAAAGTAACGGTGGACCAAAAGTTTCCACCCTTTAAAAAGTCTGGGTAAAATGTGGCAAAATTAATACAAGCGGACAAAATGTGCCCAATGCGCAATAAATGTAGGACCAAAAATGGAGTTAACTCTATTTTGTATATGCTTTTAATTGTAGGACGAAATACAAGTACGGCATGATGCTGCAATGCAAGAGGCGGAAGGGTCAACTGAGCCACCAGTTATAGACATGTCACTGATATATGTGGATGTTGTTGGTGGGGTAAAAAAACAGCGTATCTATGGCTTAGGGTCCAAGTCATCTACATTTATCAGCAGGAATAGCTGTAGGTCATCTGCTACTTCACAATTTCAACAAGAGGCAATGAAGGATATGGTGAACCAACAGTTAGATACCATGCGAGTTGAGATGGAAGCTAAACTACAAGCTGAAAGAACTCAAATGCAGGTTCAAATGCAAGCTGAAAGAACTCAAATGCAGGTTCAAATGCAAGCTCAAATTGCAAGTTTGATGGATGAGTTGCGTCGCAATGGCATGTTATCCAATCCAAGTACTCAAGCTCAACATTCGGCTAATTCAAATGATGAAACCTTAGGAGATGATTAGATTATGTTTATTAATATATTTGGTACTGGTTCTAATGATGTACCATTATACTACAACACTTTTGTTGTTGCTATTCACTTTGAATGCTTTTTAATATAGCATATTTTATAATTATATTATTCAAGTACTATATTATAGGCTTAATGCATGTTTCTGATATTAATTAGCGGGTATAATTGTTTTATTAATTTTCAAAATTTAGGGACGAACAAATATGGTAGTAATGTAACGAAATAGCAACTGAAAAATCCGTAGTTAAATTTAGCGACGGATATTTCTGTCACTAAGTTGTAGTTAAATTAAATTAAATTCAAATAGTAATAAAAGAATAGCGATGGATAATTTCCGTCGTTATATTAACGACGGACGGTAGCGACGGTCATGTCTGTCGCTATATTTAGCGACGGAAATATCCGTAGCTAAGTCGTTGTAAATCTCGTCGCCGGAGCATAGTAGTAGCAATTTAACGACGGAATTTTTGTTGCTCTCGCGACGGAATTTTCGTCGCTAATTATGGTGACGAATTATTCCGTCGTTATTTGCTCGCAATAGTCCTCTTCGGATTCGTCGTCGAAATGAATTTAGCGACGGAAATTTCCGTTGCTAAGTCTAGCGACGGAAAAAAATTTGTCTCGGTAACTTTTAGCGAGGAGGGTTTTTGTGACGGACGGATTCCGTCGCTAATCCGTCGCTAAATACTTTAGCGACAGATTTTCACTATTTAGCGAAGGAATTCGTCCGTCGCTATTCTTGTGTTTTTTTTGTAGTGAATCATTTGTTGTAACGCCATTGCTTAATACTTCTTTCCCGGATGTATACTCGTAGGACCAAAATTAATTCTCCAAATTAATTTTGTTCTTCATGAGGTAGATTTTCCATTGACTTGATGTTTTGGATTATGATGCTTGTACTAGAGACCTAAATTGTAAGGGGATCTAAAGTACATTTGGCTCATCAAAACTTTATTACAAAAATATTCCTATCAATAAGGTTTAAGAAAAGTGGGGTGTTACAATCCGTCTCTTATAAATCGTCTCTGATTGCATTGTAGCAACTTTTCGGAGTGAAACATCCATCATCACCTACTGACCAAATGATCTTATCCTGACTCTGCTGCACAGCTAAGGGAATATTTAAGATGAGATTGGCATCCCTAGTGGAGAACATAATTCTGATAATATCTTCATCCCATCGGGGCTCCTCTATCAAGATCAGATCAGCTACCTTTGCATTTTCCATAAGAGGGTATGGGATTGATTGCACTTTGGGATTGGACTTATCCGGGAGCTAATCGTCTTTCCAAATATTGATTTTAGAACTGTTACCCACTCTCCACCTGCTATGTTTTCTGATTATGTCTTGGGTTTGAGACAGGCTGCTCCAGATGAAGGAAGGGTTTGAACCCACCTTGGCATCCAAGAAAGATGAACCAGGGTAGTATCTTGCCCTGTATATTCTTGTTGCTAGGGAATTCCGATCATTGATTAACTGCCACGATTGCTTAGTCAGCCTGGCTAAATTGAAGTCCCTAAGGTTCTTAAAACCTAACCCTCCCCATCTTTTAGGGTGACAGAGTTTCTCCCAAGATTTCCAGTGAATACCTTTATTCTCCCTACTACACCCTCCACCAAAACGTGTTCATAACATTCTTAATCTCTCTACATAATCCTAATGGTAAAAGAAACACTCCCATGGTGTAAGAAGAAATAACTTGAATGACACTCTTAAGCAACACAGCCTTACCCGCCCTTGACAAGAATTTATTGTTCCAACTTTGAATACGGGTTATGATTTCCGATTTGATAAAACCCAGAACCTCCCTTATATTCCTCCTAATAATCATGGGCAGTAATAAATAATTTCTAGCTCTCCTGACCCTTTTCACTCCCAAGATATTACTCACAATATCACTGGTCCCTTCCCCACATTCGCGCAGAAACAACCAGAAGATTTGTCAAAATTTATATATTGACCAGAAGCTTGGTCATATAAAGATAAAAGCTCCTTGACACTTCTTGTCTCCTCATGATTAACCTTGAAGAAGACATAACTATCATCTGCAAACAATAAATGACTCACACGAGGTGCAAATTTTGCCACTGAAATTCCATGGAGTTTTCCCTCAGCCTCGTACATTGACACCATAGCACTGAAACCTTCAGCTATTAAAAGGAAAAGATAGGGGGAGAGAGGGTCCTCTGTCTGAGCCCACGGCCTAGAATGATAGGACCAATCTCTTCACCTTGATTAAGGATAAAGAAGCTAGTTGTGGTACGCAAGTCATTATCAGATTCACCCATCTACTGTCAAAATCCTGCTTTAGCATTACATCCCTTAATGTAGCCCATTCCACTCTATCATAGGCCTTGCTTATGTCCAATTTTAGAGCAGCAAACCCCTCACGGCCTTGATTTTTCTTCTTCAAGAAATGTGATCAACCTTCCCTAGATGAAGGCACATTGATTGATGGAAATTATCCCCTCCAGAATAGGCTTTAGACGATTTGCCAAAGCCTTTGTGAGGATTGTATAGGCAATCGTGCATAGAGCAATCCGCCTGAGGTCTCCCATGGGCTCTGGTTTAGGCTTTTTTGGAATTAGCACAATGGGGGTAGTATTGAGTCCCCTCGGCAGTTCGCCAGTTGAGATAAAGTTGTTGCACAGGTGAAGCATACTACACTCAAGAATGTCCCAGTAAGTTTGGAAAAAACATGGATTAAGGTCGTCATGCCCCGGGCTCTTGTCTGGATGCATACTAAAAGCTAGGTTTTCTTCACTTCTCACATTTTGGTGATCTTTGTTCGAACAATGTAATCGCACCAAAAAATAAATAAAACTCAAGCATTGGTTCATCTTTGTATGCATATCTTCGTGATAGCATTTCTACTTCATTCACAGTTGACCTCTCTGACACATTTATGGGTCGCAGATGTCCGATTTGAAGCTATATTGCGCACAGATCTGTACTTCATTTCTCTGATTTCGAAGACCAATCGTTGTTCATTTCCTTTTTTACTTTCAAAGTTGCGTGATCCTAGTTGTTTGAACCTAGCTTCACTGTTTGGCAGATTGTTTCTTTATTTTGACTGCAATTTCGCAACACACACATCTACAATTCCTAAAGTGTATGTATCTACAAGTTAGAAGACATGCATGTCAGATCTGAGTATAGATCTGGGTGTTTGGACTGCTATGTTCTCTTTAAAATGCATATCGAGTGAAGTGTGGAAGATCTACGAAAAGGTTAGTGTGGTTTAGGGTTTTTTTTCCTGTGATTTCCAATACGAATCTAGGATAATATTGAACCGCTTTTAAATTTCTTGATTTCTAATTTCTGCAGATTTTCTAATCGGTTCTTAAGCCAGGATTTGAAAGTTATCCGCAAGTTAAGTGTTAGTTTTGGTCTTGAAAGTTAAGTGTTCTGTTCTTGATTTATATTTGATCCCTAGCTATCTACAAGTAAGGACAATAGCAGTCACTGAATGATGCAAACATGTTTCAGACACAACTTGAAAGCTTGAATAGTAAACAATCTGTCAGTAGAGTGCTTTTTTTCCATGAAATTTGTTGGTTATTTGCAATCTCCATAATCAGGCCAGTAGAATGTTTGTTATATCTACTCTCACTGCCCAGAAGCGATTTGGCAAAGGGTGGCTTATTAGAATAGCAACTATCAGGCACAACCACATTCTCTCGATGCTCATCTCCGCCATGTCGAAAGAGATCGATGCATCTGGCGATTGGCCAGTCGACGTCCAGACAGTTGTGGACGACCATTGGAGCATGCTAAAACAGGTTCTTCGGTATGTTAAAGGGACCTTGCATTATGGTCTACCTATTCAGAAATCTTCGTCCTTTGATGCCCACACTTTCTTGGATTCTGACTGGGTTGGTAACCCGAGTGATCAGAAATCCACAAGAACGTTTGCTGTGTTTTTGGGTGGCAATTTGATTTCTTGGATTTGCCATAAGAAGCGTACTGTGCCGCGCTCCTCGACTGAAGCCGAGTATAAGGCGCTAGTGGATGTCTCTGCAGAGGTCACGTGGTTGGTATCTTTGTTGAAGGAACTCGGTTTACCGCTTGTCTTGCCTCCTAAGCTGTGGTGTGACAACTTAGGTGCCACATACATGTGCCCCAATCCCGTGTTTTATGCTCGCACAAAGCATGTCGAGATCGATTACCACTTTGTCCGGGATAAGGTGGCGAAGAAGGAGATTTTGGTTCATTTTATTTCTACGAAGGATCAACTGGCTAACATTTTCACCAAAACTCTCGTGGGAGCGCGTTATGCTTATCTTCGTTCCAAGCTCAATGTGATGGCTCACCAGCCTTATGCTTGAGGGGGAGTGTTAGAAGTTGTAGTACTCTAGGACTCTTCTATTATGATTATATGTATCACTTGTACTCTTTACGGTTACTATTGAATTAGTAGTTTTTCACGCGCATTGCGCGATTCGGATAATGCCAAATATTTATTTTTGGAAGATGTTGATGCCTAATAAATAATTGAATGTTGAATTTACTTATTTAATTGAGTAATTCTAATTTTACAAATGTAAAAATAATATAATTGAGATTAGTTATAATTGTCATTAAAAATAATTATTTACAATTTTGTAAAAACGCTAATCTAAATACTTAATTAAAAAATGACAATCACCATAATTGTAAAAAATTAAAGATTATTTCTTTTATTTTTATTTTTTTCCCATTCATCATCTCAATGAATTACTCATTGCTAAAAGCATGGTCCACTGCTAAAGGGGACAATATAATTATACCATGAATTAATGTTCACTTATTGTAATTTTTTTTATTATCTAAAACGATATTTAAATTATATTCATATAATTAATATTATCTATCTGCAACTAACAGATTATGTATTTTCAATTAATAAATTGAATATACATAATATATTAATTGTAACATCTACATAATTTATTAACTGAACGTATATAATATTTTAACTGCATGTACATAATATATTAATTGTAATAGATTCATAATTTATTAGCTACATATACATAATATGTTACTGCAGATACGTAATATGTTAGCGGCAAATATATAATATGTTGATTCTTTGTGCTTCAGTAGGTTGAGAAAGTATGTACGGATAGATACTATATTGGAACAGAGTCAGTAGTACTAAAAAAATACATAATTTATTAACTGTAGCTTGCAGGTACATAATATGTTGATTGTAACACGTACATAATTTAATAACTAAAAGTACATAATATGTTAACCGTGTGTACATAATACGTTAATTGTGTATACATAATACGTATATTGTAATTAATACATAATTTATTAATTATGTTAAATGTAACTATATAATATGTTAAATTCAAGTACATAATATGTTAATTGTAATAGGTACATAATATTTTAACTACAGATCAGATACATAATCTAAAAATTGCTTTGGATTAGGGTCCACAATGTAAAATAGACATTGGTCAATGGTATAAGAATTGTAAATGAGGTATTTAAAATGAACTAATTAAATTTAAAAAATAGTTTTGGGGCTCAAATTCATTTTTCAAATTCGTCTCACAAACTAAAATTTGTGAGACAATCTCACAAGTTTTTGCTCTACCTATAAAAGCACTCAATAAAAAAATTTCTAAACCTGATTCGCTACTTGTTCGTGTCTTCAAAAGCCGGTATTTCCCGCATTTTTCATTCTTTGATGCCACTATGAGTAGTAATTCATCTTTTATTTGGCAAGACATGTTGGAAGCGCAGAGAGTTGTATTAGGGATGGTAGGAGTACGAGAATTGGCATTGACCCCTGGCTACCTACTGGAGGAGGAGCCTACCACTATTTTGAGAACTGAGGAAGAGAAATGGACGGTGTAAGCAATTACGTTGGAAGGCTAAAATTAAATACGGACGCAGCTTTCAATGATGCAAGAAATGTTATGGGGCTAGGTTGGGTTTTGCGTGATGAGGTGGGCTGGTAATTGGCGGCGAAGACTGTTCGAATAATGGGCAAATTTCCAGTAAAAGAAGCCGAAGTCATCTATATCCGGGAAGTCCTTAGTTGGTTACGAAACCTGAGTGGGAGATGTTGATGTTGAAACAGATTCTCAGCTTGTTTACTATGCTTTATGTTCAGACTCTTTTATTTTGGTTTTATTATTGATGATGTAAAGGAATTGGCATCTAGTATACATGGTGTTGATTTCTATTGTGTTAAGCGATATGTGAATCGTGCTGTTCATAGGGTTACTCGATAAGCCGTTTCTGTGTCAGATTGCGGGGAGTGGTTTGACATTCCGCCTTCTTATCTTGTTGATTGTCTCTCTTTTTCTTGACTCAAAGTGTTTTTTTCAAAGTTATATGGAAAAAGAATTCCAACTCTATAAAGGAATACCAAGCCAAAGAGGAGTAGTTATTGAAGAATACTAGTTCTACAGGGAATTGTTATTGAAGTTTTTCTAGTTCTTGTCTGATTAGGAATAGCTTTGTTATTCACAAATCTGTTAGGAGTACCTACTATAAATAAGGGTTGTCCTTTATTGTAGAATTCAAGCATTCAACATTAATCTTGTGAGGTACAAGTCTTTTAGAATATGATACTAAATTCCCCTAGAAAGTAGTACATGTGTTTAGGTTTCAATAGTTTGGTAGGAAAGATCATTCAATTGTGTAATCTCAGATTCCAAATTGAGAAGTGCCTTGCAGATTAGGGTTGTTTGTCTGGACTGCGTTACAGATCGTTTGTGTTACAACGTCAGTTTCAACATCACTGTGTGCTGCGCTTATATATATTTCAATTGGTATCAGAGCCAAACTGCTTAAGTTATTAGCAGGATCCTAATGGAGTTTCCCAGAGAAGGACTGTCAACCACCAGGCCCCCTGCTCTTTTTGGTACAAATTTCTCCTACTGGACAGCTAGAATGAAAATATAAATTTTGGCACAAGGAGAAGGAGTCTGGGAAGCCGTTGAAGAAGAATGGAAGAATCCAGTTGATGATAAAGGTAATCGAAAACCTAAAACAGAATGGAACGAAGAAGAGCGAAGGAAATATAATTACAATTCAAAAGCAATGAACGCTATCTATGGAGCAGTAAGTGAAGATACTTTCAAACTAATTGCTACCACTGGCATAGCAAAAATTGCATGGGATATATTATGTAATCATCATGAAGGGAACACATCTGTCAGGCAATCCAAATTACAAATGATACAGACAGACTTTGAAAACTTGAAAATGGAAGAAGAAGAGAACATCACTCAATTTAGTGCCAGAGTTTTAAGCATCTCCGGAGATGCGTTTAACCTAGGCGAACCTATTCCTGAACATAGGCTCGTCAAAAAGGTCCTACGTTCCCTACCTGAGAGATTTATGATAAAGGTTACAGCCATCCAAGAAAACAAAGATCTAAACACCTACAAACTCAGCGATCTAATGGGAAATCTTCAAACATATGATCTTGAGATACTGAAAAAAGGGAAAAATAATGACAAAGGAATTGCGTTCCAATCACAGCAGAAAGAGAGTCCAGAAATTGATACTGAAACCATGGAACAATCAATTGCTTTCCTAACAAAGAATTTCAACAGAGTTCTCAAAAAATTCAACAAATTTAGAAACAAAAGTGCTTCAATCAATCAAGGGAACTTCCAAACTGGACAAAATCAATCTATTTCACAAGGAAGGGAGAGTCCAAAATCTGAAGGAGTTCAGTGCTACCAGTGCAAAGGGTTTGGACACATCCAATCAGAATGTCCAACATACTTTAAAAAGAAGAACAAAACATATATGACAACACTAAGCGATGACTCAGATAGTGAAGAAGACACCAACACTTCGTAGCATTCACCGCAAATCATGAGAATGACAACGGAAATGAAAATGATATGCAAGAACTGCTAGAGTCATATACCCAGCTGAATGCTAAATGGGAACAAATCATCGAAGTGAATCTAGAGCTCATGCAAAAATATCAGTTTCCAAAAGGTGAAAAAGAGAGAGAAGAAAAACGCCTCAAAGAAACTCAAAGTGAATTATTAGAATCTAAAAACAGAGAGGCCAAACTGTTACAAGAAATCAAGGTACTAACTGAAAGGCCTAAATCTCAAAACTCAGCTTCTGAAGAAAGCTACGTACAAGTTCCAGAGGTGTCACAACATTACTTCCAACATCGAAGAAGAATCAGATGCTATTACTGCCATAGATTGGGACACATAAAGGCATACTGCTTTAAAAGACAAAATGATCTCTATTACAGACAAAACAACAGAGATTAGGCAGTACAAAGCAAAAGTAACAGCAAGAAAATTTGGATAAGAAAAGATCAGAATGTTGCCTACACCTCAAAAACTAGCAAAGAACAAAACGTATAGTATTTTGACAGCGGGTGTTCAAGGCATATGACTGGAAATCCAGAAAACCTGGAAAACATTCAGTATAAAAATGAAGGACATGTTACCTTTAGAGATGGAGGAAAAGGCCAGATCATTGCAAGCGGCATCTTGAATGTCCATGGGCTGGCTAGGTTACCAAAAGTCCTCCTAGTACAAAGTCTAAAAGCAAATCTAATCAGCATAAGTCAGCTTTGTGAAGATAAACTCAAAGTATAATTCTCTAAAGACAATTACACTGTGATTAATCAGAATCACAAGTGTGTCATGATGGGAAAAAGGTCCGCAAACAAATGCTATACATAGGATGGTGACCTATCTGGTTTACAGACAACTATCAAGCAAAACAATCACGACACCAACATATGGGACACATAAATTCTCATGACATCAAGGGGGACCAAGGAATATCCCTAGATTATTCATCAAACAGTACGGCTTTCAGTATAAACAGTACAATGGAATCCATGAATAAGGTTATTGATGGCACAATTTATACAATGACAACTAATGATGACGAAATTCCTAGAGTTGTTGAAACAACGAGTTTTTTTCCCAAAATAGTCCCTCGACTATCGCTTATTCTCAATTTTGCATTTTGAATTTTAATTGCACCCAATGTGGTCCCTTGACTTTTAAAAACTCCCCCAAATTGGTCCTCCGTTAGAAATTCCATCTATTGAGTGTTAAAATGAAGGGCATTTTCGTCCATTCACCTATTATATGCCTAATATACTCTGAAAAATAGTCGAGGGACCATTTTGGGAATAGTCGAGGGATCAGTTTGAGAAAAACTCATTTATTTATTTCCATTTTTTAACACTATCAAATTAGAATTTCTATACATTTTTTTTCTTACAAATATAAATAGTTAAAATCCACAATCAAATCTCAAAATTTTAAACGTTCTCTACAATATTTTTCCTTTTGTCTAAACGTACAAATTTTTCCCCTATCCCTATCAAGTTTTACAATAAATTTCGTAACATTCATAAATACTCATATATATATATATATATATATATATATATATATATAAAATCATATAATCATATTAAAACTTCAAAAGACAATCAATCACTATGTATTACATTAAATATTATTTTTATAGTTAAAATGAAATTATTATGTTTTTTACGTACTATGGTAAACAAGTTTAAATTTTAAATTTAAGTTTATTAACATTCATATATAAAATACAAACAAACTTCAAAATGACAAGAACTTGTAATATTGGTAAATGATGTGACTTTAGGTTTAGAATTGTTTGTTTTATGCTAATTATTTTTGCATTTGGTTTATTTTACTTGTCCTTTAAGACATAAAATTTATAGCCATAGTTCTAGACTCTCTTTAGCATGATGTACTTCTGGGTATATAGGCATTTGGAAATGGTAGCTATGGTTTGTACTAACTTTGGAATGAAACTAATGGCCTTACAGGCTAAGTTAAGCCAACTTTCCAAAAATATTTTCTAAGATTTTGTCATTGACCGAGAAGTGACGCGTACTTCTCAGTTCAAAGAAGTGCCAGAGCATAGCGATTGATTGTAAAAATAACAATTTTATTTTCGAAAGGCATAGTGACCAAGAAGTGAAGAGTACATTTTGGGTGTCTAAAATGATAAAAATAGTAATGTTAATTTCAAAGGTAAAAATAATATTTAATATAATACATAGTGATTGATTGCCTATTGAAGTTTTAGTGTGTGTGTGTGTGTGTGAACATAAAAAAAGTATATGAGTACTATATTTTTGAAATTTACAGAACTTATTGTAAAACTTGATAGGATTAGAGGAAAAGTTTGTATGTTTAGACAGAAGGAACAAATTTGTATAGAAAGTTTAAGATTTTGAGGTTTGATTGTGAATTTTAACTATTTATATTTGTAAAAAAAAAATGTATAGAAACTCTAATTTGATAGTCTTACAAAAATGGAAATAAACAAAAATGAAATAAATAAATGAGTTTTTCTCAAAATGATCCCTCGACTATTCCCAAAATGGTCCCTTGACTATTTTTCAGAGTATATTAGGCATATAACAGGTAAATGGACGAAAATGCCCTTCATTTTAACACTCAATAAACGGAATTTCTAACGGAGGACCAATTTGGGGGAGTTTTTAAAAGTCAAGGGACCACATTGGGTGCAATTAAAAGTCGAAATGCACAATTGAGAATGAGCAATAGTCGAGGGACAATTTTGGGAAAAAACTCTTGAAACAACTGTTCTAATACCTCTGACTACTGTTATGCAGAATCACAAAACAGAAACAGAACCAGATGAAGAAAAGGATAAAAGGCAATCTATTGATTTAAAAATTCAGAAAAATCCTCCCCTGGAAAATATCATAGGAGATCTCAATCAAGGAATCAAAACTAGGGGAAAGAAACAATATTACCTCAAAATGGCCGAAGAAGATTATTGTTTTACCTCCAGGTTTGAAACAAAGAATATTGATGTAGCACAAAGAGATCAATTCTGGATAGAAACCATGCAAAAGGAACTACAACAATCTGAAAGAAACAATGTCTGGGAATTAAGTA
Organism: Ipomoea nil; assembly: GCF_001879475.1. Lineage (NCBI taxonomy): Eukaryota > Viridiplantae > Streptophyta > Magnoliopsida > Solanales > Convolvulaceae > Ipomoea > Ipomoea nil. Next base: position 259,764 of record NW_017619393.1, read on the forward strand.
TCTAAACCCAAAAGATGCTAATGCTATTAGAACAAAATGGATAGGTGTTGACAAAGCACTACTTGTTAGGCACTATGGTCAGAAAATTAAGATAGCACAAACCTACAATAATAACATAATATTCATGGGCTCTGCTCGTCTGTTTGATCTGAATGCAAGGCTAAACTGTGAGGCTGATGTTGAAGAAGTTGCGATGGGCCTAATGAATGAGATAGCTGAAACTGTATTGAATGAGGTAGCATTGGTAGAGGAAGCTAAGCAGGAGGTGCTCCTTTCCTTTGACCATGGACGATCAAATAGATCATCAAAAATCAAATCGAAGGCTAATTGGAGACTTGTTCCCAGAGATTACTCAAATTAGCGAAGGAGGTGACCTGTCTATATCTGATATCGCGACTGGTGAGACTGCCAGATTGAAGGAAAACTCTCCGATTGTGACAATCTTAATCGGGGAATGGGAGGATCTAGGGAAATCGAAGGAGAGGATTGCTCTGGTGGGGCTTTTTTTGCGAGAGAGCGTCCGCCTTTGGACTGCCTTAGGCTGATCAGAGAGTGATCGAAAAAGAAAATCTTTTTGTAGCTGTCAAGAAAAGAAGAAAAGAATGATGAAGCCACAAATAAAGATTCAAGACAGCACTAATCAGATAAGAGAGATATGTGGAATCAATTAAGGGGGAGAAAAATCATTAATCAAGCCACTATGAGATCAAGATTTTTGCCAAAAATTTGACAAAGGGGGAGATTGTTGACTCAAAGTGTTTTGTCAAAGTTATGTGCAAAAACAATTCCAACTCTATAATGGCATGTTTGGTTCGTGGAATAGGTCAGGAGTGGAATAACATTCCTTGGAATAGACCTATTCCGTCGTTTGGTTGGATCATTTTGTCATGAGAATAACATGTCTAGGAATGAGCTATTACCTTTGCAAGGGGAATAGCCATTCCTAGGGGGGCCTTGGTATTGAGCTTTTAGTGGATTTAGGCAAGTTCTCAAATTGAGAAGTGCCTCGCAGATTAGGGTTGTTTGCCCGAACCGCGTTACAGATCGTTTGTGTTACAACGTCAGTTTCAACATCACTGTGTGCTGAGATTATATATATTTGACTTCTGATTTAATGAATTAAGTCTTTTATATAAATAAAAAAAAATCCATTAGAACCATGCATGCATGGCGAAATATTACTACAGTATATGACATTTAGAATGTCAAATTGAAAAGTCATTTAATACTAGCTAGGGCAAATGTGTACTCTAGTTAACTATGGAATAGCGATTACAACAAGAGGAATTTTCTTGTGACATGTAATACCAATTCCTTCATTCATATCCAATTTTTCTTCTCCCTCCCAATAAAAAATCAAACTCACGTCCAATGCAAGCTCAACCGTAGTAACCCCAAAATTAAAGTCAAGCAAGGGAAACTCCTCTGCCCAGCTCGAAATGAAATCAATTCAAAATCCATTCCCTTATAATCCACATTAGAATTCAAGAACCTCTTTGGCTTAAACATTTCAGAGTTTTCCCATATTGTTGGATCTCTTCCAATTCCCCAACTATTAACAAGCACGTGGGTGCCGGCTGTCACATGGTAGCCCATTACTTTCCGAGTGCTCTTCAACTACTCCCAAAATGAATTCATCCAATTCTTTAGCCAATTTCTCCACCCTTCTATCAAAACCATTAATTCTATTCACCCATGCAAGCCAAGGATTGTAATCCCCTATATCTACTACCCCTAATACTTTAATATATTCATCCAGCAAACCCATGATATCCTTTGTCGCCGTCTCGTCGTTTCGCCCATGCTCCACACTATAGTACTTTCTCCCCAAAGCCACCCTACATATTATATTATTGTAAAGCCACAATAAAATATCAGTCAAGTTTATAGGGGAACCACATGATTGTTTGATCTTTTGGACCATCAATTGTGTTTCCTCTTCTCTGACGTTGCCAAAGGACTGCACCCTCTTGTTGCTAAGAAGGTGGAGCACGCAAATGCTTCGTACTTACCGCCAGTACACGCCGTAGGGGGCAAAGGCAACATCCTTGGAGCCGTATAACAGACGGTCGGTAATGCTGGATTTGGGGCGGTCGGAGAAGATCAAGTCGTGGTCTTTCATGATCTCTCTAGCGACGTCAGAAGAGGAAGCCACGAGGACCGGCACGGAGCCGAATTGAAGTAGCATATTAGTAGACTTAGACTAGTCTATTAGTCCGGAGCTTTTAGTGTTGTTATCTTTTAATCTCTGTAATCTCTATCAGTTTGTAACAGTTTTGAATTACAATCTCTAATCTGGTATCAGCTAGGCTCCCGATCCTCTCTCTCTCTCTCCACCGTACACCACCGCAAAACTCCTCCCCACCCTAAATGTTGGTCAATTCATCCGATAGAACGGTTTCCGCCGCCGGTTCTCCCTCTTTGGCCACCGCAAATCCCCTTGTCTCTGCTCACCTCCCAAAAATTTCTCTTTTGGCGAACGCAACACACCCTGCCCGCCGTCGACTATCAGCGACGCCGTCCCCGCCGGTGAATCCGCGACTGTCGGCACCACCACGGGACCTCTCCCCAATCCGGCGCACAAATTGTGGGTGCAACAGGATCAATTGATCCTCTCTCTGCGGATATACTCCTTGTCCGACGAGGTCCTCCATCTCTCCGTAGGCCGGAACATCACTGCAGATGTAACACCCCGAAATTTTTAAACTTCTGAAGCTTATATAATAAAGGTAGAATCTTATTAAATCCCAAAACACAATACAAAGAGTACGGGGTGCTATGCCACACCTGAGCTGGAGAACTCAGGTGCACAGGCTAACTAGCTAATATCCTTAACAAAGAGAATGCATAACATGGCACGCAGGCCAAAAAGTAAACTATCTACATCTACGCTCCGAGGTTCTAGCGCGCACCCGTGCCTATTCTTCTGTGCCTGAAAGCCAAATATATCTGTTCAGCGAGAGATGTTGGTAACCCACTCCAACGCGTTGAAATACAATACATATAGATATATATATATATATATATATATATATATATATATATAGATAGATATACGAAAAGTCATTTCGAAGCATGAAGATATATCCTAAGAAACTCTAGTTTTCAAATCAGGGAACCGACGCGACAAATAGGGGTACTGTAACACCCCGTGTTACGATCCCTAAGATCAATTAAATCATTTAATAAATTACCCAAAATAAAGAATTAAATCACAATAATTAATTAGGAAAGGCCCACCATAGTCCACAGGCCCTTATCCCTAAACCCAATCCTTAGTCCCAAAAGGAATAGAATTAACAAGCCTATAATATTAGTCCCTAACTAGGACTCCTAATTATATATATAAGGGACTTAAGAGGCACCTAGAAACCCCCCCACCACAATAAACGTTCCACCACCCCAAAGAGCTCCAAGAATCCCCTTAGAAGAAATCAAGAAAGCAAGAAAGCTTAAAGAAAGACCCCTCATAGCCAAGGAATTAATTAAGGCTAAGAGGTAACCCATGTCTCAACAAAACCTATTTTCATAGCTATGATTCCCCTCTTAGGATTTCCCCATATTATTGTGTATTGATGATTTGTGTTATTATTGATGATTGATGGATAATTCCATGGGTGATCTTGATGATGAAAGGTTCCTGATAATTATGGTGTTCTTGATGATTATATGACGTTCTTGATGATTATATGATGTTCTTGATGATTGTAGGATGTTCCTGATGTTTATATAATATTCTTACCGAATCTTGATATTAGAAGATGAATCGTGACCTTGTTGATTTAAAATTGATTAGAACCCTAGGTTGTATCATATAGAATTATTCTTGGTATATTGGGTGGGAATTCGCATGATTGGGTGTTTATTATGTTTAGAAAAGCATGATAGGTTTTGTGCCGTTTGTTTCCTGATTTTGATCCGTTAATTGTCTACGTGTGTTATCAATTGCGTTTGAAAGTGTCTAAGCATGGTTTCGGGTTCCACAAAGGTTCGCGGGGCGTTTTTGATGAAAAGAGTCAGTGGGGGGTAGGGGACCCGCCACCTACCCGCGGCCTTCTTGGGCAACGCCGGCGGGCGGGCAGCTGCCCGCCGGGCACCCACTGCCCGGAATGGCTGCCGCCGGCGGGCAGCTAGCGGGTGAACCCTCACCCACCGGCTACCCGCTGGTTTGCACCCCAATTGGGGATTTTGGCTTCCCCGTTTGATGTTCCCCCGACCCCCGTGGTGTCCCAACAGACTCCGTCTATCGTGCCTATGTCTAGTTTGATTTTCGGGTACCGTTCGTAGGTCGTATGGGTCTTATATACTGCATGCTAGTTGAATTGGTATCCCGTTGACCTAGGTGAAAGAAATATGAATCCCTTAGGACTATTCTTAGTATGTGAAGGATCACGCATAGGTTTTGTTATACGTTTTCTCCCCCTTCCCAATGTGTTAATGTGGATTGCATGTGTTTGCTATGTGTTATGTGTGCATGTTACCCCGACTTGGTTGAGATCAATCGGGCTATACGGGCAGTCGGGTGGGCTGAGAACAATACCGGCTGTTAACCAGGCTGGTAGAGACCGGTCAGGTATATAAATATTATATAGGACAAAGGTCCACTATACGGGTAGTTGAATGGGTTGAGAACCATCCCAACTGTTAACCAGGCTGGTAGAGACCGGTCAGGTATATAAATATTATATAGAGCTGCGGCTCATCGGTCGGTTGCGATCGACTCCTCCGTGCTGTGAGACGGGGCAGGGTGCTGCGGGGCCGTGTCAGAGCTATATGCGCTGACCCTGATGTATGGGCATGCGATTGGTCCTGTGGCGCCAACAAAGTGTGCTATATGATGAAGTATGGATGAGTTGTTGTTATGAGTATCTTGGGGATGATACAATGAGATTTATACCGGGGATTGTATATGTTGGGTTATGATTATTAATTGTGCTTATCTTATCTGTCTTGCCTGTTGTAAACTGTATATGCTCGGTATAACTGCTGTCTGTGCTTAGCCCTATCTGTTGAGTCTATCCCTGTTTTAAAAGCTAGAGTTCGTAGGAGATATCCTCATGTTCAAAATGAATTTTCATATATCTATATATATATATATATATATATATATATATATATATATATATATATATATATATATATATATATATATATATATATATATCTATATGTATTGTATTTCAACGCGTTGGAGTGGGTTACCAGCATCTCTCACTGAACAGATATATTTGGCTTTCAGGCACAGACGAGTAGATCACTGGAGTGCGCTCGAAGCTTGGACGTAGCTTAGATAGTTTTTCCCTTTCGGCCTGCGTGCCATGATTTAGTATTGATACTATTTGAGGATATAAGTTAGTTAGCCTGTGCACCTGAGTTCTCTAGCTCAGGTGTGGCATAGCACCCCATACTCTTGTATTATGTTTTGGGATTTAATGAGATTTCACCTTTATTTTATAAGTTTTAAATATCCTGAAAATCTGGGGTGTTACAGTTGGTATCAGAGCCTAAGTTGACCCTAGGACAAGACTCTTAAGACCAGACTTTCGGACAACAGGCTCGAACTCTAAGTATTTAGGAACATAGGATTCAGGAATCTTAGGACGCGCGGTGAGACTGTGAAACCTACACATAATCTCCCTTACCTGGAGAAAACTTTCCCCCGTTATCACAAAAAGGGACATCAAGCCCCAATTTAACGTTCTTATAAACATTGACCCAGGAAGACGACAACATGGCACCCAACAGAAGACAATCAAGGACTCCAGAACCCGTCGCGCATGACCCCCTAACCCAAACGCTACAACAACTAACACAAGTCGCCCAAGCACTTAGCGACGTGGCTCTCAGCAACGACAGGCCCCCACCACCTCCGTCAAGCGCAAACGCAGACTTCGCCCGACAAGTCTCTAACCAGCGACCACCCACGTTCTCAGGAGAAGAGGATCCCGTGATCCTGGAGGAATGGATCCGAACCCTTGACAAAATTCTCAGGTTAGTGGAATGCCCAGAAGAACGCCGCGTGGAGATAGCCTCGTTCTACTTCGGACACGAGGCCAATCTCTGGTGGATCCACGAGGGTCCCACTTACCAACAAGAACCGGGGTTCAACTGGGAGCAGCTCAAAACGCGACTACGAGAGCGATTCTATCCAACACACGTGAGGGCATCCATGTACGAGGAGTTTCTCCATCTGAAACAAGGGGCAGCTACCGTCATGGAATACCACAAACGATTCCTTGAACTAGCACGCTTCGCACCAGAACTAGTCCTAACCGAGGTGACCAAAATAGAAAGATTCGTATCGGGCCTCAACTTTGAAGCCCGAAAGGCACTAGTGGTAAGCAGACCACGGACTCTCAACGAGGCCTACTCCAGTGCCGCTAACCTCTACCGAATCCAACTACTCCAACGCGGGGTCCAAGAGCAGATACGAAAGAGGAACCCCGGAGGAGGGGCACCACCAGTAAAGAGAGCAAGAAGCGACACCAATACAAGACCGAGTAACCTGACCAACCAAAGGCCACCCCTGGGGAACAACGACGCTAACACCAGGAGCTTTCCTTGTCCAAAGTGCAACAAGAACCATAGAGGCAAAGATTGCATGGGCAATCCCTTGCGGTGCTTCAACTGCGGAGAAGAAGGACACAAGGCCTTCCATTGCGCCCAACCCCAGAAACCACGCACTACCACCATGGGACAACATGGGGGCACCTCTCATCAAGGAAACTACAGCGCTCCTGGGAAAATATTCGTCATGAGCCGCACTCAAGCCGACCTCGGGAACGAGAACAATCTCGATGAAGGAAACCCAACCCCAGAAGACGAGGACCACGCAGACCCCGTGGGAGAAAGCCAAGAAAACGAATTTTGTCTAGGATAAGTTGGCAATTTCCTTGTAATCACCATCGTAGTGGAACTACTTACTTAGCTTAATTACTTGGAAATATTATAAATAAAAGATTAGTTCGAAATTCGGTCCTATTTACGGGGGGGATAGAACTAAAACTATACAAACTAACCAAACCTCACCACTAAAAGCCGAAATAAGGAAAAGACAAGGGCCCCATCATCAAAAAACCTAGTGTTACCAATGAGAATTGAACTCTTAACCTCCTACTTACAAGACCAAGGTCTTGACCACTAGGCTAGGGGTGTTTCTTGAAACCACAAGGGAACACTTTCTTCTTAAATCCCTACAAGTCCCTAAACCCACAAAAATCCCCAAATCAAAAACCCTTCTTCTTCTTCTTCCACACCCCCTCTCTCTCCCTCTTCCCTTCCTTCCTCTCCCGCTCGTCCGACCACCCCCACGAATCACCACCGCCAACCACCAGACCACGCGCAGCCGAACGCCGCCACCGGCCGAACACCATCCATCCGCCCACGCCACCGCGCCGCCGCCTAAGCCGACCGCCCCACCATCACCCACGCTACTCCCAGCTGCAACCCGCTGCCACCACTGCCCAACGTCGCCACCTCGCCATCGCTCCCTCGTCGCCTTGCGCCGGAACCCGCCTAGCCGCCGTCTCCCTCGCAAACACCACGCCACCGGGAACCTCGCCAGAAAACATGTCGCCGCCGACTCACCGGAAAACCACCGGAAAGTTCGCCGGATAATTTTCCACCAAAAGAAGCTCCACAATGCCGAAAAAGCCCCTCGGAACCCGCACCCCGGAGTGGAGCAACGCCGATTACACCGTGATCGGAGGTAAAGCCCTTGAACCCGACCAATTTTCTCCGGAATTGGTTGATATGCTTAGACACCAAGGGCTTTTAGATACATATCTCACCATCAAGGGGGATACGTACCCCGAATTGGTGAAAGAATTCTATCAACATCTTGTAGCCACCAAAAGGGGCGATAAGCTAGAAATCACCACCAAGGTCCGCGGCAAGGAAATCATACTTTCCGAAGGCCGTTTGGCCAAGCTTTTGAAATTGACCACCACGGGTGTGTCAAGCTATGACCGAAAGGGGTGGATCGATACCCAAAACACGGGGTACAAGGACTATCTCGGGTACCTACTCGGGAGAGAAGATGGATTCACCGCGGTCACACGACCAAATAGGAAGTGGCTATCAGCGGAACAAAAGATATTGGTTATGATTGTAACCGATAGCCTCTTGCCCACAAACAATAAAAGCAAGGACGTGCGGAGTTTAGAGCGCACCTTTGCCTACTTCTTGAAACACAAAATCAAGTTCAACCTGCCGGCCCTCATGCTAAAACACGTGGAGTTTTGCAAAGCAAGCAACCGACTTAGCCTACCCTACGGGATGATCCTAAGTTGGATCATGGAGAAAAAGGGGGTGGACCTAAGCCACACCGAGGTTAAAACCGCAAACGGCATGATCTTTAATGCCCAGAATCTCCGCCGCAACGACATCTACTACACCGAAGGGGGACACTACCTCACCATCGAGGAAATTTGCCAAAAACCCGAGGAGGAACGAAGAGAATTGGTCGACCAATTAGACATCTCCAACAAGAAACTCAAGCGGGCAATGCAAGATTGTGGGATCCCGGGGGAAAATGAGGACTGGGAGGAGGACGACGAACCCGGACCGTCGTTACACCCACGATCAAGGGGGAATCCCAGGGAGCAAAACGAGAACTCGATCAATGAGCGCATACTCGCACAACTCAACCGACAAATCCAAATCATGGAGGAAGGGTTCTCATCCTTGATCCGTACGACACGCGCGCTAGATCAGAGGGTGGCAGCAATCGAGGCCACCTTGGGCACTCGCGGGGCGTCCAGCCCAGGAGCAGGAAACCGAGGTAGACCTAAAACCCTTCTATCACAAACACCACCTCAAATCCAGTCTACCCCAGCTAAGGCAAAACGTGGGGCCACATTCCTAACCGGGAGGCCAAGACGCGGGATGCCTAGGGGTGAAAGAATGGATTAACACACCGGGCTTCGGGGACGAAGCCCCTCGTAAGGGGGGGAGAGTGTAACACCCCGTGTTACGATCCCTAAGATCAATTAAATCATTTAATCAATTACCCAAAATAAACAATTAAATCACAATAATTAATTAGGAAAGGCCCACCATAGTCCACGGGCCCTTATCCCTAAACCCAATCCTTAGTCCCAAAAGGAATAGAATTAACAAGCCTATAATATTAGTCCCTAACTAGGACACCTAATTATATAAATAAGAGACTTAAGAGGCACCTAGAAACCCCCCCACCACAATAAACGTTCCACCACCCCAAAGAGCTCCAAGAATCCCCTTAGAAGAAATCAAGAAAGCAAGAAAGCTTAAAGAAAGACCCTTCATAGCCAAGGAATTAATTAAGGCTAAGAGGTAACCCATGTCTCAACAAAACCTATTTTCATAGCTATGATTCCCTTCTTAGGATTTCCCCATATTATTGTGTATTGATGATTTGTGTTATTATTGATGATTGATGGATAATTCCATGGGTGATCTTGATGATGAAAGGTTCCTGATAATTATGGTGTTCTTGATGATTATATGACGTTCTTGATGATTATATGATGTTCTTGATGATTGTAGGATGTTCCTGATGTTTATATAATATTCTTACCGAATCTTGATATTAGAAGATGAATCGTGACCTTGTTGATTTAAAATTGATTAGAACCCTAGGTTGTATTGTATGGAATTATTCTTGGTATATTGGGTGGGAATTCGCATGATTGGGTGTTTATTATGTTTAGAAAATCATGATAGGTTATGTGCCGTTTGTTTCTTGATTTTGATCCGTTAATTGTCTACGTGTGTTATCAATTGCGTTTGAAAGTGTCTAAGCATGGTTTCGGGTTCCACAAAGGTTGCTGGGGCGTTTTTGATGAAAAGAGTCAGTGGGGGGTAGGTGGGGGTAGGGGACCCGCCACCTACCCGCGGCCTTCTTAGGCAACGCCGGCAGCGGGCAGCTGGCGGGCGGGCACCTGCCCGCCGGGCACCCGCTGCCCGGAATGGCTGCCGCCGGCGGGTGAACCCTCACCCACCGGCTACCCGCTGGTTTGCACCCCAATTGGGGATTTTGGCTTCCCCGTTTGATGTTCCCCCGACCCCCGTGGTGTCCCAACGGACTCCGTCTATCGTGCCTATGTCTAGTTTGATTTTCGGGTACCGTTCGTAGGTTGTATGGGTCTTATATACTGCATGCTAGTTGAATTGGTATCCCGTTGACCTAGGTGAAAGAAGTATGAACCCCTTAGGACTATTCTTAGTATGTGAAGGATCACGCATAGGTTTTGTTATACGTTTTCTCCCCCTTCCCAATGTGTTAATGTGGATTGCATGTGCTTGCTATGTGTTATGTGTGCATGTTACCCCGACTTGGTTGAGATCAATCGGGCTATACGGGCAGTCGGGTGGATTGAGAACCATACCGGCTGTTAACCAGGCTGGTAGAGACCGGTCAGGTATATAAATATTATATAGGACTAAGATCCACTATACGGGCAGTTGAATGGGTTGAGAACCGTCCCAACTGTTAACCAGGCTGGTAGAGACCGGTCAGGTATATAAATATTATATAGGACAAAGGTCCACTATACGGGCAATTGAATGGGTTGAGAACCATCCCAACTGTTAACCAGGCTGGTAGAGACCGGTCAGGTATATAAATATTATATAGAGCTGCGGCTCATCGGTCGGTTGCGATCGACCCCTCCGTGCTGTGAGACGGGGCAGGGTGCTGCGGGGCCGTGTCAGAGTTATATGCGCTGACCCTAATGTATGGGCATGCGATTGGTCCTGTGGCGCTAACAAAGTGTGCTATGTGATGAAGTATGGATGAGTTGTTGTTATGAGTATCTTGGGGATGAGACTATGAGATTTATACCGGGGATTGTATGTGTTGGGTTATGATTATTAATTGTGCTTATCTTATCTGTCTTGCCTGTTGTAAACTGTATATGCTCGGTATAACTGCCGTCTGTGCTTAGCCCTATCTGTAGAGTGTATCCCTGTTTTAAAAGCTAGAGTTCGTAGGATATATCCTCATGTTCAAAATGACTTTTCATATATCTATATATATATCTATATATATTGTATTTCAACGCGTTGGAGTGGGTTACCAGCATCTCTCGCTGAACAGATATATTTGGCTTTCAGGCACAGACGAGTAGATCACTGGAGTGCGCTAGAAGCTTGGACGTAGCTTAGATAGTTTTTCCCTTTTGGCCTGCGTGCCATGATTTAGTATTGATACTATTTGAGGAGATTAGTTAGTTAGCCTGTGCACCTGAGTTCTCTAGCTCAGGTGTGGCATAGCACCCCATACTCTTGTATTATGTTTTGGGATTTAATGAGATTTCACCTTTACTTTATAAGTTTTAAATATCCTAAAAATCTGGGGTGTTACAGGTACACACAATCAACAGTCATAATCAAGCATATACAATTCTCAACATAGGGCACAGTTATAGCTAAGCACAACCAATAATCACAATTAGGCATGTATAGTTTACTAGCAAGAGTCCTATGGTCACATTTCCATAATAGCCATGACATCGATCCTTCTCATCTCATCACATAGCACACTTTGTTGGCGCCACAGGACCAATCGCATGCCCATACATGAGGGTCAGCGCATATAGCTCTGACACGACCCCGCAGCACCCTGCCCCGTCTCACAATATGAAGGGGTCGATCGCAACCGACCGATGAACCGCAGCTCATCATAGTTTGATCGCAACCAAACAGTGGACCGCAGCCCAAGAGTATGTCATCTGACCGCAGCCAGGAAATATGAACCGCAGTTCATGTAGAAACGTTTGATCGCAACCAAACGGTGGACCGCAGCCCTATATAATATTTATATACCTGACCGTTCACAACCGGCCTGGTTAACAGTTAGGATGGTTCTCAACCCATCCAACTGCCCGTATAACCAATTTGATCGCAACCAAATTGGGGTAACATGCACACATAACACATAGCAAGTACAGGCAGCCCACATTAGCATACTGGGAAGGGGGAGAAATCGTATAACGAAACCTATGCGTGGTCATCGACACTAAGAATAGTCCTAAGGGGTTCATACTTCTTATGCCTAGGCCAACGGGATACCCATTCAACTAGCATGCAACATACAAGACTCTTTCAACCTACGAATGGTGTCCGAACATCAAACTAGACATAGGCACGATGGGAGGGGTCCGTTAGGACACCACGGGGGACAAGGGGACATCAAACGGGGAAGCCAAAATCCCGGGTTGGGGTATTTTCCAGCGGGTAGCTGGTGGGTGAGGGATCACCCGCCGGCTGCCCGCCGGCGTTACTGTTCCGGGCAGCGGGTGCCCGCTGCCGGGACTGCCCATCTTGGCCGCGGGTAAGTGGCGGGTCCCCTACCTCCCACTGACTCTTTCTTACCAAAAACGCCTCGGGAACCTTAGTGGAACCCGAAACCATGCTTAGACACTTTCGAACGCAATTGACAATAATACGAAGACAATTAACGGATCATAATCAAGAAACATGCGGCACATATCCTATCATGCTTTCCTAAACATAATTAACACCCAAACATGTGAATTCCCACCCAATACACCAAGGATAATACCACACGAGTTTCACGGTACAACCTAGGGTTCTAATCCCTTTTTAAATCAACAAGAACACAATTCATCTTTTAATAACAAGATTCGGTGAGAATATCAAGAACTTCCTACAATTATCAAGAACATCATATAATCATCAAGAACGCCACATACTCATCCAGAACACCATAATTATCAAGAACCTATCATCGTCAAGATCATCAAGAACATCAATGGAATCATAACACCAATTATCAATATAACGAATCATCAACACACAATAATATGGGAAATCCTAAGGGGGAATCATAGCTATAAAAATAGGTTTTGTTGAGACATGGGTTACCTCTTAGCCTTAATTGATTCCTTGGCTATGAAGGACCTTTCTTTAAGCTTTCTTCTTTTTTGATTTCTCCTAGGGGAATTCTTGGAATTCTTGGTGTGGTGAGAGATTATTGTGGTGGGAGTTCTAGGTGCCACCTTATGTTCCCTATTTATATATCTAAGAGTCTTACTTAGGGCTTAATTACTATAGGTTTGCTAACTCTATTCCTTTTAGGACTAAGGATTGGGTTTCGGGATAAGGGCCCATGGACTATGGTGGGCCTCTCCTAATTAATTATTGTGATTTAATTCTTTCTTTTGGGTAATTGGTTAAATGATTAATTGGTTTTAGGGATCGTAACACGGGGTGTTACACTCTCCCCCATTTAACAGGAAGCTTCGTCCCCGAAGCTTGTTCTTTGTTGAGTGACTTCTTCTTAGTTACCTGGTGTTAAAAGTTCGGGGTAGCGTTCCCTCATTGTGTCCTTGACTTCCCATGTCGCTTCCTCGGTCCCATGGTTGGTCCAGAGGACTTTCACCATTTCTATGGCTCGACGTCGGGTGGTTCTTGTCTTGGTGTCCAGGATTCTCACGGGTTTTTCTTCGTATACTAGTGACTCGTCGAGGTCCACGACCTCGGGTTGAAGCACATGGCTTAGGTCGTGCACGTATTTCTTTAGCTGGGATATGTGGAATACGTTGTGTACTCGTTCTAGTTCAACGGGTAGAGCGAGGCGATAGGCTAGGTTCCCAACTCTTTCTATGATTTCATAGGGGCCGATAAATCGTGGGCTGAGTTTCCCTTTTCTTCCGAATCTCATCACCCCCTGTGTGGGCGAGATTCTCAACCAGACTATGTCCCCGGTGTTGAATTCGGCTTGTTTCCTCCTTTGGTCGGCGTAGGACTTCTGGCGGTCCTGGGCAGCCTTCATCCTTTCCTGGATCTGTTTGACCTTGGTTATGGTATCTGATTGCTGTAATTTGGGGCAAACAAATAATACCCGGAGTATTCGGGTTGTCGAACCACAGAGAGGTGGGGTACTAATCACTAGCTACTAGGTTACTCATATGAAACTAGTCCGAACAAAACTTGAAGGTGGATTGATTGCATAAAATAACAAGCAGAATAAAATAAGTAGCAAGGTTTTGTAGACAATAGAGCAAAATAGGATTCTTGGGGTCACAATGTTTAATCACCTAGTGCCAATTAACGTTTGTAATATTTGGTTTGGAATTAAGATTTGTGTGGGAATGCAAAGTGGAATCGAATTACTCCCGTAATCTCTATTCCTAGTGAATTTCCACTCCCATGGCTTAAACACCCAATAAGATCAAAGATCAGCATTCAATTATTCCTAATTACTACCATCTCCCGATGAGCAATAATCTAGAATAAACTTCCCCTAATAAGTTCCCCTTTCCCAAGGACCAACCATTAGGTGCAATCGTGTGTGCCCTAATTTATGCCCCAACTCCCATTGGTGACACAAATATGACTGTGAAGCTAGTAATTTAGGCCTTTAACTAACAACAACAACAGATTAAAACAAGATTGCAACACAAATCATAAAACCAAACATAAATATATTAAGAAATTAACGAACTAGGCACATAGGTTCATAAACAAATTCACCCAAAAATCCTTAAAGAATTTAGCCGAGCATGGCTAAATTATACATAGCAAATATGAATAAAGGATTACAAATCATCAGAAGAGTACAAGAATTAACCAAGCGATTCTCCCAAATCTCCCTGGCTTCCTCCTTGCTTCCAAAGACGACTTGAGCCTCTTGATTTCTCTCTTTCTTGTCTACAAAGAACTCTACAAATCTCCCTCGGTCTGTTATTAGGGTTGAGGAAGGAGGGATTTTATAGTGGGTACAAAGTTGAGATGAAATAGGAATCTTGTACAAAATTGGACTCAAATTATAATTCCTATAATTAATTAAAAGAAATTGCCGCCTTTAATTGGAGTTGGAATTGGAATTCAAAATTGAAGTTGAATTGGGATTTGGAATTGAGGTGTGAATTTAGAATTTGGAATCTTGAATTGAATATGCTGAAGCCAACGCCCCTTTTGTAGCTGGCGACTTCGGAAGAATTGTTGCGGCGCACGCTCGACGCGTCGAGCCAAGTCTCGACGCGTCGAGACTAGCAGGTCTCGATCACAAAACATTCTGGAAATTTTCGACGCGTCGAGCCTTTGGCTCGACGCGTCGAGTCCTCTAGGCCCCGAACTTGTCGAAAATTGCTCCAAACTCATCCTTGAACTTCCCTTGCTCATAGAATTGACCTACAATGGTTCAAAAACACTAACAAACACCATAAAACATTTAAAACAAGTGTGAACCATAATTAAATGATAATAGCAAGGAAAATATGTATTAAATAAGCAAAATTAAAGAACTCAATTACTGGGAATAGGTTCAAAGAGTACGATAACATTTTTCTCTAGGTCTTCTAGGGTTTTCTTCGACTTTCAACTCCTGGGTTTCCAAGGTTTTCGATTCAGCGGCGTTCCACTCCGGTAATTCGTACTGGTTTTTGGTTCTTCAAGATTCTACGACTGCGGGCGTGTCTGTTTCTACGTTGTTGGCAGTTTGTTTTTCGACGGCGTGATGGACAAGCAACATGCAGATGGCGTTGTGGCAGCAATCACGGCAAGATGGGAGGGATTAGCAATTGAGGAGGAGGAGGCAGCGCCTTTTGCGCCTGAGTTGGACGTGGATGAGGTAGTGGCAGGAGAGAAGGCGGAGCGGTGGTTGTTGTTGGGGAGGTTCTTGACGCATAAGCTCGTGAAGATTGAGTATATGAGATAGGTGATGGCGGCGCCTGGCAGCCGGTAGCGGGTATGCAGGTTTCGGAGATAAAGCCACGGTTGTTTCTATTCACTTTTCACCATGTTACTGATTTGCAAAGGGTTCTCAATGACGGACCGTGGGCATTCGAGAATGCAATGTTAGTATGTGATCAACTTGTGGATGGGGGATTTCCCGATGATGTCAAGCTGGATACGATACAGATGTGGATACAAGTTAATGGCTTGCCTATGGGGTATACGTCTGACAAGATTCTGGAACAGATTGGTAATTACCTCGGAATATTTATAAAAGGTGATGACAGGTTTGCAGGTGCGCCTTGGAAAGTTTTTTATCGGATCCGTGTTGCAATATCAGTAGACAAGCCGTTGAAACGAAGGCTAAATTTTGTTAAACGGGATAAATCTACATGCTGGGTGACTTTCAAGTATGAGCGACTGCACAATTTTTGTTTTATTGTGGAAAACTAGGTCATTTGTACAAGTTTTGTAGGATGGCCAGGGATTCAGCATTACCAGTAGAGGAGTATCCTTACTCGGCGGAGCTACGGGCGGGGATACAGAGAGGGCCGAGGGCGGTTGGGGAATATTGGTTGACGCAGGGGGAGGAGGAGGTGCCCCGGGATGATGGCCATGCAGTGGGACAGTTCGGGAGGGCTGTTTCGGGAAATCCGAATGGTGAGGGTGAGGGGGGGTGTTGGAGGCGGTTGCTAAGAGGCGTAGGGAGGAGTATGAGGGGGGTGTGGATAGGCGGGTTGGGGGGGGGGGGGGGGGGGAATGATGATGTGGCTATGATGGATCTCTCAAAAAACTTGTTTGTGGCGGGTGCTGGAGTGCAGCCCCGCCCATCCTCATGAGTACCCTCAGTTGGAACTGTGGTGGCTTGGGCAATCCACGAACAGTTCAGCAGATAGTGGACTGGGTGTCCAATAAGATGCCAGATTTTGTGTTTTTAATAGAGAGAAGGTGGAACGGAGTCATGCGGAGAGACTTCGGGTAAGAATTGGATACGAAGGCTGTTTTTGTGTGGATAGTAATGGTTTGAGTGGCGGATTGGCTTTGCTATGGCGTAAAAATAATATGGCAAAGTTACTTACCTACTCAAGGAATTATGTGGATGTTAAAGTGATAGTACCGGGGAGTGCGACTTGGCGTATGACTGGTTTCTACGGCTATCCAGAGCGTAGTAGACGACAAGAGGCGTGGGATTTATTACGAACATTGGCGGCCCGATCACAGCTACCATGGGTTGTGATAGGTGATTTCAATGATTTATTGTTCCAGACTGAGAAATGTGGGGGAAATCCACATCCAAATGGTCTCCTACGCGGCTTTGGGGAAACCATAGATGATTGCCAACTGGCGCAGATGCCCATGCAAGGATATCCGTATACGTGGAAGAAAAGGGAAGGAACAGAATACTGGTTGGAGGAGAGATTGGACAAGATGCTGTTAACTGAGTCATGGAGGAGTTTGAATGTATAGGCCAGTGTTTTAAACATGCTGACGCGCAGGTCTGATCATTCGGCTTTGTACCTGAGAATCCGAGATGATATAAGGGGAGTGGGGCAGAGGGCAAAGAGTTTCAGGTTTGAAATGGCTTGGTTACATGATGAGGGGTGTAGGGAGGTGGTGGAGAGGGCATGGGGGGAGGGGAGAATAATGGGATTGCAGGATTGTCTTCAGCTGTGTGGGAGGAGGTTAACTGCCTGGGGAGGTGACCGTTTTCATAAGTTCGGGGCCCAAATAAAACGATTACTCAAACAGCAGGACCGGCTGAGGGGAAGGCGGGATTTAGCTTCATTGGCTGAGTTTCGTCATCTAGAGGCTGAGTTGTGTAAAATGGAGGCGATGGATGATGCTTTCTGGAAGCAGAGGGCAAAGCAACATTGGCTACAAGGGGCGGATGCAAACACCAAGTTCTTTCACAGGTATGCTTCTGACCGTAGAAAGAAAAATGCTTTGAATAGAATTAAAACTGCTGATAGGGTGTGGGTGGAGGGAAATGCAATGAATCAAACTATTATGAGCTATTTCCATGAGGTTTTCAGTTCGGGAAACTCTCCGGATGTAGTTAGTAATTTATTTGATGTGATACAACCCAGAGTGACACAGGCACAGAATGAGACACTGAATTCCCCCTTTACTGGTGAGGAGGTAAAGAATGCGCTTTTTGATATGTTCCCTGATAAATCCCCGGGACCGGATGGAATGAATCCGGGTTTCTACCAAAAGTTCTGGGATGTGGTGGGGGGTGATGCTTCTGCCTTTATTATTAATTGTTTAAATAATGGATCATTCCCCAAGGAAATTAATAGTACGAATGTGGTACTAATCCCAAAGAAAAGCTTGCCTGAATATGTGACTGATCTACGACCAATTGCATTAAGTAATGTGGTGTACAGGGTAATGGCGAAAGTGATAGCAAATAGAATGAAACCATTAATGGAGGGGTTAATTTCTGAGTCCTAGAGTGCCTTCATACCGGATGGACTAATAACGGACAATATACTGATAGTTGCAGAGGTAGGCCACTATCTGAATAGGAAGCAGTGTGGTGTGGCAGGATGGGGAGCCTTAAAGCTGGATATGGCTAAGGCGTATGATCGGATGGAGTGGACTTTTTTGAAGCAGATGTTAACAGCCCTGGGTTTAGTGAAAAATGGATTGAATTGATAATGTATTGTGTCACTACGGTTTCATATGAATTTTTGATAAATGGTTTCTCAGCGGGGCAGGTGACACCCACAAGAGGTTTGAGACAGGGAGATCCTCTGTCTCCGTATTTATTTATAATATGTGCAGAAGGATTATCTATGCTTTTGCAGCAGGCACAACAATGTGGGAAAATACATGGATGCAGAGTAGCCAGGGGAGCACCGCCAATATCTCATTTGTTCTTTGCGGATGACAGCTTGCTTTTCTTTAAAGCGAATGTTGCGGAAGCCGGGGAGGTAAAGCGATGCTTGATTGAATATGAGACTTTGTCTGGGCAGGCAGTAAATTACCATAAGTCCAGTGTGTGTTTTAGTAAAAATACAACGGAGGATTGCAGGGATCAAGTGGCGCAGCTTTTGGGTGGTCCGAAAGCAACTGATTTTGGCAAGTATTTGGGCTTGCCTTCGTTTGTTGGGCGGAGGAAGAGGGCGGTGTTCTCATATATTGAGGACAAGATAAAGCAGAGAATAGGCACGTGGAATAAAAGGTTGTTATCTCAGGCATGAAAGGAGGTACTTTTGAAAAGTGTAGCGCAATCAATGCCTACCTTTTCTATGAGTGTTTTCTTGCTACCAGAAGCAGTCTGCCAGGCAATTCAAAGAGCAATGAATAAGTATTGGTGGGGATCTGGGGGGGACCGCCATATTCACTGGAAAGCTTGGGACAAGTTGTGTGCCCCGAAGAAATATGGAGGTTTGGGTTTCAAAGACCTGCGAGCTTTTAATTTAGCAATGTTGGGTAAACAGGGGTGGAGATTTCTGGTTAAACCTGAGTCCTTGGTAGCAAGAGTCTATAAGGCAAGGTACTACCCGAAGACATCATTTGATGGGGCAGTCCTGGGGAATAATCCTAGCTTTTGCTGGCGGAGTATTTTTGCAGCACATAGCTTGATTTGTGGCGGGATAAGGAGGAGAATAGGGGATGGTAAGGATACTTTAATATGGGGTCATCCATGGCTGCCTGATGGCCCAGATCCTATGATACAAACTGATATGCCCCAAGAATTAACAGGTTCAAAAGTAGTGGGTTTGATTGATCAGGACACTGGAACCTGGGATCCACATATACTCAGGGACTTATTTATAGAGGATGATGTGGAACGAATTAGCAGAATACCAGTGTGCCCGGATTACCCAGATATGTGGTATTGGCAGGGGGAGCCGAATGGAAATTATACAGTAAAAGGGGGATACAGGCTTGTTGTTGGAAATTATGAGCACAGGAACGGGGATTTTAATGCCTGGTTACGTATGTGGAAATTGAAAGTACCTCCTAAATGGAAATTATTCCTATGGAAAGCGTTGAGTGGTGTTCTCCCCACCACAACAAATCTTATTATGAAGAGAGTAGAAATTGACCCCACATGTTCAATGTGCACGAATTACCCCGAATGTACAATACATGCTTTAGTGTCTTGTGAATTTTCACAAGCAGTATGGCGGGAGTCTACATTGCCTATTATGCATATTATGGCTGATTCTTTTGAGGCTTGGTTTATTGAAATTATGAAGGAACTTACCAATAATCAATTTACTATGGCAGCAGCGATTCTCTATTATATATGGCGGGCGAGGAACCAAGCGGTATGGGAACATACTCTACCATTACCCAAAAGAGTGGTGAGTGCGGCAACTATGGCGTGGAATACATGGAGCGCAGTACACGGAGCACAGCCCACGGTGCCTCCTGCACCATCTGCTCTCTCGGCCGGAAGTGGACTGCCAAATCTGTACATCGACGCTGGCTTCCATGCGTCGGACGGAACGGCAACGGCAGGAGCAATTCTAGTATCAAACGGAGGGGAATTTATTGCATGCTTCAATATGCGACTACCTCATTGTCTATCTCCATTAATGGTAGAAGCGTTGGCGTGTAAAGAAGCTTTATCATGGCTGAAGGATAGGGGAATGCTTGCGGTACAACTACATACAGATTGTCATATTCTACAACACCACTTGACATCACAAGCCACACGGATGCGGACATATATTGGCTATATTATTGATGATTGCGGGACTATTTTGTCGTCTTTTAATTTATGCTCTGTTATTTACATTCCTAGATTATATAACCTTATGGCGCACTCTTTGGCAGCACATGCTTTTACTCAGACTCATACGATGTACTGGGATACTGTCCCACCAGACTTTATTACAGCCTATTTATAATATAATCACCTTCATTGGTGGCTTTCAAAAAAAAAAAAAAGAACTTAATTACTGTGATGATTCAAAATAACCATAAAAACAAGCACAGATGTGATAACATCACCCCCTCACACTTAAGCTTTTGCTTGTCCTCAAGCAAAACTAAGGAATAAAATCACAAGTCAAAACGTACAAATTACTCATGTTCTCTCTTGCACAACCTTTCAAACCACCAACCCACTTGCTACAAAACAACAAGCTTCAAGTATCAAATTAGTTTGGCACATAAGAGACCCATTTCCAAGCCAATAACCAAGCACCAAGAATTTAAAGCATGTGAGGATCAAATGTGCACAAATACTCAGTTGAGATTATGCAAGATACGGTTCATGAATGAGATCCCTTAGGCTTGCCTTTCATACTCCCCTAGATCAAATCTAAGAATGCATGCTAAGATCAAATAGGACTTTATTTAGCTTGTAATGGGGCTACGGGTGATGGCTAACAAAGAAGTGGTATGGAAAAATTAATCAAAAAGAGAGAATGTCACAATTTATCTAAACTTTTCAAAATTTGGAAGAGATGAGATAATCATAATTCCAAGGAGCAAATTTCTTTTAAGAACTTAGCAACTCTTTGGTAAAGTGGGGATCCAAACTCAAAAACTTTCAATCTTTTTTTTTTTTTTTTTTTTTTATTCTTTTCTTTGCCTTTGGACTTCTTTTGGATATAGCAAGACAATTTTAATCCAAACTTTCATGACCTCCACACTTGAACATTTGTAACACTAGCTGCTTCTTTTTTTGTAGCACAACTCCATAAAAACTCTTCTTACAGAAAAGATAAAGATAAAAGTTTCATTCTCTCAAGGGTGGATGGGAAATATTTGGCCAAGGGCTAAGGGTTATAATAATGGGGTAAATCAAAGATAAACAATCACAAAGAGGGGATAAGTGCTTAGCACTTATTTGAACAAACAAAAGGCACAATGGGGAAACGAAGGACAAAAATATATATATAGGGACAGGTTTAAAGGCTATGGCTAAACAATAATGGCCTAAATCACTTCAAAACATGCAAAACTTAGACATCACTTAGGGAGTAATGAGGCAAGTTCTAGCAAAAACACCCATGACCGGAATCTCACATAAGCCTTCACTAGCAATGCAAAACACAAGATCAAGGATTAATCCAATTATTAAGTGGTTAACAAAGCTATTGGCAAGGGAATAGATCAAATATGTGTTACACCTCAAATCATCCATCACAAATTGAGATGCAGCAAGCACCACTAAAACAAACCACAAACCAACAAGAGAGAGTAATTGTAACTGCATGCTAAGACTAGTAACTTATTCACCAAAAATAGCATATGAGTCATCCAAGCAAAAGCAAAAATTTTTAAAATTTTAGAAATATCCCCAGAAATATCCCCAAATTAATGATTCCTCCCCCCACACTTAAAACTTTGCATCGTCCCTGGTGCAAGAGAAAAGAGAAAAACTATAAAACAAAAATAATCACGAACTAGAAAGCAATAAAACTAAATAAAACGAATCTAGAAAGCAATAAATATGAAAGAAATAAAAGATAACATGGGGTGCCTCCCATGAAGCGCTAAGTTTAACGTCGCTAGCTCGACCTAACCTGGTTATGGAGTGCTCATCCTGGTTGATCCGCGAGTTTGATCTCATCACCCCATAGACTCTTCAAATGCAAATACTCATCATGGGTCACCTTGAGAGTAGGGTCGATGTGCAAAATTGACTTGCACTCAATGATTTTTGGCTCATCAAGAACATTAAATTCCACCTTTTCCTCCCCAAAGTCAAAAATCATGGACCCTTTCCTTGCATCAATCATTGCTCCAATAGTGGCTAGGAAGGGTCTCCCCAAAATGAGTGGAACGTCTAAGTTCCTTTGGACATCTATCACAATAAAATCACAAGGCACAAAATACTTGTCCACACGAACTGGGACATCTTCAAGGATTCCAATAGGCTTTACGATGGATCTATCTGCCATTTCTAGGGTGAATTGGATTGGTTTTGGCTCTCCCAACCCTAACCCTTGACAAAGAGTAAGAGGCATAACACTCACACTGGCTCCTAAATCACAAAGGGATCCCTTTAACGGTCGGCCTCCAATCACACAAGGAATTGTGAACTTCCCCGGATCTCTATGCTTAGGTATATTCCTCCCAATTCCCGGGGTCAACGCTTGATACTCTTGTGCCACAGCTACCATCTCTCGTTCCCCATATTTCTTTTTCTTAGCTAGAATCTCTTTCAAAAATTTTCCATAAGAGGGAACTTGTGAAAGCAAATCAAGTAAGGGAACTGAAACTTTCAAACTCTCAACAATCTCAAAAAACTTTTTCCACCTACTTTCTTTTGTTGTTTCACGATTTTGAGGAAAAGGCAATGGGGGTACATACCTTCTCACAGGTTTCTCTACTTCCTTTTGAACTTGTGGATTATTTCGCACAGCAATTGGCTCATCTTCTATACCATCAAGTATCTCTTCAATCTTCTCCTCAACTGTCTTTTTAGGAATTGATGCTTTGATTGGAAGAGGTGACTCTTAAGTATTTTGCCACTCCTTGTAACAATTGCATTTGCATGCTCCCTTGGATTTTCAGGCATAGCTGGCAACTTCCCTGTGACTTTAGTACTTGATATAGAAGGTTGATTTGCTAATTGCCTTTCAACCATATTTTGGCGAGCTTCCATTTTATCCATCCTTTCTGTAATCTCTAACTGTCCCTTAATCAATTTTTCCAACAAAACTTCCGTATTCGATTGTGGTGGGGCCTCTGAAACGGGAAATTTAGATTGAACTTGAGTACCTTGAAAACCTAGAGGACCTCTATTAACAAGGTGTTGAGGGTTGGCAGCTCCCACTGGGTTGCTCCATGAAAAGCCGGGATGGTTCCTTGAATTATTAGGATGGTAGGTCCCTTGAGGTTGGTAAGACTGTTGATGAGGCCTATTATATCCCAACATATTAACTTGCTCCATAGAGGTTTGGGAATTTAACTCGTCGATACAATCCCCTGACTTGTGTCCACCACCACAAAGTTCACACATCAAAACTCGTCCAAGAGTAGGAGGGTTAGAAACATGACTCACATTGTGATTTTGGATGGTGACTTGGGCAAGTTTTTGAACCAGGAGACCACATTATCCAACTTTGTTGACAAATCGGCCAGTTGCCCCGCATCATGAATTCCTCCTACAAGCTTTTGTGGAGACCTCTTCGTGTACCAAGTAGATCCATTCATAGCAATTTTCTCCAATAGTTCCTCGGCTTGTGTTGGCTCTAGAATCGTGAACGAACCACCCGAAGAAGCATCCACCAAAATCCTAGAATTATCAAGCAATCCTTCATAGAAAGACATCATCAAATCCCAACTTTGAAATCCATGGTGTGGACATTGCCTCTTCAATTCCTTAAATCTCTCCCAAGACTCAGTGAGAGACTCAGTTGCCAGTTGCTTAAAGTTTTGAATTGCCCTTCTCATCCTTTGAGTTTTGGAGATAGGATAGAACTTCTTCAAAAATTCTCCATGTAATTTGTCCCAAGTGTCAAAATGGTTATCTGGATGTGAGGATAACCAATCTTCAGCCCTGTCCTTCAGTGTAAACGGAAAAAGCCTAAGTCTGACAGCATCTTGAGTGACTCCATTTATCTTGAAAGTGCCACAAAGTCGTAGGAACTTGGTGGTGTGAGCATTGGGATCTTCCGTGGGCATCCCTCCATATCGATCTGCCGCAGCCATGCTGAGTATGGCCGGATTGATCGCAAAGTTATTGGCCTCCACATTTAGAATATTGATGCTACCATGCTCCTCAACATCCGGAGCAAGGTAGTCAGACATTGATCTCCCTCCAGCTTGATTTTCTTGTACCTGTGCCATCCTAGTTTGTTTCCTAAGAAACTTGGCTCTTTTCTCAATCTCAAGATTCAAAGGTAATAATCCTTCTTTCCCACGAGATCATGTATGCATAAAAAGCCAAGTTCTTAGATTCAAAGCAAAATCACACTCAAGAACAAGGAACTTATTATGGATTAGCAGATAAAATAAATCAATAAATAAATAAAATAAAAAAAATTGGACTAGACTCCTAAAGTAAGACTTTCACTAATGTCAGTACGTAACGCCACCTCCCCGGCAACGGCGCCAATTTGATTGCTGTAATTTGGGGCAAACAAATAATACCCGGAGTATTCGGGTTGTCACAGAGAGGTGGGGTACTAATCACTAGCTACTAGGTTACTCATATGAAACTAGTCCGAACAAAACTTGAAGGTGGATTGATTGCATAAAATAACAAGCATAATAAAATAAGTAGCAAGGTTTTGTAGACAATAGAGCAAAATAGGATTCTTGGGGTCACAATGTTTAATCACCTAGTGCCAATTAACGTTTGTAATATTTTGTTTGGAATTAAGATTTGTGTGGGAATGCAAAGTGGAATCGAATTACTCCCGTAATCTCTATTCCTAGTGAATTTCCACTCCCATGGCTTAAACACCCAATAAGATCAAAGATCAGCATTCAATTATTCCTAATTACTACCATCTCCCGATGAGCAATAATCTAGAATAAACTTCCCCTAATAAGTTCCCCTTTCCCAAGGACCAACCATTAGGTGCAATCGTGTGTGCCCTAATTTATGCCCCAACTCCCATTGGTGACACAAATATGACTGTGAAGCTAGTAATTTAGGCCTTTAACTACCAACAACAACAGATTAAAACAAGATTGCAACACAAATCATAAAACCAAACATAAATATATTAAGAAATTAACGAACTAGGCACATAGGTTCATAAACAAATTCACCCAAAAATCCTTAAAGAATTTAGCCGAGCATGGCTAAATTATACATAGCAAATATGAATAAAGGATTACAAATCATCAGAAGAGTACAAGAATTAACCAAGCGATTCTCCCAAATCTCCCTGGCTTCCTCCTTGCTTCCAAAGACGACTTGAGCCTCTTGATTTCTCTCTTTCTTGTCTACAAAGAACTCTAAAAATCTCCCTCGGTCTGTTATTAGGGTTGAGGAAGGAGGGATTTTATAGTGGGTACAAAGTTGAGATGAAATAGGAATCTTGTACAAAATTGGACTCAAATTATAATTCCTATAATTAATTAAAAGAAATTGCCGCCTTTAATTGGAGTTGGAATTGGAATTCAAAATTGAAGTTGAATTGGGATTTGGAATTGAGGTGTGAATTTAGAATTAGGAATCTTGAATTGAATATGCTGAGGCCAACGCCCCTTTTGTAGCTGGCGACTTAGGAAGAATTGTTGCGGCGCACGCTCGACGCGTCAAGCCAAGTCTCGACGCGTCGAGACCAGCAGGTCTCGATCACAAAACTTCTGGAAATTTTCGACGCGTCGAGTCCTCTAGGCCCCGAACTTGTCCAAAATTGCTCCAAACTCATCCTTGAACTTCCCTTGCTCATAGAATTGACCTACAATGGTTCAAAAATACTAACAAACACCGTAAAACATTCAAAACAAGTGTGAACCATAATTAAATGATAATAGCAAGGAAAATATGTATTAAATAAGCAAAATTAAAGAACTTAATTACTGTGATGATTCAAAATAACCATAAAAACAAGCACAGATGTGATAACATCAGTATCTTGTAGGTATTGGGGCCCTAGTGCTACTGGGTCGAGCATGTCTTCCCAACATAAGGGGGTTCTACACTTTTGTCCGTATAAAGCTTCGTAGGGCGCCATACGAATGCTTGCGTGGTAGCTGTTGTCGTATGAGAATTCAATAATGTAACACCCCAGATTTTCAAGACATTTAAAACTTATAATAAAGGTAGAATCTTATTAAATCCCAAGATATAAATACAAGCGTTCGGGGTGCTATGCCACACCTGGGCTAGAGAACCCAAGTGCACAGGCTAACTAACTAATATCCTCAAAGCGTAAATACGTAAACGTGGCACGCAGGCCAAAAGGGAAACTATCTACTTCTAAGTTCTAGCGCACTCCAGTGACTTAATCTTCTGTGCCTGAAAGCCAAATATATCTGTTCAGCGAGAGATGCTGGTAACCCACTCCAACGCGTTGAAATACAATACATATAGAGATATATATAGATATACGAAAACCATTTTGAGCATGAAGATATATCCTACGAACTCTAGCTTTAAAACCGGGAATGACTCGACAGATAAGGCCAGACACAAGCAACAGTTATAACGACATATGCAGTTCACAACAGATAAGGCAGATAAGGCAAAGCATAAACAATAGTCACAACCCAACATAAACAATCCCCAACATAAATCCCATAGTCACATCCCCCAAGACACTCATGATCACCACTCATCCATATCACAACACATAGCACACTTTGTTGGCGCCACAGGACCAATCGCATGCCCATACATGAGGGTCAGCGCATATAGCTCTGACGCGGCCCCGCAGCACCCTGCCCCGTATCGCAATACGGAGGGGTCGATCGCAACCGACCGATGAACCGCAGCTCATCGTAGTGTTTGATCGCAACCAAACAGTGGACCGCAGCCCAAGAGAATGTCATCTGACCGCAGCCAGGAAAAAGGACGAACCGCAGCTCGTATAGAAACGTTTGATCGCAACCAAACGGTGGACCGCAGCCCAAGAGTATCAATCTGACCGCAGCCAGCTTCTGAACCGCAGCTCAGGATAACCAATCCGATCGCAACCGAATTGGGGTAACACACACACATAACACATAGCAAGCACATGCAACCCACATTACACATTGGGAAGGGGGAGGAAGCGTATAACAAAACCTATGCGTGATCCATCACATACTAAGAATAGTCCTAAGGGGGTTCATACTTCTTCCACCTAGGTCAACTGGATACCAATTCAACTAGCTTGCAATATAATAGACTCGTAAACCTACGAACGGTACCCAAAACATCAAACTAGACATAGGCACGATAAACGGAGTCCGTTGGGACACCACGGGGAACGGGGGAACATCAAACGGGGAAGCCGGGATCCCGAGGTGGGATAATTTCCAGCGGGTAGCCGGTGGGTGGGGGGCCACCCGCCGGCTGCCCGCCGGATGATACTGTTCCGGGCAGCGGGTCGCCGGCGGGCAGCTGCCCGCCCGCCGGCCACCCGCTGCCGGGCGGTGTTTCTCGGCCATGGGTAGGTGGCGGGTCCCCTACCCCCCACTGACTCTTTTCGTCACTTTACGCCCCGGGAACCGTTGTGGAACCCGAAACCATGCTTAGACACTTTACAACGCAATTAACGACAACACGTAGACAATTAACGAATCAAATACAAGAAACGGACGGCACATAACCTATCATGCTTTTCTAAAAATAATCAACACCCAAACATGCGATTTCCCCACCCGATAATCCAAGAATAAGATCATACGATACAACCTAGGGTTCTAATCACTTTTATATCAACAAGTATACGGTTCGTCTTCTAATTGCAAGATTCGGTAAGAATAACACATAAACATCAAGAGCATCACACAATTATCAAGAACAACACATAATCATCAAGAACTCTATATAATCATCAAGAATCTCCCAATATCAAGATCATCAAGATGCGATCATCACATCAAACATCAATAATAATCATCATATCTCGCCAATACACAATAATATGGGGGAAACCCTAAGGGGGAATCATAGCTATGAAAATAGGTTTTGTTGAGACATGGGTTATCTCTTAGCCTTAATTAATTCCTTGGCTATGAAGGATCTTTCTTTAAGCTTCCTTGCTTTCTTGATTTCTCCTAAGGGGATTCTTGGAGCTCTTTTGGTGGTGGGGCGTTAATCTTGTGGGAGGGATTCTAGGTGCCTCCTAAGTTCCCTATTTATAGATCTAGGGATCTTATTTAGAGTCTAATCCTATTGGGATTAGGGGTTGGGTTTATATATGAGGGCCCACGGCTATGGTGGGCCTTTTTCCCTAATTAATCATTATAATTTATTCTTTCTCTTGGGCTATTAATTAATTAATTAATTGGTTTTAGGACTCGTAACACGGGGTGTTACAAATAAGGTCTAGGTGTTCCTCCCATGTCCCTTAAAAGTCTAACACACAGGCTCTTAACATGTCTTCGAGAGTCTGAATGGTTCTCTCGGTTTGGCCGTCAGTGGTGGGGTGGAAGGCGGTGCTCAGTTTTAGTTGTGTCCCCAAGGCTAATTGCAGCGATTTCCAGAATTGTGAGAGAAACCGGGAGTCTCTATAGGACAGGATGTTCCGGGGGACTCCGTGGTACTTCACTACTCGGCTCAAGTAGGCTTGGGCCAGTTGTGTCATTGTCCATGTTTCCTTCATGGCAATGAATCGCGCCGTTTTGGTTAGTCGGTCCACTATGACCCAAATTTTATCCTTGCCGGTTTTTGTTGGGGGTAACCCTCTGACGAAGTCCATGGATATGGAATCCCACTTTCCTTGTAGTATCTCAATGGGTTGTACGAGTCCCTTGGGTTTGCATCGTTCGGCCTTCACCCTTTGGCAATTCAGGCATTTGGCCACGAAATCTGCGATTTCCTTTTTCATGTTGGGCCACCAAAACGACCTTTTCACATCTTGGTATAGTTTGTCACCCCCTGGGTGAACTGAGTATGGGGAGTTGTGCCCTTCCTCCAAGATCTGTTGTTTCAGGTGGGGGTGCGTTGAGGGCACGCACCACCTACCTTGGTAACGGAGACTGCCATCTTCGTGTATTTCGAATGGTCCTTCATTCCCCTGGGTTAGGTCGAGACGAATTTTATCTAGTTCCGGATCCTGCTGTTGTCCTATTTTGATTTCCTCGAAGAGTGTAGGTATGATTTGCGTGTTGAATAAGTGGACGTCGGGGTGGATTTGATCTTGCTCTATTATTTCCAAATTCAGTCTTTGGAAGTCCTTGTACAGCTGGTCCGGCAGGATCCAGGTGGTGTTGAGGGAGTGATTAGTCTTTCTGCTTAGGGAGTCTGCCACAATGTTAGCTTTTCCCTCGTGGTATTGGATGTCTAGATCGTAGTCCTTTATGAGTTCTATCCACCTTCGTTGTCTCATGTTTAAGTCTTTATGGGTGAAGATGTACTTTAGGCTCTTATGGTCCGTGTAAATCTTGCATTGCACCCCATATAAGTAATGCCTCCAAATTTTTAGTGCGAACACGATAGCGGCTAGTTCGAGGTCGTGGGTGGGGTAATTTTCTTCGTGGGTTTTGAGTTGCCTGGATGCGTATGCTATTACCCGGCCTTTTTGCATTAGCACGCACCCCAATCCCTTTTTGGACGCGTCACTGAAGACCTCGAACCCTTCCTCCCCGGAGGGGATGGCGAGCACGGGTGCCGTGGTTAGCTTATCCTTCAATTCTTGAAAGGGCGAGATGCAGTCGTTGTCCCATCGGAAGGGGGTTTCCTTTTTCATGAGTTTGTTGAGGGGTTGGGCTATCCTGGTGAAGTCGGGTACAAACCTCCTGTAGTAGCCAGCCAAGCCTAGGAAGCTTCGGACTTCTGAGAGTGAGCTCGGTGTGGTCCATTCCTTAACGGCACGAATTTTGGCGGGGTCCACCTTAATTCCTTCCTTGGCTATCACGTGGCCCAGGAAGGCCACACTGTCCTTCCAGAATTCGCATTTAGAGAACTTGGCGTATAGTTGGTGCTCTCTTAGAGTTTGCAGGGTTATGCGGAGGTGTCTTTCATGTTCTTCCTTGTTTCGGGAGTAGACTAGGATGTCGTCAATGAATACAATGACGAAGTCATCCAATTGGGGTCGGAATACTCGGTTCATGAGGTCCATGAATATGGCGGGTGCGTTGGTGAGTCCGAAGGGCATTACTGTGAATTCATAGTGGTCGTAACGTGTCCGGAAGGCCGTTTTCTGAATGTCCGGTTTGGCCACTTGTATTTGGTGATATCCGGACCTTAGGTCAATTTTTGAGAACACCCCGGCCCCTTTTAGTTGGTCGAACAAGTCATCGATCCGGGGAAGGGGGTACTTATTCTTTATTGTGACTTGGTTAAGTTCCCGGTAGTCGATGCACAGGCGCATGCTCCCATCCTTCTTTTTAACAAATAGTACTGGTGCCCCCCATGGGGAGGTGCTGGGGCGGATGTACGCTTTATCTAGCAATTCCTGTAGTTGCGTTTTCAGTTCCTTCATTTCTTTTGGTGCCAACCTGTAGGGTGGTTTAGAGATCGGGGCAGCGCCAGGTATAGGGTCTTTGGTGAACTCGACTTCTCTGGCTGGGGGTGCCCCGGGGATTTCGTCCGGAAAGACGTCGGTGAATTCGTTTACCACTGGAATGGTTTGTGGTTCGGGAGTTTTGGTGTTGAGGTCCTCGACTGAGCATAGGAAGGCCTCGCTCCCTTGTTTAGGTATTTCTTCATTTTCATCATGTTCACCAATTTGATCCCTGATTCTTGGTGGGTCCCGCGGTGTGATACCCTTTTACCGTTTGGTCCCCGTAGGACCACTTTTTGTTCTCCGCATAGGATTTGTGTTTGGAACTTCCCTAGCCAGTCCATGCCCAAGATCACTTGTACCCCATCCAGTTTGAATCATATTAAGTTGCTGAGAAATTCCACCCCTTGGATGGTAATCATTACGTTCTTGTACATGCGGTCGCATTTTATGATTTCGCCGGAGGCCACCTTGACCTGAAGTCGGACCTTGGTGCTGGTGTTGAGGCCAAGCTGAGTGGCAAACTCGGTTGCTATAAACGAGTTCGTAACACCGCGTGTTACGATCCCTAAAACCAATTAAACATTTAACAAATTACCCAAAAGAAGGAATTAAATCACAATAATTAATTAGGAAAGGCCCACCATAGTCCATGGGCCCTTATCCCTAAACCCAATCCTTAGTTCCAAAAGGAATAGAATTAGCAAGCCTATAATATTAGTTCCTAACCAGGAATCCTAAATATATATATAGGGGACTTAAGAGGCACCTAGAACCCCCAACACAATAAACGACTCACCACCCCAAAGAGCTCCAAGAATTCCCTTAGAAGAAATCAAGAAAGCAAGAAAGCTTAAAGAAAGACCCTTCATAGCCAAGGAATTAATTAAGGCTAAGAGGTAACCCATGTCTCAACAAAACCTATTTTCATAGCTATGATTTCCCCCGTAGGATTTCCCCATATTATTGTGTATTGATGATTTGTGATATTATTATTGATGATTGATGGGATAATTCCATGGGTGATCTTGATGATGAAAGGATCTTGATAATTATGGTGTCCTTGATGATTATATGACGTTCTTGATGATTATATGATGTTCTTGATAATTGTAGGATGTTCTTGATGTTTATATGATATTCTTACCGAATCTTGATATTAGAAGATGAATTGTGTCCTTGTTGATTTAAAAATGATTAGAACCCTAGGTTGTATCGTATGGAATTATTCTTGGTATAATGGGTGGGAATCCGCATTATTGGGTGTTGATTATGTCTAGAAAAGAATGATATATTATGTGCCATATGTTTCTCGATCTTTGATCCGTTAATTGTCTACATGTGTTATCAATTGCGTTTGAAAGTGTCTAAGCATGGTTTCGGATTCCACAAAGGTTCCCGGGACGTTTTGGTGAAAAAGAGTCAGTGGGGGGTAGGTGGGGGTAAGGGACCCGCCACCTACCCGCGGCCTTCTTGGGCAACGCCGGCAGCGAGCAGCCGACGGGCGGGCAGCTGCCCGCAGGTGAAAAAGGAAACCCCCTTCCGATGGGACAATGACTGCATCTCGGCCTTTCAAGAATTGAAGGATAAGCTGACCACGGCACTCGTGCTCGCCATCCCCTCTGGGGAGGAAGGATTCGAGGTCTTCAGTGACGCGTCCAAAAAGGGATTGGGGTGCGTGCTAATGCAAAAGGGCAGGGTAATAGCATACGCATCCAGACAACTCAAAACCCACGAAGAGAACTACCCCACCCACGACCTCGAACTAGCCGCCATTGTGTTCGCACTAAAGATTTGGAGGCATTACTTATATGGGGTGCAATGCAAGATTTACACGGACCATAAGAGCCTAAAGTACATCTTCACTCAGAAAGACCTAAACATGAGACAACGAAGGTGGCTAGAACTCATAAAGGACTACGATCTGGACATCCAATATCACGAGGGAAAAGCTAACATTGTGGCAGACGCCCTAAGCAGGAAGACTAACCACTCCCTCAACACCACCTGGATCCTACCGGACCAGTTGTACAAGGACTTCCAAAGACTGAATTTGGAAATAATAGAGCAAGATCAAGTCCACCCTGACGTCCACTTATTCAACACGCAAATCATACATACACTCTTCGAGAAAATCAAAATAGGACAACAGCAGGATCCGGAACTAGATAAAATCCGCCTCGACCTAACCCAGGGGAAGGAAGGGCCCTTCGAAATACACGGAGACGGCAGTATCCGTTACCGAGGTAGGTGGTGCGTGCCCTCGACGCACCCCCACCTGAAACGATAGATCTTGGAAGAAGGGCACAACTCCCCATACTCAGTTCACCCAGGGGGTGACAAACTATACCAAGATGTGAAAAGGTCATTTTGGTGGCCCAACATGAGAAGGGAAATCGCAGATTTCGTGGCCAAATGCCTGAATTGCCAAAGGGTGAAGGCCGAATGATGCAAACCCAAGGGACTCGTACAACCCCTTGAGATACCACAAGGAAAGTGGGATTCCATATCCATGGACTTCGTCGGAGGGTTACCCCCAACAAAAACTGTCAAGGATAAAATCTGGGTCATAGTGGACCGACTAACCAAAACGGCACGATTCATTGCCATGAAGGAAACATGGACAATTACACAACTGGCCCAAGCCTACTTGAGCCGAATAGTGACGTACCACGGAGTCCCCCGGAACATCGTGTCCGATAGAAACTCTCGGTTTCTCTCACAATTCTGGAAATCGCTGCAATTAGCCTTGGGGACGCAACTAAAGCTGAGCACCGCCTTCCACCCCACCACTGACGGCCAAACCGAGAGAAACATTCAGACTCTCGAAGACATGTTAAGAGCCTGTGTGTTAGACTTTCAAGGGACATGGGAGGAACACCTAGACCTTATTGAATTCTCATACAACAACAGCTACCACGCAAGCATTCGTATGGCGCCCTACGAAGCTTTATACGGACGGAAGTGTAGAACCCCCTTGTGTTGGGAAGACATGGTCGACCCAGTAGCACTAGGACCCCAATACCTACAAGATACCATAACCAAGGTCAAACACATCCGGGAAAGGATGAAGGCTGCCCAGGACTGCCAGAAGTCCTACGCCGACCTAAGGAGGTAACAAGCCGAATTCAACACCGGGGACAAGGTCTGGTTGAGAATCTCGCCCACACGGGGGGTAATGAGATTCGGAAGAAAAGGGAAACTCAGCCCACGATTTATCGGCCCCTATGAGATCATAGAAAGAGTTGGGAACCTAGCCTATCGCCTCGCTCTACCCGTTGAACTAGAACGAGTACACAACGTATTCCACATATCCCAGCTAAAGAAATACGTGCACGACCCAAACCACGTGCTTCAACCCGAGGTCGTGGACCTCGACGAGTCACTAGTATACGAAGAAAAACCCGTGAGAATCCTGGACACCAAGACAAGAACCACCCGACGTCGAGCCATAGAAATGGTGAAAGTCCTCTGGACCAACCAGGGGACCGAGGAAGCGACATGGGAACTCAAGGACACGATGAAGGAACGCAACCCCGAACTTTTCACACCAGGTAACTAAGAAGAAGTCACTCGACAAGGACCAAGCTTCGAGGACGAAGCTTCCTGTTAAGGGGGGGAGAGTGTAACACCCCGTGTTACGATCCCTAAAACCAATTAAACATTTAACAAATTACCCAAAAGAAGGAATTAAATCACAATAATTAATTAGGAAAGGCCCACCATAATCCATGGGCCCTTATCCCTAAACCCAATCCTTAGTTCCAAAAGGAATAGAATTAGCAAGCCTATAATATTAGTTCCTAACCAGCACTCCTAAATATATAAATAGGGGACTTAAGAGGCACCTAGAACCCCCACCACAATAAATGACTCACCACCCGAAAGAGCTCCAAGAATTCCCTTAGAAGAAATCAAGAAAGCAAGAAAGCTTAAAGAAAGACCCTTCATAGCCAAGGAATTAATTAAAGCTAAGAGGTAACCCATGTCTCAACAAAACCTATTTTCATAGCTATGATTTCCCCCGTAGGATTTCCCCATATTATTGTGTATTGATGATTTGTGATATTATTATTGATGATTGATGGGATAATTCCATGGGTGATCTTGATGATGAAAGGTTTTTGATAATTACGGTGTCCTTGATGATTATATGACGTTCTTGATGATTATATGATGTTCTTGATAATTGTAGGATGTTCTTGATGTTTAGATGATATTCTTACCGAATCTTGATATTAGAAGATGAATTGTGTCCTTGTTGATTTAAAAATGATTAGAACCCTATGTTGTATCGTATGGAATTATTCTTGGTATATTGGGTGGGAATTTGCATGATTGGGTGTTGATTATGTCTAGAAAAGCATGATAGGTTATGTGTCATATGTTTCTCGATCTTTGATCCGTTAATTGTCTACATGTGTTATTAATTGCGTTTGAAAGTGTCTAAGCATGGTTTCGGGTTCCACAAAGGTTCCCAGGACGTTTTGGTGAAAAAGAGTCAGTGGGGGGTAGGTGGGGGTAGGGGACCCGCCACCTACCCGCGGCCTTCTTGGGCAACGCCGACAGCGGGCAGCCGGCGGGCGGGCAGCTGCCAGCCGGGCACCCGCTGCCCGGATAAGCTACCGCCGGCGGGCAGCCGACGGGTGATCCCTCACCCACCGGCTACCCGCTGGTTTGGACCCCAATTTGGGATTTTGGCTTCCCCATTTGATGTTCCCCCGACCCCCGTGGTGTCCCAACGGACTCCGTCTATCGTGCCTATGTCTAGTTTGATATTTTGGGTACCGTTCGTAGGATATATGAGTCTTATATATTGCATGCTAGTTGAATTGGTATCCCGTTGACCTAGGTGAAAGAAGTATGAACCCCTTAGGATTATTCTTAGTATGTGAAGGATCACGCATAGGTTTTGTTATACGTTTTCTCCCCCTTCCCAATGTGTTAATGTGGGTTGCATGTGCTTGCTATGTGTTATGTGTGCATGATACCCCAATTCGGTTGCGATCGGATTGGTCATTCCTGAGCTGCGGTTCAGAAGCTGGCTGCCGTCAGATTTACACTCTTGGGTTGCGGTCCACCGTTTGGTTGCGATCATACGTTTCTACATGAGCTGCGGTTCATATTTCCTGGCTGCGGTCAGATGACATACTCTTGGGCTGCGGTCCACTATTTGGTTGCGATCAAACTATGATGAGCTGCGGTTCATCGGTCGGTTGCGATCGACCCCTCCGTGTTGCGATACGGGGCAGGGTGCTGCGGGGCCGTGTCAGGGCTATATGCGCTGACCCTCATGTATGGGCATGCGATTGGTCCTGTGGCGCCAACAAAGTGTGCTATGTGATGAGATATGGTGGAGTTGTTGTTATGAGTGCCTTGGGGATGTGACTATGGGATTCATATTGGGAATCGTATGTGTTGGGTTATGGTTATTAATTGTGCTTATCTTATCTGTCTTGCCTGTTGTAAACTGTATATGCTTGGTATAACTGCTGTCTGTGCGTAGCCCTATCTGTTGAGTCTATCCCTGTTTTAAAAGCTAGAGTTCGTAGAATATATCTTCATGCTCAAAATGGTTTTCGTATATCTATATATGTATCTATACGTATTGTATTTCAACGCGTTGGTGTGGGTTACCAGCATCTCTCGCTGAACAGATATATTTGGCTTTCAGGCACAGAAGAGTAAGTCACTGGAGCGCGCTAGAACTTGGAGCGTAGAAGTAGATAGTTTCCCTTTCGGCCTGCGTGTCATGTCTATGCGTTTACATTATTGAGGATATTAGTTAGTTAGCCGGTGCACCTGAGTTCTCTAGCTCAGGTGTGGCATAGCACCCCGTACTCTTGTATTACGTTATGGGATTTAATGAGATTTCACCTTTATTTTTATAAGTTTTAAATGTCTTGAAAATTTGGGGTGTTACAGAGTTGGTAGCCCCCGAGTCAAATAATATAGTGGCGGGGGTGGCGTGTACCAGGAAGGTTCCGGAGACTATGTTGCTATCTCTGATCCTGGCTTTGCTTAGAGTAAGGATCCTTCCCTGAATGGTTGGCGTTGTGACCTTGTGAGGTGAGACGGCCCTGGGGTTCTTAGGCCCTCGGGTGGGGTTTGTGTGATCCCCTTCAGGTTTCCTTTTGTACCCCAGGCGTGTCTCCCGGGGTTGGTTTGATACTTGTTGTAGTTGGGATGCCTTGGCATAGGCTTCCCTGAGGGTTCCTGGCTCTTGTGTGGCCAGGGCTTTTTGGTGTTCGGGATCAAGGCCTGTTATGAACTTCTTGATCTTGATCCTCTCGGTGGGTACTAGCTCGGGGATGAGGCGAGCCAGCCGGTGGAATTGTTGGTAGTATTCCGTGATTGGGGCTGCACCTTGTTTTAGGTGGTGGAACTCTTCATATATGGTGGCTCTTAGATGATTGGGGTAGAATTGTTCTCGTAGTCGTGTTTTTAGGGTTTCCCAGTTAAATTCGTGGTTTTGTTCACATGCGGGTCCCTCGTGGGCCCACCAGGCATCGGCCTCGTGCCTGAAGTAGAAGGAGGCTATTCCTACTTGGTGGTTTTCTGGACATTTGGTTGCCCTGAATATCTTGTTGAAAGTCCCGATCCATTCCTCGAGGGTCGTGGGGTCTTCGTTCCCCGAGAAGGTGGGTGGTTGGTGCGCCGAGACCTGGTGGTGAATTTCCAAGTTCACGTTTGTTGATAAAGGTTGGGGAACGGTAGTACTCAGTGCCTGGGCAATTTGGGCCAGGCGTTGCAGATTCTGAGTCAAGAATTCCTGCGTGGGGAGTTCCGGTGTTCCTACCTGTCTTCTTTTCGGTGTTATCCTGGTGTTCATAGGTCGATGTTATTTTGCATTCTTACCTTGATGCAATAAGCGGAGGAGGAGTTTCTTTAAGTTAGAGAGGAATAAAGTGAGGGCATTATGTGTAGGTTTCACAATCTCACCATGCGTCCTAAGATTCCTGGGTCCTATGCTCCTAAATACCTAGAGTTCAAGCCTAGTGTCCTAAAGTTCGGTCTTAAGAGTCTTATCCCAGGGTCAAACTTAGGCTCTGATACCAACTGTAACACCCCGAAATTTTTAAACTTCTGAAGCTTATATAATAAAGGTAGAATCTTATTAAATCCCAAAACACAATACAAAGAGTACGGGGTGCTATGCCACACCTGAGCTGGAGAACTCAGGTGCACAGGCTAACTAGCTAATATCCTTAATAAAGAGAATGCATAACATGGCACACAGGCCAAAAAGGAAACTATCTACTTCTACGCTCCGAGGTTCTAGCGCGCTCCCGTGCCTACTCTTCTGTGCCTGAAAGTCAAATATATCTGTTCAGCGAGAGATGCTGGTAACCCACTCCAACGCGTTGAAATACAATACATATAGATATATACATAGATATACGAAAAGTCATTTCGAAGCATGAAGATATATCCTAAGAGACTCTAGTTTTCAAATCAGGGAAACGACTCGACAAATAGGGGTACACACAAGCAACAGTCATAATCAAGCATATACAATTCTCAACATAGGGCACAGTTATAGCTAAGCACAACCAATAATCACAATTAGGCATGTATAGTTTACTAGCAAGAGTCCTATGGTCACGTTTCCATAACAGCCATGACATCGATCCTTCTCATCTCATCACATAGCACACTTTGTTGGAGCCACAGGACCAATCGCATGCCCATACATGAGGGTCAGCGCATATAGCTCTGACACGGCCCCGCAGCACCCTGCCCCGTCTCACAATACGGAGGGGTCGATCGCAACCGACCGATGAACCGCAGCTCATCATAGTTTGCTCGCAACCAAACAGTGGACCGCAGCCCAAGAGTATGTCATCTGACCGCAGCCAGGAAATATGAACCGCAGCTCATGTAGAAACGTTTGATCGCAACCAAACGGTGGACCGCGACCCTATATAATATTTATATACCTAACCGTTCACAACCGGCCTGGTTAACAGTTAGGATGGTTCTCAGCCCATCCAACTGCCCATATAACCAATTTGATCGCAACCAAATTGGGGTAACATGCACACATAACAAATAGCAAGTACAGGCAGCCCACATTAGCATACTGGGAAGGGGGAGAAATCGTATAACGAAACCTATGCGTGGTCATCCACACTAAGAATAGTCCTAAGCGGTTCATACTTCTTATGCCTAGGCCAACGGGATACCCATTCAACTAGCATGCAACATACAAGACTCTTTCAACCTACGAATGGTGTCCGAACATCAAACTAGACATAGGCACGATGGGAGGGGTCCGTTAGGACACCACGGGGGACGAGGGGACATCAAACGGGAAAGCCAAAATCCCGGGTTGGGGTATTTTCAAGCGGGTAGCCGGTGGGTGAGGGTTCACCCGCCGGCGCTACTGTTCCGGGCAGCGGGTGCCCGGCTGGCAGCTGCCCGCCCGCCGGCTGCCCGCTGCCGGGACTGCCCATCTTGGTCGTGGGTAGGTGGCGGGTCCCCTACCCCCCACTGACTCTTTCTTACCAAAAACGCCCCGGAACCTTAGTGGAACCCGAAACCGTGCTTAGATACTTTCGAACGCAATTGACAATAATACGAAGACAATTAACGGATCATAATCAAGAAACATGCGGCACATATCCTATCATGCTTTCGTAAACATAATTAACACCCAAACATTGTGAATTCCCGCCCAATACACCAAGGATAATACCACACGAGTTTCACGGTACAACCTAGGGTTCTAATCCCTTTTTAAATCAACAAGAACACAATTCATCTTTTAATAACAAGATTCGGTGAGAATATCAAGAACATCCTACAATTATGAAGAACATCATATAATCATCAAGAACGCCACATATTCATCAAGAACACCATAATTATCAAGAACCTATCATCGTCAAGATCATCAAGAACATCAATGGAATCATAACACCATTTATCAATATAACGAATCATCAACACACAATAATATGGGAAATCCTATGGGGGAATCATAGCTATAAAAATAGGTTTTGTTGAGACATGGGTTACCTCTTAGCCTTAATTGATTCCTTGCCTATGAAGGGTCTTTCTTTAAGCTTTCTTCTTTCTTGATTTCTCCTAGGGGAATTCTTGGAAATCTTGGTGTGGTGAGAGATTATTGTGGTGGGAGTTCTAGGTTCCTCCTTATGTTCCCTATTTATATATCTAAGAGTCTTACTTAGGGCCTAATTAATATAGGTTTGCTAACTCTATTCCTTTTAGGACTAAGGATTGGGTTTAGGGATAAGGGCCCATGGACTATGGTGGGCCTCTCCTAATTAATTATTGTGATTTAATTCTTTCTTTTGGGTAATTGGTTAAATGATTAATTGGTTTTAGGGATCGTAACAGTGTAACACGGGGTGTTACAGCAGAGGTACGGCGTTCCATCACCACGGCGCTTGGATCATTGTCGCACGCCCGTTGTCTCAATTTGTTTGGTAAGTTCCAGTTTCTTCGACAGGGTAACGCGTCGACCATCGAGTATTTAGGATGGGCGGAGCTCCTTGTCGAGGCGTTAGCACAGGCCGGTCGCCCACTTTCCATGGCGGAGCAGAACTTGTATGTGTTCCGGGGCCTTCGCCCGAAGCTTAGGTCCATCGCTGCCACTCTCACGGTCACCGGCCAACCCATCTCCTTACCCCAGTTGGCAGATTTTCTCCAAGCTCAGGAGTTCATCATGTCGGACGATTACCACGCGATGGCTGACAGTGGAAGTTGTGTTGCTCACACCACCATGTATGCAGGTCGGACGTCAAACAGCGGGCAGATGTCGAACGACAAAGGTGGCCGAGGTCGCGGTTCGAACCAGTGGTGTGAAGGTCGTGGCGGCCATTCTGGGCAGGGTCGCGGCGGTGGGCGCTACGGCCGTGGCGCATCGGGATGTCGGATATGTTGGTCGCAAGGACACATGGCGGTCTACTGCTACAAACGCTATACAACCCAACCGTTGGCTTAGGCTCACGTGGCCACTTCCGGCGACAGT
This sequence comes from Ipomoea nil, assembly GCF_001879475.1. NCBI lineage: Eukaryota > Viridiplantae > Streptophyta > Magnoliopsida > Solanales > Convolvulaceae > Ipomoea > Ipomoea nil. The sequence goes on from NW_017619393.1 coordinate 300,474, forward strand.
CCAGCGGCGGCTCCGGCGACTCAGGCGGACGGCTAGTATCCAGAATCCGGCGCAACGGCGCATGCAACCCCCGACACCGGAATGCTGACTCACTCCGATGAGTACACTGGCCCCGATGTGCTGCGAGTCGGTAATGGCGCAGGTTTGGCTATTTCACGAGTCGGTCATGCGTTGATCCCATCTGTGTCAAAATCATTGTCTCTGTCCAATATCTTACATGTTCCACATTTATCCGTGTCCCTGTTATCTGTAAATAAATTCACTAACAAAAATGGTGTTTATTTCGAGTTTCATAATGATTATTTTATTGTGATGGATTCCAAAAACCAGGGCAATTCTTTTTAAAGGGCCAACATTCGGGGGAATGTACAAGCTTCCGGTCACCCGAAGTCTCGTTGCGTATGTAGTTCCCGCACCACTCCAGCTGTGTGACACCGCAGGCTAGGTCACCCGCACAGTGCTGTTCAACATCGTGTCCTTCAGAGTTGTCCCGTTCTACCAAATAAAGCAAACACCACAATGTCATGCACAGCTTGTCACCTTGGCAAGTCATCACGTTTCAAATTAGATAGTGTAGAAAATTCTAGCAATAATGTTCTAGATTTGGTATTTACTGATATATGGGGTCTTGCGCCTGTAATGTCGGCCAATGGCTACCGTTATTTTTTTGTTATTTGTAGACAACAACTCGTGTTTCTGCTGGTTTTACCCATTACGGGTGAAATTAGACATATATAAAATATTCGAGTGGTTTCGTGTGTTGGTAGAGCGCCAATTTTCGCGTTCTATCAAGTCCATTTAATCGGATTTAGGGGTGAATACCGAAAATTGCGTACCATATTCCAAACACTGGGCATTAACCACCGTCAGTCATGTGCTTATACACACGAGCAAAATGGCAGGGTTGAACGCCGGAACAGACATATCGTTGAAACCGGCCTCGCCTTGCTTGCCGAAGGCTCAGTACCCCTACAATATTGGGACTACGCCTTTGAAACCACTACGTGCCTAATTAATTACCTACAAACTCCGGCATTAAATTTTGAGAGTCCTTACTCCCGTTTATACAAACACCCATCGCCATACACCTTTCTACGTGTCTTTGGGTGCCAGTGTTATCCCTATCTTTGGCCATACAATCGACACAAGATAGAGTACCGCTCGGCCCCATGTGTCTCCCTAGGTTACCCTCCGTCCTTTAGGGGATACAGATGCATAGATCTGACTAGTTGGAAAACCTACATCTGTCGTCATGTCCGGTTCGACGAGACAGTGTTTCCGTTTTCCACAAGCCAAACGATCTCCACCACGGCACCCCCGCCCATGCCGTGGGCTTCCGGGCCCATTATACCGTGGCCACCCCGGCCGACACCTCACCTTGTCAAGGCCCAGTCAACACCGGGTCCGAGCCCACCCCGCTCGCGTGTGACCCCATTCCTCTTGCTATCGAAGGGCCCGCACCAGTTATAACTCGCCGTGTGACGACCCGTGGTCCACCACCTGACCGAGGTCATGTCATGCGCCTCCGTCACATGACCGAGCAACTTATTATTTGTTATTCTGTCTTGTACTAGACTAGTCTATTAGTCAAGAGCTTTTAGCGTTGTTATCTTTTAATCTCTATAATCTCTATCAGTTTGTAACAAATTTGAATTATAATCTCTAATCGAGTGTACCATAGTGCTTTGATAATTGGTGGAGGTGTCGATGAGGGTGGGAGCCAAGTTGGAGGATGTGTCCTAGGAATGGAAGCTTTGGGGGCGATGGTGGTGAGCTTTTTATGTCTCTGGGAGATGAGAATAGCAATTTGTAGAGGAAGAAAATGAAAATAAAGAAAGGGAAGAAAAGGGAATAATAATGCATGAAGAGATTCATCTCGATCGATAGTTCGGTTCAGTCATCATGGGTTACACCAAAAGGGTATATATAGATATAATTGATTGATAATAAAACAATAACATTTTGATTTCCCAATTTGTAAATTAAGTTATTATACAAGGGGTTTTTAAGAGAAATGATCCAAAATGGAGAAAAAGAGACCAAAATATGACACTTTTTAAAGTTGTATATGTGAGCATATATCCATTAATGTGTATCTAACTATCAGCTTAGGCTTTTAGTTGAGGTGGAGCACATGTTTCAATTTAGTATCAAAGCTAGATCAAAGGTCATGGGTTCAAATCCCAACACCTTTTTAAAAATGTATAATATTGAGAGAACGAAATTCATTTAGAACATGTGTTTCTTACGACAAATGAATTTTTTAAAAAATCAAAATAATTATTTTTTTTGCTGAAATACAAGAAACACATGTCCCTTTCTCGTATAATATGAGTACGTTTCTCGTATTTTAGCAAAAAAAAAAAAAAAAAAAAAAAAAAAACCAATCATTTTGAATTTTTGAGAAACTTATTTGAAACTTGTGTTTGTGACAAGAAACTCAAATTCCAAATGAGTTTTTTCCTATATTATACAATTGAAGCATGTGCTCCATCTCAACTAAAAATTACTAAGTATGGGATTCAAACCCGTGACCTTTGGTCTGGCTTTGATACCAAATTAAAACATGTGCTCCACCTCAACTAAAAGTATAAGCTGATAGTTGGATACACATTAATAGATATATGCTCACATATACAACTTTAAAAAGTGTCATATTTTGGTCTCTTTTTCTCCATTTTGGATCATTTCTCTTAAAAACCCCTTGTATAATGGGTCTACCAAAAAAAAAAGTAACCACAAAAATTTTTATGGACGAGGGTCAGTTCTGGATTCTGATGATTTATGATATTCTATTACGATGAAGTCACTTGATCTGTTACTAGCTTCACTACAAGAATTAATTTCATTTTTTATCCTAGATTTATAGGTGACAATTTTTAGTCCTTTTTTATTATAACATTCTCATTTGGTCCTAGTATTATTATGGCATTATCATTTTTAGTCCTTCATCAACAAAATCGTTGAAATGTCATTAAATACAAACACATTTCAATCTTTTTTATACAAAGTAGATTGAACCGCTATATTTTTTATGTTTATTTTTTTTTTGAAAAAATTCATAATTGAAGACTGAAATGCCTTTGTATTTAACGATATTCAAATTGTTTTTTTTTTTTTTTGATAAAATGATATATACACTTCAATGGTACAATAATATGCTTTGGAAGACACAACAATATAATGTACTCAGGAAGACACAACAATGTGCTATGAAAGGCTTAACAATGTGCTCTATAAGACAAAGTAATGTGCACTGGAAGACATATCAGTGTGCTCTGGAAGAGATAACATTGTGCCCTGCAAGAAGGAAAAAATGCACCGAAAGACGAATAAGAACTAACTTATGTAAACAAAATTATCAAAATGCCACTGTATTTTTTTTTTTAAATATCTCCATTTAGACCCTTGATCTAGAATGAATCAACGGATGACATGAAACACTATTTTTCACCAAATGCTTTCTTCGCACCTGATCCATTATATATATATATATATATATATATATATATATATATATATATATATATATATATATATATATATATATATATAGAGTTGCGTTCAGGTGCGAATGCCGCGCCCAGGAGTGAAATGCGAATAACTCAGCGCGCGCCACGTGTTTAGATGTAGGTGCACTTATAGTTATAATTATGTGCACCTAGGTGAAAGTAAGTGCACCCGATCAATGACTGTTAACAAGGCAAAATTACATTCACTGGAAAGTGAAAATATGTGCACTCGTAGGTGAAAGTAGGTGCAAACGATCAATGAATGTTAACAAAACAAAATTACATTCAAGTAAAATGTATTACAAATGCATGTAAAATGTATTATATATCATATATGCAAGTAAAATTTACACTGAGCGTCAATACTAAGTGCACCTGACGTTATAACTAAGTCATCTAAAGTTATAAGTAGTTGCACCTAGGGGCATGAATGTTAACAATGTAAAATTACTTGCACTTATAGGTGAAAGTAGGTGCACTTCTAAGTGAATTTACGTGCACTTCTTACTTGCAAAGGTGCACCAACTACTTGTACTGATAACACATTTACATGCACCAAAGTTCGAGTTATTTATGAAAATGCCACCGCGTCATTTTTTTAAAATTACGTCTAATTCGTTGATCTGGACACGTAAATGGCTAGCATGCATTCGCATTTCTCTCCTGGACGCCTATTCGCACAGGTGTGCGACCCTATATATATATATATATATATATATATATATATATATATATATATATATATATATATATATATATGTATGTATATATATATATATATGTATGTATGTATGTATGTATGTATGTATGTATGTATGTATGCCAGGCACGTAGGCTTAAAGGACGAGCCTGGTATATATAGGTCTGGCCTGTTTAGTTTACTATGGACCATGATTGATGTAGCAATATGGACCAGAAAATATGTATCATTTGAATTACACTTCAGTTTCATCTGATAATATTGCAATGTGTTTAGTTTCATTTTTTACACACACTAGTTTCATTATAGCAATACCAAAGTATCATTTTAATTCTATTACAGTTTAATTTGACAAAATACATTATTACTAGAGCTCTATTTTTTTGTTTCATTTTGCACAAATACCAGTTTAATTATAGTAATGCTTAAGTATTATTTTAATTACACCTCAGGTTCATTTGACAATATATGTTATTGTATTGATCTGGATTTTAGTTTCATTTTTTCCCGCACATACACTAGTTTCATTATAGCAACACTAAAATATTATTTTAATTATATTACAGTTTCATTCGATAATAATGTGCTCTATTTTTTAGTTTCATTCTCCATACACACTAGTTTCATTATAGCAATACTAAAGTATCATTTTAATTCTACTACAGTTTCATTCAACGATCATGGTCCACACAACAATGTGTGGACCATGATTGTCAAATGAAACTGTAGTAGAATTAAAATGAAACTAGTTTGCCAAATTTTAATTACACTTCAGTTTCATTTGACTGTGGACCATGATCTATGTATGTAGCAACGTGGACATTGAAGTATGATGTATCATTTTAATTATACTTCAGTTTCATTTGACAATATTGTTATGTTTTTTAGTTTCATTTTCCTTCCACACTAGTTTCGTTATATCAATACTAAAGTATCATTTAAATTCTACTATAGTTTCATTTTCTATACACACTAGTTTAGTTATCGTAATGTTGAAGTATTATTTTAATTTCACTTCAGGTCATTTGACAACATATGTTATTGTATGGCTCTGGATTTTAGTTTTACTTTTCGCGCACACTAGTTTTATTATAGCAATACAAAAGTATTTTTTTTTTTTTATCATAGTAACAGTAAAGTATCATTTTAATTCCAGCATAATTTAATTCAACCATCATGGTCCACTGTATAACAATTGGTGGAAAAATAAATAAATTAATTAATAAATAAATAAATAAAACAAGACAATAACATTTTTATTTCCCAATATGTAAAGTTATATTAGTAACCACAAAAAATTATGTGGACGATATTTGCCTTGCTTGATTTTATTTTTGGAAATTTTCATTCTAAGGTGTTGTGAATGAATGCCACCCATTTCCTCTGTTTTCTCCCTGCCAACAACTTTGTCTGGTTCAGAACTGGAGAAAGGACAAATCAGATCCAACAGGAGATTTTTGTTCAACCAATCATGTCTGCCATCAATCCTTATATCATGGACCAGACTCAATCATTATTGTGGGGACCAATTGTGTATATCATATTTTATATATTGTAAAACAATGTACATTCAATATAAAAGTAATGTATTTTTAGTATACTAAAAATGTACATTGTATTCAGAGAATGTATATTATTTGTATACTGAATGTACATTATATTATATAATGTAAATTCGGTACACAAATAATGTACATTTAGCATATTAAAAATGTACATTTTGTTATGGTCCACACGTCACTATGTGGACCCTGGTCCACACAATAATTTGCCAACCAGGCTTCAAAGTGCATTGTAGACTTTGGTGCATGTATATGTGTCTAGTTTATATTGTGAATTTTTGTGTCTTGTGTTATGAAATTCTGTACATTAAGAGCATGAATTCTGTATGTAAAACAAAGTACTAACTATAAAAAAATTTTATAATTATTTAAGTTATGTTTGTTATATTATGAAATATTAATTTTTTTATGGGGATATTATAATTTGAGTCGAATTTCAAATTTGGGATTTAACAAACTAAAAAGTAATAAGCGTTAGTAAAATAGAATGAGAACGAATTTCAAATTATTAAAGACCTCTTTGTAAACTATATTAGTGGTTGAATTACATATATTATCTTGCAAATCAAAATTTTGAAAGACACCATGAGGAATTGAGGGACTTCTGTTGATACTCACATTGTGGAAAGATTGGGAACTATTTTCTAAAAAAAACACAAAGTTATATGTATGAGGAAAATAGATCACACATATTAATAGTATGGGAAAATTGTAATTTATGTCCCTCCATAATATGCCAATTATCAATGTCACTCCTTAATAATTAATGGTGCAAATATTGCCATCAATTTTCAAAACGGTACAAATATTACCCATCTTGTAGTGTAAATATTTTCCCTCAATTTTCTTCCCATACAGTACGAAAGGGGCAATATATGTATCGTTTTGAAAATTGAGGGGCAACGTTTATACCACTAATAATTCAAGAGTAACATTGATAATTGATATATTATGGAGGGACATAAATTATGATTTTCCATAATAATAATGAGTTATATGTATACTATAAATAATAAAACATACACAACAAATATATAAAGCATAAAAATAGCATAATAATTAATAAGTATATACATTCATAATTTTAATACCATATATATATGTATGTATGGACGTACATATAGATAGGCAAATTATGTTGTGCATTCGTATGCACCCTACATGGTGCATACGGATGCAAAAACGACGTCGTTGTTCATAAAACGCGCGCTCTACTTTTTTAAAAAAAAAAAAAATCAGTTTCGATTTCTAGCAACAACATTATATTATTCATTTTTAGTTTATTCATTTTGGATTTTTTAGTTATGAAATTTTGGAAGTGTATTTATGCAATTCTGGATGTGTAGTTATGAAGTTATGAATGTGTAGTTATGCAATTCTGGAAGTGTAGTTATGCAATTCTGGATGTGTAGTTATGCAATTCTGGAAGTGTAGTTATGCAATTCTGGAAGTATAGTTATGAAATTAGGGATGTGTAGTGAAATTATGGACGTGTAATTATGCAATTTAAATATTTTTTTTTTAAAGTTAGACGCCAAAATGACGTCGTATTTGCATCCGTATGCACGATGCATGGTACATACGGATGCATAGCATAACGCTCCGTATAGATATAACTATATTGGGCTCAGTTTTGTGGAGCAATTAATGAGTCCAACAATATCAAATATGAAGGCCCATATTTCAATCTAAAGTAAGAGTCCATGCAGTTGACCTGGTCTACCCATATATACTCACTAAGACACACTGACATCCCCACTCCACTCACAACGGCAAATTATTGTGTGGATCATGGTCTACATAGTGTTATGTGGACCATAACAACAAACACATTTTTAATATACTAAAGGTATGTTTGGTTCACACATGGGAATCAGAATCGGAATCGAAATGAGTATCAAATACTTGGTAATGGTGATTGGTTTTGGTGAAAGTATTTAACATGTTTGGTAGTAGGGTGGAATGAGAATGGTTACTAATAGTAGTGCTTGAGAATGAAACCTTTATTTTATTTGGATATGAGTTTTTCAATTCATGGGGTATTTGAAACCCATAGTACTGTTCTAAAAACCTATCAACCAAACAATAACAATCACTTTCATACCCATTTCTATGGGCAAAACCCATCAATCAAACACACCCTAATTGTACATTATTTTTGTACAGAATGTACATTATACAATATAATGTACACTCAGTACAAAAATAATGTACATCCCCTGATTATAATGTACATTATTTTTTAATTGAATGTACATTATTTTTGTACTGAATGTATATTATTTTACAGTATACAAAATATAGTCCACACAATAATGATTAACTCACAACTACCTCTCTGCTCTCATCTCTTAGTTAGGTTTTTTTTTTTTTTTTTTTGAGAAAAGATAAATTCATTTACTTAAATCAAATAACAAGGCATTACATATGATAGAAGGAGGGTTAAAGAACCACTCCGAGGAATCAGACAAAGAATTAGACTGCCTAGCTAACAAATGGGTTGCCTGGTTCGCTGATCTCTTAGCAAAAGAAACATACACATGGCGAAAGTCATGTAACATGTGTTTAATGTCTTCAACGATCAAGTGAAATGAAGAAAATCTGCATGATGCTTTAATGGCCTGGACAGTTTGCAGTGAATCAGATTCAACCTGCATATTATCAAAGTTGTGTGCTTTTAGCCAACTTAAAGCCTTGCAAATGGCGACTGCTTCGGCCTCTCTCGGTGTGAAAGTGCCTCTCCACTGAACTCCCCGAGCTGCTATAAATATGCTATCTTCATCACGAATAACGCACCCAAGGCCCATATATGGCTGCTCCAGAACTGTTTATCGCCGCATCGACATTCATCTTCATCATACCCGGCTGCGGATGTGTCCACTTGTGTGTTGGGATGGAGGAAAAATGATCTGAGATTTGAATTAATTGTGTAGCCTCTTTCTATTCCCTTAAGAAACACTTTGCCTTTCGAATAAGTTGAAGATCATGAAGGATGGGTGAGTTGTTTCAAAGTTTAGCATTCCTTAGCTTCCAAATCTCCCAGTAAATGATTACCAACAGTGAGAGGTTTCCTTTATTAAGGCCAGGGATATTATGATTCACCCAAGTCAGAAAGGAAGGATCACTTGAGTCGCTTAGATGAAGGCCTGGAACTCTCCAACACACTCTAGCAAAGGTGCAGTCCACCAGAATGTGGAAAATATATTCATTTGCAATGTTGCACAGTGGCCATAATTCATCACAGTCCACCATCTTTTTGCGGAGAAGGTCTTTGGTTGGTAAGTTATTTGTGCATCCCTGCCAGAAGAAAACTTTTGTTCTGGGGGGGAATTTTGAGTTGCCAAACCGTTGCCCATGGTTGAGTATCCGTCTCCTGTAGATCGCTTCTGATTGCATTGTAGACACTCTTCACATTGAAGCATCCATCATCACCTACTGACCAAATGATCTTGTCCTGACTCTACTACACAGCTATGGGAATATTTCAGATGGCAACCCTAGGGGAGAACATAATTCTGATAATATCTTCATCCCATCGGGGCTCCTCTGTCAAGATCAGATCAGCTACCTTTGCATTTTCCATAAGAGGGTAAGGGATTGATTGCACTTTGGGATTGGACATGTCCGGGAGCCAGTCATCTTTCCAAATATTGATTTTAGAATCGTTACCCACTCTGCGCCTGCTATATTTTCTGATTATGTCTTGGGTTTGAGACAGGTTGCTCTAGATGAAGGAAGGGTTTGAGCCCACCTTGGTATCCAAGAAAGATTAACCAGGGTAGTATCTTGCCTTGTATATTCTTGCTGCTAGGGAATTCTGATCATTGATTAACTGCCATGATTGCTTAGTCAGCATGGCTAAATTGAAGTCTCTAAGGTTCCAAAAACCTAACCCTCCCCATCTCTTAGGGTGACAGAGTTTCTCCCAAAGATTTCCAGTGAATACCTTTACTCTCCTTACTATCCCCCTTCCACCAAAACGTGTTCATAACATTCTCAATCTCTCTACATAATCCTAAGGGTATAAGAAACACTCCCATGGCGTAAGAAGGAATAACTTGAATGACACTCTTAAGCAACACAACCCTACCCGCCCTTGACAATAATTTATGGTTCCAACTTTGATTACGAGTTATGATTTTCCTTTTGATAAAACCCAGAACCCCCCTTCTATTCCTTCTAACAATCATGGGAAGTCCTAAATAATTTCCAGCTCCCCCTACCCTTCTCACTCCCAAGATATTACTCATAATGTCCCTGGTCCCTTCCCCTACATTCGCACTGAAACAAACAGAAAATTTACCAAAATTTATATATTGACCAGAAGCTTGGCCATATAAAGATAAAAGCTCCTTGAAACTTCTTGCCTCCTCATGATTAGCCTTGAAGAAGACATAACTATCATCTGCAAACAATAAATGACTCACACAACACTGGTCTCTGAACCCCTTCTTGGTCGGTTCGACATAACACGGCACTGACGGCCCGATCCGAGACGGCTAAGTAAACATCTAAGTCCTCTCTAGGCTCTAGCTTTAATAGGACAATAGGAGACATGAGATATTCTTTTAAATCTTCAAAAGCCACTCGACACTCGTCGACCCATACAAACGCATTCGTTTTTCGAAGGGTTTTGAAGAACGGTAAAGCTCGCTCTACCAATTTAGACAAAAACCAGCTAAAGGCTGCAAGCTTGCCGGTCAACTGCTGTACCTCTCGGATCGTAGCTGGCGGTTGCATCTCTAAGATTACCTTAACTTTGGCCAGATTTGGCTCAATGCCTCGCTTCGTCATCATGAACCCTAAGAACTTGCCGGTCTGAACTGCAAATGTGCATTTGGTTGGGTTTAACCTTAGCCGATATGTGCACAGACCGGTATGACTGGTCTTGGCTCTTTACCAACATATCGTTGATGTATGTCTCCATCGTCCGGCCTAGCAAACCTTAAAACAGGGTGTTGATCATTCTTTGGTACGTCGCGCCGGCGTTCTTGAGCCTAAAGGGCATAACTCTGCAACAGTATAGTCCGTCCGGCGTGACGAAAGAGGTTTTGCTCCCGTCTTCTACGGCCATCATGATCTGGTGATAGCCTTTGAAGGGTAAGCCCGGTCGTTTCGTCAACCATCTAGTGGATGCTCGGTAAAGGGTAAGGATCTAGCTGGCAAGCGCGATTCAGATCGGTGTAATCGATACGCATTCGCCATGTTGGAAGTTTTGGTACCAGGACTATGTTCGCAACCCAGTCAAGGTACACGACCGGTCGGATGTGTCTGATTGCCGCCATGACTTTCACCCCTTTCTTAACGAATTCTTGTCAATCAGTTGAGAGGTGTTGTTGCTTTTGCTTCACCGGTCTTGCCGCTAGACTGACTGCTAGGTGGTGGCATATTACAAACCGATCAACACCAAGCATATCCTCTAGGCCCCAAGCAAAAACATTTGAGAACTCTCTTAGAACCGATAACACTGATTCTCTCAACTCAGGGCCAGAATGTACTTTTGATTTGGCTAGGTAGTGTTTAGACACGACACAGAAACTGTTCTACACTAAAATCACCCAGCCAAATCAAAAGTACATTCTGTACGACATTGTTGTTTTCCTACGAATTCTCTAACAATTAAAAGCATTTACGCTCGAATTCAGCAATGTCTCAGGGATCAACTCCAGGGTCAGATATCGCTGCGATTCAACCACTGACTGGCAGTCTGAATTACAGGAGGTGGTCTGCGAAGGTGGTCATGCTACTAGAATCAAAAGATGTCGATTATGTTATAGTCGATGACCCTAACAAATACGCTGTGGCTGATTCTCAGTCACACGCGTCATCTGCTCAAAAGGATTCTCGAGCAACGCCTTCGGTGGACTCTATGGATCCAAATTCGTCAGCAGCGTCCAAGGATCCCAAGTCGACAACAACGCAGCCTTCCTCAGTATCCCAGGCAGCTCGTGCGAAGTATGAGAAAGATAACAAGACTGCTCGCACTGCCATACTCCAACGCGTTTCAGATCCTTTGTTTGACATGTTCTCTTCATATAAGTCAGCAAAGGTAATCTGGGACTTACTCAAGGAAAAGTATGGCGCTGACGATGCAGGAAGAAGGAAATATGGAGTAGGGAGGTGGCTGCACTTTATGATGACTGACTCCAAACCAATTATAGAACAGGTACACGAGTTCGAAAACCTAGTTGCATACATGAAGGTAGAAGGTGCTGAAGTTAACGACGTTGTACTATGTGATTCGCTGGTTGATAAACAGCCCGATTCATGGGTGGACTTCAAAAACAAGATGAAGCACGATCGACGCACCTACACATTGCAACAGTTGATCAATAGCCTTAACATTGAGGAAGAAAATCACCTAGTTCACAGCAACAACCGTGTCAAAGGTGGGCAAATTCAGAAAAAAAAAAAAAAAAAAAAAAAAAAAAAAAAAAAAAAAAAAAGGAAAGAACACTAGTGAATGTGATACTTGTGGTAAACGTGGCCACCGTGCTGCCCAATGCTACCACCGCAAAGGAAACACAAACCAGAATGATCAAAAGCCAAATTCTGAAGGGCCAAAAAACCAAGCACACATACTGGAAGACACGGAGAACCCTGACATTATGGCAGCGGTAATAACCGAGGAAAATACAGTTGAAGATGCAGACGAGTGGGTTGTGGACACAGGCGCCTCCCGTCACTTCTTCAACAACAAGGATCTGTTCAAAGAGTTTGAGTCAATCACTAGAGAAGAACAAGTGTTCATGGGGAACTCCAGCGTATCCCAGGTAAGTAGTAGAGGAAAAGTACAAATAATGTTTGGGTCTAGGAAACAGTTAATTTTACAAAATGTGCTCATTGTTCCCTCCCTTCGTAGAAACCTGATTTCTGCATGCCTACTTAATAAGGCCAGAATTAAATTGACTTTTTAGTCTGACTGAATGGTCATGACACGAAGTGGGATGTTTTTGGGAAAGGGATATTTGTGTGGAGGGTTTTTTGTGCTAGATGTCACAGTAGTTAGAAAGCATTCGGATGTAGTTGGTACTGAAAACCACACCCCAGCTTGGCATGTTCAAACCAATAATAACAATGCTTCTTCTTTTGCTTACATTACTGTTTCTTTAGATATCTGGCATGGTAGATTAGGACATATTGGCACAAAATGTTTAAATAGATTGAAAAGCATGAATTTGTTGCCAAATTTGTCTAATGATGCATGCACACAATGTGAAATCTGCGCTGAAGCAAAATTTGCTAGAAAATCATTTTCAATTGTGTATTAGGATTAATTCACACCGATTTAGCTGATTTTAAAACTACTGAAAATAGAGGTGGAAAACGCTACTATATTACATTCATTGACAATTTCTCCCGGTTTTCTAAAGTATACTTACTACGAACAAAAAGATGAAGCTGAACAAAAATTTGTGGCTTTTAAAACTGAGGTAGAAAACCAGTTAGACAAAAAGATTAAACGGCTTCGCTCCGATAGAGGGGGAGAATATGAATCAAAAACTCTGAAAACTACTCTTCGGGCATTATCCATGAATTAACTGCCCCTTATAACCCTCAACAGAATGGCATTGCCGAGAGGAAAAATAGAACACTCAAGGAAATGACTAACGCAATGTTAATCAGTTCAGGTGCTCCGAACTCTTTGTGGGGGTGGGGGGGGGGGGGGGGCTGTTTTATCAGCAAACTACATCTTAAATAGAGTCCCGCACAAAGGGTTTGAAAAAAACCCCCCTATGAGCTATAGAAAGGGCATGCCCCAAATCTCAAATACCAAAAGGTATGGTGTAACACCCCGTGTTACGGACTTTAATCCCGGATTAATTATTTAATTAATTCCGTTAATGATAATTAAAAAGGAGTTAATATGGTTAGGATTCCCTCTAATTAATTAATGTGGTCCACCATGGACCGTGGACCCTCGCCTAAACTAGAGTCTTAAGCCTATTAGGAATAAAGAGAGTAAACCTTTTACAAGTCAGATTTTAATTAAGAATCCTAGACCTATATATCTGTTAGGGATAAAGAAAGTAGGCTTTTATTATTCAGATTCTGATTCGGATTCCTGATTCTATAAATAGGGGGTTAGAAAGCAATTAGAACCCTTACCACCCATAATTATATTACACGAAATTATTCCCAAGAGATTCCCCACCACCAAGCCTAGGGAGATCAATCGGATGGAAATCTTAGGGAAGAACCTTAATAGCCAAGGGAGGATTAATTAAGGCTAAGAGGTAACCTATGTCTCGACAAAACCTATTTTCCTTGCTATATCTTATTCCTTGGCTCCTTTGATATATGATTATGTGCTTGAGTCTTAATAGAGCTTTGCCTAGGGTTTATATTGTGTTTATATGATAATCTTGATGGTTATGTGATGGTTTTGATGTTTATACGATAATCTTGATGTTTATACGATAATCTTGATGTTTATGTGATAATCTTGATGTTCTTGATATTATGAATGAGAGAAAATTACATTTTTGGTCCAATGACTATAGAGGTCTTGTTAATTTCAGTACTTGACTTTAAAAACTAACAATTTAGTCCCGTAACTATGCAATTTTTAACACATTTGGTCCTCCCGGCCAAATCGCCAGCCAAATGTCGCCGAAATCTTATAATTCATTTGAATTTGTTTAATTTGAGGGGCAATATGGTCATTCTAGGTGGGAAAAAAAAAAGGGGGAAGTTGGCTTGGATTTCACCGGCTTGAGCTCTGTCTTCCTTGCATTCTCCACTGCCAAATTAATCTTTAGATTCGATTAAAAGATAAAAACATATCTTATTTTTGGATTTTTCCATCATCTGGGTCTGGTCCTTTCAAATTGTGACTTGGTCACATATTTGATTGAATTTTATTTGGTTTTAGAGAGCAGCAGCTTGAATTTTATTTTCGCATGGTGTTTTCTCCGGCTACTCCATGAGTTCCGGTGAAAAAAGCTGAGAAATTTGGGAATTTGCACTGCTTAACCGGAGTTTGGAAATGATAAATATCTCAAGCGATTTTTGTTTGGTCCGACAGTTGCGGTCTCCTACGTTATCACCGGTGGCCTGGGTTTTATTGTGATTGCTTATCCAGTTCATTGATAGAGGTTTAGATTTGTGCATTTCTTTTCCTCATTTCTTGCTTGGGTTTTGCTTTCTCTTTGATAAAATCATTCAAAGGTGGGTTTTGCCTGGGTTAAATTAGTACCGTACCCCCTTCCTTGGGTTTTGCTTTTCCGATGGGTTTCTTTGGTGCTAACAGAGTAGATTGTGTCTTGGGGATTTACTGATCATCCTACACCGAAGTAATTGCCTTGCCAGATGTGGAGACGGAAAAACGTACAGATTTGATCAAAATCAGTGGGCTACCGTCTTTTTTTTTAGGGTTTTCTCTATGCCGTGAGATGCCATGGAACATATGATAGCAAACGGTGCAGGTGCAGCAAGGAAGAAGAAGAAATTATTTGAAATGACCAATTTGTCCTCATAATTAAATAATTAAAAATTGTTTATATTTTTCCGGCAACATTTGGTCGGTGATTTGGCCGGAAGGACCAAATGTGTTAAAAATTACATAGTTATGGGACTAAATTGTTAGTTTTTAAAGTCAAGTACTGAAATTAACAAGACCAATATAGTCATAGGACCAAAAGTGTAATTTTCTCTTATGAATGATTATACGAATGATCTTGTATTTTGATTATGTCTAGAACCCTAGGGTTTATATCGTGAATCTTGTATTATGATGTTCTTGGTATATTTGGGTGGGATTATGCATGATCGGGTGTTGAGTCTAGCTTAGGACTTGTGTTTAGGACTTTGCATATAGATTTCTTAATGTTCTTGTGGTTCTGGATGTTCCTGAACCGTTTTATGATTTATGTTGGGTCTTGGTATGTTTAGGAATCGTGTTAGGATGTATTTTGTGTGATTCTTGGTTTAATTCCGTTAATTGAATACGTGGTGTTGTCGTTATGTGTTTGAATGTGTTTGGACATGGTTTCGGGTTCCACGAGAGATCCCGAGACCAAAATTTGCATGTGTATCAGTGGGGGGACTGACCATCCGCCACCTACCCGCTGCTCGCGTTCACTGTTCCAGCGGCCAACCGGCGGGCGGTGGTCTGCCCGCCGGCCACCCGCTGGAGTTGCATATGGCCGCCGACGGGTGGTCCTCCACCCGCCACCTACCCGCTAGAATTCGATCGAGGGTTGTGATGTTTTCCCCTGTTTGTTGTTTCCTCGTGTCCCGTTGTACCCCGTTTGTCGTGTATAAGTCTCGTTTGGTGTTTTAGGCATCGCTTTAGGATTTTATGTGTGATACGTGTCATTGTTGTTATGTCTTGCTTGTTATGTGATTATGTGTTGGTTGATTGAATGATGATGAGTATCGTGGTCATTGCGCAATGGCCAGTGTGACTGATGATGAGATTGTGATTAGTAGAAATGAATTGTTGGCGGTTGGCACCACTTGTGCCTGGTCATTGTACTAAAGGGGTACATGCCATAGCGATGACTGTGCTAAAGGCACACACCCACCTTCGACTAGCTTGCCGTTGATCATGGGTCAGGTTATAAGTGCTGCGGTGTCATGTTAGAGCTATATGCGCTAACCCCTTGATAGTGGCACTAGAGGTGCGGATCATTGAATGGCACTGTAGCACCATCTTGATATATTGGTGGTTGATAGGCGGTTTGTTGGTGGGGGCATGTAGTTGCCCGGAGGCATAAGGGGTGGGGATATAAGGGTGGCCTAGAGGTATAGGTTGGAACTGATATAAGGACGGAGGGGAGCTACAAGGTTGGAACTTGGTATAAGGTTGGAGGATGAATTGTGTGCTTTGATGACTACTTGTTAATTGATTGTCTTGAATGCCTTCGTTGCCTCTAATTGCTATTTTATATTCTTATCTCTCGGGTATGCCTTGTATTACGTTCTTAGGATGCATGTTAGTATTTATGATTATTTTATACTGTTGAGTCTGTTAACGTGTCTTGAGTCTTGATCTTGGATTTAAATTAGAGTCTCGTAAGTATATATGTATTCCAGTTTCAAAATGAGTTTCTTATATCTACCTATATTGTACTTAACGCGTTGGAGTGGGTTACCAGCATTATTCGCTGATGGTTGTTACACCGAATGTTTTTCAGGGACAGTGAGTAGCTTCGGAGCGCGCTAGTGGATCCGTGGACTTAGTTTAGATAGTTCTAGCCTAGATGAGATGGCTTGCGTGCCTTGATTTCTATTCGGGTATTAGTTATGGTTCATGCTTTGTTAGTTAGTTTAGCCTGTGCATCTGAGTTCTCCAGCTTAGATGTGGCATAGCGCCCTGTCTACACTGCATAGGGACCCACAACTTACTGTCAACGCTTCTTCCTATCTTTATATCCTTCATAGGCCCAAGGTTAGCATCCATCGCCTTAGGCTTTCACTCCTTCGAAGTTCACAACTCCTAGCTCATCTCCTTCTTATCTTCTTAATGGTAAATGGTACTGCCTTCTGTTTGTGTAAACCGATCCTAAGTTCCAAGTCTTCTATTTTCCGAGTTTAACTCTTACTCTTTTGGTTTAACCTTTAGTCTTCAAGTTTGATCTTTGAAAGTTCCTTCACCATTGATCTCGAAAGCATCCACTTGGCGTAATTTGTTTCCTTCTGGTTGCATCAGCACTCACACTTGTCTTTTCTTCACGATTGAGAACCTTTAAACTTTCGTGTTTAAGCTCCTGTTGCTTCTTTTTCTTCATATTTGTCTCCAGTTGCACGAAGATTCTCTTCAACTTTTGGGGTTTGCTTAGGTCTTGTAGACGATGATTCACGTGCGAGGATGTCTCTCTTTTCAAGCAAGGACAGCTGCAACTCACTCCAAACTGCACTTGGAGTAACCTCTTCATCACGTTCTTCGGTTGACTAGATAAGCAGGCTACTACTTTGCTTCTTCGCAACAAAAGATCTCACTACTTCTAACTTTCTTTTCTCAACAACAAGGATCACACAAGTAAAACACACAAACAGGATATAAGCATAACTCTTATACTTATCACATTAACAACTTTAACATAACTTTCAACTTTTCAAGCGTAGTAACAAGGCAAAACGAGGCAACTACTGAACTAACAAACTTGAATTCACCAAATGGGTGTATACTTGATTTGAAGGAATTTGACTTCACAGAAGAAGAAAGTAAGACGTTTCAAAATTTGAAACTCGAGAGAACTACTGGTTACAACCAAAGTCCTGCTTATCAAAGTCAAGATTTTCTAAAATTCAACAAAATCTCGTGAAACAAAAATGTAAATCGGATCCCAAAAAGAAGGGCACAACATAGAATAATCTCAATGAAGTAACTCAATACTGATGGATTCCAAATGAAGATGCAATAAGGATTTAATCTCAAAACAATAGGTCAACACTAGTGGATTCCAAATGGAGGTATAAAAGAGATGATCTAGAATCAATAGCTCAATAGCTCAGTAGCTCAATAACAAGAAAAGAATGTTACACTGGACGATCTCAATAATATAGCAACTTGATCCGAGTGTACAAAAAGGACGCATAGCCAGTACAATTTAGCCCTTTAGGGGTAAAACACTTTCAAGAATACTCATCAGATATAAGCTCAAAGGAATAACTCAACAAATACGAATTCCAATGGTATAACAACAACGATTAGATCTTGACTCAACAATTGAATGGATTCCAACAATATGGATTCAAAGATAATAAGCTCAAGTCAATACAATGATATATCAAGAATAAAGCTTCCAACAAGATCTTACTAGCTTCAAGATTCAATTATACTAGCATTGCAAGTCAATGAAAGCTCACAAGAATACTTAGAAAGAATCTATAAGCATTCTAGATACAGATTCAACAATAAAGCGTGGAATGTCAAGAATAGACATTAGCAATAACTCAATGCTCAACTCAGTCAAAACAACTTCTCATACTCAACTCTAGACATTAGATAGCTTCGATAGACATTGAAAGCAAACTGGAAGTAATCAAAATAACTCAAGAATCAACAACCGACTACGAGAGGATTTTTCAAAAAGTGTAAGCTCAAGCTTAACAGTAAAAATTCAAAGATTATCATGCATCAACAACAAGGGATTTAGAATAGAAGATTGACACAATTAACACAAAGAGATACTCAAGAACTCACCATTTCTAACTTTCCTTTTCTTAAGGCAAGGCTTACAACAAGTAAAGCACATAAACAAGAAACAAGTATAAGCTCTTATACTTTTTACATTAGCAGCTTTTACAAAACTTCTACTTTCAAACTTTAACTTTCAAAGTCTACTTCTTCTAGCTTTCTTTAGCTTTTCACCGTCCGCTGCCAACCGCCTCTCGTCGTCTCCTCACCTCCAATCGCGCGCCTCCTCGCCGCCAACAGTAGCAGCAGTGCCGCTGCCAACACAGTTCGCCTCGCCACCGGCGACCTTAACGGTAAGTTTGCCTAATTTATTTTATATTTATATATTTTTATTTATTTCGAATTTTGATTGTATATTTGATTTTTTTTTATTTTGAATATTATTGTATGTTATTGTGTTATATATGATATCTTTGTTGTATAGTGAGATGCCCGTGGCCATTAGCTCCTAACCGATGAACTGATTAACATTGCAAGTAAGGTGTAAAGAGAGAAGGGAGAATGATAGACAATAGTATAGGGGGTAATCTCCATTTCCTTAGCTACCAAATAATACAACATATGTAAGTATATATACAATACAAGTATAACGGATACAATAATGGTATGCTTAATTACCGGACCGTTACGTCCGTTACATAATAATGTCCACTAAGTATATATATTTATAACACTCCCCCTTGGACATTATTTGTCCATAGTCTTGCCTCGTTAAAAACTTGCTAGGAAAACCCTGTGGGAAAAACCTAAACAAGAAAAGAGTACAAGGTATATGGATATGGTATATTTGAATACATTCATGCCTCGTTAAAAACTTCACTAGGAAAACCATGTGGGAAAAAACCTAGTTGAAGAAAAGAGTACATGTATTTGAAAAATCGTATATTATACTGATTGCCTCGTTAAAAACCTTAACTTAAGAAAACCTCATGGGAAAAACTTAGTTAAGGGAAAAAGAGTACAACTATAATCCTTCAAGGCTTAATCTTCAGGATTTTGGGATTTGTCTGTTTAAGTATTTGCCTTCAAAGGCATAATCTTCAGGATTTTGAGGTTTGTTTATTTAAGTATTTATATACAACTTCCCCATTAATATATCATACTCATACCTCGTTAAAAACCATATGGTATGCTGCAAAAAGTATAACTATTAGTCATTTTAAGACCAAATTTACAGGATTGACAAAAAGTATAACTATTAGTCAATTTTAGACCCAATCTACACGGGATTGACTCGAGTGAATGTACTTCTTGTCTCCCCCTGAAGATAACAATCTGTAGAGAATTCATTATATTTTCTCATGATCATCTGGACCAATAAAAATATTTATAGTTTATATTTTGTTGCTCCCCCTGAAAACAATAATTTTCTTGACCTACGCAATCAATCATATGGATATTTTGTAGGTATACATTTGCTAATTTGTCATTGGAGCAAATCTTCAAGACAAATATGTCATCACCCTTCTGGAGTTCATGTGAGTATAATATTGACAACATAATATCTATTCAAAAGGATTTCATTGATGTTTTCCACCATCAATATTGACTTAGATAATAAATAATAAATAAGTTCATTATCAACCCTTTATCGAGCACACAATGGTACATATTATTCCTTCAATGAGGATATTAACTCCATTCGCAACCCTTTAAAGAGTAAATAATGACACTTAAATTCTCATTTCGGGTATTATAAATCCATTAGGGATTTTTCAAGATAAATTTAACTGCATATCTAAATTTAATATTCTGCCAATTGTATTATGTAGCGGAACTTAATGCCATTTACCGTGGGAGAGTATATTTGAAAAAGGGTCTCTGCGTGAACCCATAAGCTACAAACTCACTTCATAATATATCCATTTTAGCGAGTCGAGCTATGCCTTCAATTGCTCTCTTTATACGTTAATCAATCTAGGCGCTTCTAGCACCTAGCTCTGGATCCAGATTGTCATATAATATGAGCAATTTTGAAGGCAATTGTGTTGTCGACAACTTATAACATTTTTCAATAATTTCTCCCATATATATAAGTAATTTTCAAAGTTAACCAGATTATAGTCATTTCCCGGATATTTATATCTGGTTGTTCCGCAACCCAGTATTATGAATATTTGGTGCACCTATAACTTTACTGGGTTTTTCTCGTTGTCTGGACGATCGTCTTTAAAGATATAACTTTTTCGTATTTCAAGAGATCTAAGAGTTTTCAAGAGTGACAAGAAAAACTTTACTAGATCCAGTTGTTTGAGGATTCTTTATTTTTCTATCCCAATGAATCTCCCGCACTTCTGGCGTCAAGGAGTATCAATATCGATAGATATATATGGTCCAATTTTGGGGAATGTGTATGGGACCTAGTCACTCTTTTTATGAAATAGATTTATTTGGCAGATTTCTTTCTAAACTTCAAGTTCAATATAATTGGTACGTGGATTTAATTTTTTGAAGATCATTTCATTTCACGAAATTTCTCGGCATTCTATTTCAATTTTGATCATATCTCCCCCTAATGCTGTGAATCGATCTTCACGCAGTCAGCGTATCCATCGCGTCTCTCTCATGGGCTTTAAATATTGGAGACAATAGATGGAGGTTTAGATGGATACACTAGGGTGGTTATGTAATAGATTGGACTGCATTCATAAGAATAGAAACGCAGATTCGGGAAATGTTTGTTTGAAAACCACGTATTAGATGTAAGGGGGAATAAGGGTATGCAGTGTGCCGAAATAATTTGCATAAATATTGCATTTCCACACCAAGTATCCAGCACATTGAAATTTTGAAAAAATAATGGTTTAGCTATAAGTCATAACTTTATTAATTAGCTAAACCATTTAGGTATGAGCATAAGGTCCTTGATACTCTGCCTTAATGCTTAATGTCATATAATAATCGTCGAAAAAATGGACGAAGTTCATAGGATAACCTGAAAATTAGGCATTATCCATAAGATACTAGATCATATCCGTGTTTTTAGGTGTGGCACAAACTTGATCAATACCCTATACACCCGCACTTGAAGCATACTTGATGTTGGGCCAGAGTTCTAATTTTATGAAAGTGGTTGTCCTCAACGAGTTTGATCATTTTGTTGTGTATTATGGTTTCTGGAGTTATTGTTGCCACCTTTGCCTTGATTCCTATGGCGATCTCTTCTTTGGCCCCTCTTGGCGTTGCATGACTGAGCAACATTGTGTGCTTCGGGCACTGGTGCAAAGTTAGATTGGGACACAATTTTGTGGAAAGCCAAATTATAATTAGTCACTGACTTTAAAATCTTGAAATCTCAAGTTAAGTCAGTCAAATTGTGTCTAAGGAAGGGCTAGGAATATTTGCTAGTTAAAACTATCCTCCAGGGATTTCTATAAGGCATATGGGTCCTTTTTCAGAAAGGTATTCATTTTTCAGGTCATGGTTCAGATGGTGGCGAGAAAAAATTAGGGCTTTTAGCTTTCAAAGCCTCATCGCTCGTGGACTCCTAAGTAATTGCTCCCGTTGAAACCAAGCTCAGTGAATTCACACTTGATGATAGCAGCCAAGATTGAGATTTTGCAACAAAAATTATATATACTAAGGCTGCCTAAAACCGAGGGTCCACTTCTAAAGTATAATTTGTCATTCGCATAATAATAAAACTATATATTATGCTAATGAAACAGAATACGCATATGAATTCATCATATTATCCAAAATAAATTGCACAAAATAGCAATTTAATATATAAGCATATTCAACAATAAAAATTCTGATAATAGGCCCAAAACAATTTATACATTGATATGTATAAAAGATTAAATAATCATAAGCCCAAATATAATAACCAATTAGAAGATGGCATAAAACATTATGATCCATGTTAAAAGAAATAAGGTCAGATTTTAGCCCAAACACCCCTGACCCATTTAAAAAAAAAAATCAGATTTGGGCCTAAAAAACAAGCCTGAATTAAGCTTTTTAGAAAAAACAAGGGTGAAAACCCTTAGGGGTCGTTTACTTCATTTCTCTGTTTTTCCATTTCCAGTTTTCCATTTCTCCATTTCTCCAGTTTTCCTTCTCCATTCTTCCAGTTTTTCATTTCTCCATTCCTCCAATTTTTATGCACGATGCACAAAAAATAGGGACCAAATATTAGTACATTATATTAAAATTGTAAATGTATTTAAATTTTAAATATTTAAATTATTGTAAATAATAATAATAATAATAATAATAATAATAATAATAAAAATGTAAAATATTTTTATAAATTTGATATTTATATGTTAGGAAATAACTAACATATAATTTCAATATTATATATATATATATATATATATATATATATATATATATATATATATATATATATATATATATATATATATATATATATATATATTGTTGAAGAATATAAGAAAATATATGGTAGATGCATGTACACAGTAACAATAGTGGAAAAAATAACGGAAGTTATAACGGTAATGGTATTTTTGAGGGAAAAAAAAGAAAAAATGATAATAATAATTTAATTAGTAATAACAATAAGGATGAGGGAAAAAAAGAAAAAGAAAAAATGATAATGATAATTTATTGATAACAAAAATTTAATTAGTAATAACAATAAGGATGAGGGGAAAAAAAGAAAAAGAAAAAGAAAATAATAATTAGTAATGCGGAGCAACAATAATTAAAGGCGGAGGGGAATGCATGACCAACAGTGAGCAACTCAACAAGGAGAAGAAGGACGCGCATGCACCTAGAAAGAATCAATCCTTGGATCTCAACACAGACACTGTTCACGCGTATCTTTCCATTCCTCCAAATGGAGAAGTTGGTTTTTTCTTTCTCCAAAATCCTTAAGAAATATGGAGAATGGAGATAGAGTAAGAATTTGGAAGAATGATTTTAGTAAACAAGTTTTCCAATTTTCATTTTTTCACTTCTTCAATTCTCCATTTTTCTGGAAAATCCTCCATTTTTGCAAGTTAGTAAACGACCCCTTATTCTCTGTAAATCAGACCAGAGGCACGGCAAAAAAAAAAAAAAAAAAACAGAAGCGATCGCAGAGCCGGAGACGCCGCCACCCTCAGCCGGAACTCCACGCCGCGGTCCTCTGCCGGGACGCCGATCGCACAGAACCGCCATTACCATCGCCATTGCCTAGCAGCGCCGGCCAATCGCGAGCTGCCTTCTGCTGCTGTCGCGTGACCACTGTCGCCGCTGCGCCTACCGTCCTCCGCCGGCGATGTTACAATCTTCTCCGCCAAAGCTACGACCATCCGCGACGCAGATCGACGGCGTTAGATAGGCCAAAACAGGTTTGTTGTTTTTTTTTTTTTTTTGAAAAAAACATAGAATACGAGAATATAGGCGGTGGCGGAGCTGGCTGATTAATTGTTTTGTGTATTGAAGGCGAACAGATTTTGTTCATCATTTGATTTGAAAAATAAAAATTCGAAAATAATGATAAATGTGTCGATTTTTTTAATACGATCTGGGAAAAGATTCGACAATTGTCGTCAAGGCCAGAGAGTCAACAGCTGATCTATAGCTTTCTCAAAATAAACTTGTATTTTTCGAAAAAAAAATTGTGTACGTTTCAAATTTTCTTAGACCCAATAATGTCAGAATGTGTAAATTATGCACTGATATATAACAGCATATACCAACATTCAAAATTTACCAATGAGCAGATACCAAAATTTTACCAATACAAATTGCATTTATATTTTTAAGAACAGTATAGCATTTGTATTCCATATCAACAGGATTTCATAATGCAAATAGGCAATGTATTAGAACTTTTAACAAATATGAATGTTAATTTAGAAAATAAGCATACCTTTCACTGAAAGAGCAGCATGCTGATAACGTGTTGTATAGTGAGATGCCCGTGGCCATTAGCTCCTAACCGATGAATTGATTAACATTGCAAGTAAGGTGTAAAGAGAGAAGGGAGAATGATAGACAATAGTATAGGGGGTAATCTCCATTTCCTTAGCTACCAAACAATACAACATATGTAAGTATATATACAATACAAGTATAACGGATACAATAATGGTATGCTTAATTACCGGACCGTTACGTCCGTTACATAATAATGTCCACTAAGTATATATATTTATAACAATCTTAAATTTTTTTTTTAGTATTTGTTGATTTATTTTGAATTTTAGTAGTGTTATCTATTGAATATTATTTTTTATTCATTTATTGTGTTAGTGTTAAGGTGAAAGAACAATATTAGTGTTATTTTATATTTATTTTTTTAATTTATTTTGAATTATTATTAATTACTTTGTCATTGAAATGGAAATTTGAGGAATCTTTGTGATTTGGTTCTAGTTTGAAAATAATCTTTTTGGATAGATCGGTAACGTATATTTTAGATAATTTATTTAAATTGAGTTAATAATAGTTTAGAGAAAAAAAAACATCGATAATAATAATAAATAAAAGAATTTAAAATTATATGAAATGTGGAGATACATAGACTGATTAGCATCAAGATCAGATTTCTATCTTAGGAAGTAGCACCCTTTCTCTGCAAAAGTCAGCCCCATCAAATAAAATAAAATAATAAGTAAATAACCCCTTAGTCATTATATTAAGTAATTTCATATATTTTAAGTAAATTATTATAATGAGATTAGAGTTGATAAAAATGAGATTACATGTGTAAATCAGAGTGGCCTGGGTTCAAGAAAGAAGACAAGATGTTGAACAAGAGTTGTGGGAATTTGAGAAACGACAGTCTCATTATTACAGGACAATACACCAAAGACTTGTCTTTTCATTTATTTTATTTTATTTTTGTTTTTCTCAACAGTTATAAGGTAAAAAATCGAAATAGTATAATTAATAATGTGAAGATTCTCTATCTTTTTTTTGTAAATATTTGAACAAGCAACTTACTCCATAAACGAAATATGACTGCGTGTAACTTTATATGACTGCATGTAACGAAATATAACTTTATATTTGTAGATATTTGAACAGGCAACCTACTGTAGATGAAATCTGAGAGTTGTGGGCACAATACTTTGTATATGACTGTGTGTAACTTTATTTGGTTTAAACATTATCATTATGTTTTGTTAAAGAATTGTATCTTGATTTCAATTATAAATGTGTTGATTGTTATTATTGTGTTGATAGTATAATTATATTGTGTTGATTATTAATTGTGAAGTATATATAGTTATGATTGTGATCATAGTTTATTAGTGTTGGTTTGAATTTGTTGTTGAATAGATATGTTTAATTAGTTGTTATTAGTTTTGTAAATTTTTGTGTGAATTTGAAAAATTCTGTACAGGTTTTATTTTGAACAAATAAAATCAGGTAAATATTGTAATTTTAAATAAAATTTAAAAAAATATATATAAGTATGGGTGTCGCAAATACAATTAATTAAAAAATAAATAAATACTTTCCGCGACACCCACCTGTCCGTGGGTGTCGCGAAAAGTATTTAATAATAAATTATTAATTGACGAGGCACCTGTCACGCAGCAGGTGCCTCGGAAAGTCTCTATTTAAAAAATAAAAAATGCTTATTTAGCTTTCCGCGACACCCTATACAGGTGCCTCGGAAAGCTAAACACTTTCAGGGTAGCTCAAGTGGCAAATGAGCTCTCTTTGTGGGGGAGAATTCTGGGATAACTCGGGTTCAATTCCCACAAGTGACAATTCCCTTTGGGCCAGCTTCTGTGCCTCTCAGAGCGAAGTTAATTGGAACTCATAATCCTCTCATATTATAATTCCAATCAACAACTATATAGTACAAGGATTTTTGTTTAGAGCATAATCCCAAACACGAAAGAAGGAGATGAAGAAAGAGGGTAAATACGAGTCGAGCGAAACACTCTTTTTCCTTAAAATCTTATTTGTCACCTCCCAAAAGTGCTAGGAGTGTTGTGGCCTAGGTTTCCCAGGATAAAACGTACTACAGCTCGACGTTTGAGCACCAAAACGAACGAATCCGGCGAACAAGAGTACGGGCAGAACCACAGTTTCAAGGAGTAGGAGCAGAGTTTTGGAGAAGAAATTGTGCTTTCTGTCGTGTGTAGTGTTTCTGTTCTCTATCTTTTCACCACTTGAAAAACCTGTTGCTCCTACACTAGCTTATATAGGAGATGGAGTACTTAATAACATTCATGATGGCATTCAATACACGTTTTGTAACATTTGAAACAGCCACCATTATTTTAGATTTAATTCAAAATTAAAAAATTTGGAATTTCCAACAGTCCAATACATACTCTTCTGCTACCTCTCTTTTTGGCCAAGGGAAAGCTCACATTGGGATTCAATTCGCACCCTACTGCACACGGGAGAGAGCCTCTATGCTATATGATTCAATAAGCCTTAGAAAGACTCTTGTATAAATAGTAGTACAAATCCTCTTCCCAAACTAATGTGGGACAAAAACTCATCTTTTTCCCTTCATTTTTCCAATTCAATGGGTCTACTTTGAGAATCAATATCCCATTCACCCATTATCCCTTTTTGAGCGTACAATATATCAATCACCTTGTCTCACTACGAAGAACTCGAATCAACTTTGACACGACCCAAATCGGAAATGGACCCCACTGATAATTGTACCACAACATAGTCACTTAAAATGTCATTTGAATGCTATTTTTCGAACAATAAATTTACAAGAATATATGAATGAACAAAGAAATTCTAATGTGAATAGAATGTATACTCTTGATGACAATAACAACAAGAGTAATACTACATGTACTCTCACTTTTTACTGCACTTTGTACTCCCTGTTGAAATGTCATTATTTGATTAGTTTAAATAACAAAGTGAGTCACTATTCTTTTTCATTCACTTAAATTTATTAGTACACGTAGCTCGGAGTTTATACTCCATGAAAGTACATATATTATTTTGCTAACAACAATAAGGACATCAACTAATGTCTCACAAGAAAGTCCACTCTTCAAAAAAGATATATCCACCGAATAGTTATGCTGTGCATCTGTATGCACCATGCATGGTACATACAGATGCAAAACGACGTCGTTTTATTAAAAACGCGCGTCTCCCCTTTAAAAAAAAATTCAGGTTCGATTCCTAGTAACAACATTATTTTGTTCATTGATTATGGAATTTTAGTTCATGGATTATGGAATTATAGTTCATCGATTATGGAATTATAGTTCATCGATTCTGGAATTATAGCTAATCGATTCTGAAATTTTAGTTCATAGATTCTGGAATTTTAGTTCATTCATTCTGAAAATTTTAGTTCATAGATTAGATTATGGAATTATAGTTCATCAATTATGGAATTATAGTTGATCGATTATGGAATTATAGTTCATCGATTATGGAATTATAGTTTCGAACCTAATTTTTTTTTTTTAAGGGGAGACGCGCGTTTTATAAAAACGACGTTGTTTTTGCATCCGTATGCACCATGGATACACAGCATAATTTGCCATATCCACCCACGTAAGTGTCGCACCAAGGATAATTGTGGTGTCGAGAAGAGCACACGTCTGTCATATCAATCTCGCGTCTCTTCCAATTTCAAAATAGAGACTTATACACGTTTTTAAAAAATTTGAACATTCAAATCTCTATAACCTTTAAAATATTATTACCACTAGCTTCTGTGTAATCCATGTTGTCGGAACTCCCAATTAACATGAATCTCTCCATGTACTATTACCTCTTCTTCCCTTTGTTCATCTCCATCCTCTTCCTCTTCAGATTGCTCTTTTCACTTCCCAGAGTTATTAGGAAAAACTTACCCCCATCCCCACCAAAGCTTCCACTCTTGGGAAACATCCTCCACCTTGGCTCCCTCCCTCACCGCTCCCTCCAACAACTATCCACCCACTATGGTCCCCTCATGCTCCTTCACTTTGGCTCCGTGCCGGTCCTCGTCGCCTCCTCGCCCGACGCGGCCAGAGCGATCATGAAGGACCACGACTTGGCCTTCTCGGACCGCCCCGCCAACAGCATGGCCAGCCGGCTCCTCTACGGCTACAAAGACGTCGCCTTTGCCCCCTACGGCGAGTACTGGCGACAAGTGCGAAGCATTTGTGTGCTCCATCTCCTTAGCAACACGAGGGTGCAGTCGTTTCGCAGCATAAGAGAAGAGGAAACGAGATTGATGGTGGCAAAGATCAGACAATTATCAGCGCGTGGTTCTTTGATAAATTTGAGTGATGTTTTCATTGAGTTGACGAATGATATAGTTTGTAGAGTGGCTTTGGGGAGGAAGTATAGTAAGGAGGGGGGAAATGGGGAAAAGGATTTCAAGTTGTTGCTAGGGGAGTTTCTTGAATTGTTGGGGACATTTGATGTAGGGGAGTATATCCCATGGCTTGCATGGGTGAATAGAGTCAATGGGATTGATAGAAGGGTGGAGAAAGCTGCTAAAGAATTGGATGAGTTCATTGATGGTGTGGTGGAAGAGCACGTAGGTTTGAAGAAAGAAGAGGGGGATGGTTTTGACTTTGTCGACATTTTGCTTGATATTCAGAGAGAAAACCAGATTGGCTTTCCCATTCACAGAGATTCTGTCAAAGCTCTCGTCTTGGTACGTAATTATTAATTACCCTACAGTCTCATTTTAATTACGGAGTATCTAATTGGATTAGCTAGATATGACTCTCTAAATGAGTAATATAATGCTACTTAGTCCAAAAAAAAAAAGAGTTAATTTGATTTTTATTGCAATGGTATTTGTTTTCTTTGTCTGTTAGGATATGTTTTCAGCTGGAACTCACACAGTGTACACACTTCTTGAGTGGACAATGGCAGAACTGATAAAAAATCCCCAAGTAATGAAGAAATTATCAAGTGAGGTAAGAACATTCAAAACAAGTGATGATTTAGAAATCATGCCGTACTTGAAAGCAGTCATCAAGGAAACCCTACGTCTTCACCCTCCTGTACCATTGCTAGTCCCTCGAAAGGCAATCCAGGACGTGAAAGTGATGGACTTCCATGTGGAAACCGGCACCCAAGTGATTGTCAATAGCTGGGCAATTGGGAGAGATCCAATCGTATGGGAAAATTCTGAAGAGTTTAAGCCAGAGAGATTTTTGGATTCTAATGTAGATTATAAGGGAATGCATTTTGAATTGATTCCATTTGGAGCGGGCCGAAGGGGTTGCCCCGGTGTGGCTTTTACTGCTAATTTAGTTGAGCTTGCACTAGCTACACTCGTGTGCGAGTTTGATTTTGCATCGACAGGAGAAGATTTGGATATGAGTGAAGCAACTGGTTTTACAGCTAACAAGAAAATTCCTCTTACTGTATTTGCTACTACGAGGGTTGACTAGAATATGCATTGCATGGACATATGTATTTGCCCTAGAATAATGCTATTTGGAAATTTTAATTTTCCGCACTTTGCTTTTATCCACGCCTTCAAATGCCAAGTATATATTAAATACTCCGTATTATAATGGTTTGATGTGAAGACATGTATAATGTTAAGCAACGTTTGCGTGTATAAAAAATATAAAATTTTTCTCTAAAGTTAAATAAACTCAAGGCCAAAAACATTCATGTATAAGAAGAATGCCAATTAATTGAAAATTGGGGGGAAAACTTAAGATCAGGGCTTATATATTGGTAAACGTATTGTTGGAGAATGGAAAAATATATTGTTTATTGATTGTGTATACAAAAAAGAAAAATCATAAACATATATATACTAGCTACTCTAACGATAACATAAGGAATAATAGTAATGAAATCCTATGATTGACTAATCATATTACAGAGAATGAGGAAAGAATATTTACAGATGGTATAAAAAAATCTTTACACTTCTCCTCAAGCTCAAATTCTGTGTGTGACCTTGAATGGAATTGTTGTAAAAGTATGTGGGGAAAAGCTCTTCGTGAATATATCGGTCAATTGTTGGTTGGAAGGAATGAAGGTAGTTCAGATTTGACCAACTTGGATTTTTTCTCGTACAAAGTGATAGTCGATCTTAACATGTTCGGTGCGTTCGTGAAATACCGAATTATTGACAATATAATGTGCAGGACGGCTTGGATGTCGCACTGCAAATGAGCCAGGTGTGGGAAGACATCAAGTTCAGATTGTAATAGTTGCAGCCAAGTGATTTCGCTTGCAGCATTAGCTATTGCTCGAAGAGGATAAATGACTACGCCATTTCTCTAGGATATTCCTAATTGAGGAAAAACTCGCACCTCCAACGTGTGTGCATTATGATAGTCAAGCCAAAATTGGTTGAGTACAGAGTTACACGTACAATGGTAAGTCTAGACTTATATGTCGTAGACATAATACCATTTAAATCGTCTTCTCACAACTGGTGTTATCTCTATTGATTACCTGAGGTCATAGGATATGTAGCGGCCGCTAACCTAGGGCTAAGAAAATAGTTGTTAGAGAAGTTGAAAGGAGGAATGAGACTAAATTCTTTGGAATAAAAAGTTCTATAGTGGATACCTAACCTAACTAGCACCTACATAGGTTCAATGGGACAACTAAATTATGGAACGAAGCATGTCAGTGTAGGGGTCTCGGACTCCTAAACACTCATTAGAACAGTATGTACTACACGAGGTTAGCATGTTAGTACTTTACTGATTGAAATGTCGGTTGACCTGTGTGAGTATGTGAGATACTCGGAAAAAATCACCTATGTGAGAGAGAAGTGAGGTCGCTTCAAAGGAGAATTGATGGGCTCAATTCTTTAAAAACTCTTACAGAACCAGAAATGGTGACTCATGACCAAAACGGGTACACCCATGAGAACATAACATAGGTTGGAAGGTTCCTGTGTGGGATATGTAATCATCTACACAAACGACAGTACGGTTCAAAGACATCAAGTTATATCGGACAACTAGTATACTAAACATACTTCACAAGGAAAGGTTCAAAGGGTAACACCTACCTATGCTATGTAGGGATTGACTGTTGAGCACATTCGTGTTGTTTTTCCACTTCCCGAAAATCAATTTTTCATAGTGGAAGATTTCTTTTGTTAAACATTCATTCTTCTCCCTCTTAATTATCTCTTTTTCATTAAAGTTGTTATCAATGTCCATGCGTGACTAATTTCTTTAGTTTGGTTTAGTGAATTGAATCCCCGGAATTGATTATGCTGTGAGATTCTTTATTTATTTTGTTATATAATTTTTTATGCATTTGAGTATTAAATATTTTTCTAAGTTATTTGAATAGTTGTATCATTTAATTGCTAGGGAGGACTACTAGTTATTTATTTGATATAAATATTTGCTATATTAGATAATGTTGTGCTACAAATTATTCTAATATTCAGTAGCAACTGAGGTTAATTATTGATGACTTTAGTGATAATTGGTCTCAGGAAGAATATTTTTCTAAATTAAATGCAACCGCTTGTGCTTCTGTTATTTAGTTTGTCGGTTTTCCTAGTTCCTATTGCTGCTATTAAATTAAATCTATAGAGTTTGTCTTAGATTATTTAGTAGTTAGGGGTAATTAAACCGCGTGTGCTTTAGTTAGCTACAACTAAGGGAAAACGGAATGAAATAATTTCACGAAAAATATTCAATTCCATATTAATTACCTTTTGAATCAATGATCAGTGTTAAATTCCAATGGTGGATATTGACTAACCAAGGTTTTCTATTCTGAGTGCTTTCAATATCTTGCTCTTCATCGTTTTCTCGTTTATTTAAATTTCTCGTTTATTTAATTTCTCTTTTATTTAATCTTTATTCTCATTATATTCCAAACACTCTCCCCCAGCCCCCCCCCCCCCCCCCCCTAGCTTCCTTTAATTTGAGCACATACATTAAACTAAATACTCCTCGTGGGATCAACCCTTACTCCTGCTACTACATTTGTAAGGTTCTAATTTGGGAGCCTACGACAGCTCGCCAGGTACTGCTTGAAGTACTCTTCGGAGTACCGTTCTGGATAATGTTAATTCAGATTCGTAGGAATTAATTCAAATTTTTATTTTCAGAATTCACGATTGCAATAGTTGTTTTAAAGTCCAGATTAAAGTTGCTGTTATGGAGGTTAGGTATATGAATTTATTTCAATAAATTAGTGTCATTGTTAAATGCTATTAAATCTATCCCTCTTCTCCTATAAAAAGCCTTGGTGTTGGGCAGACGGTATCCTGCTAGTTTTAACCTGAAAAATCATTTTTCTCTCTTCCTCTCTCAACCTTTTTTCTTATGAAAATTCTGCCAACATTTTTGAAAATAATCGAAGTGCTCGCCTTTTGTTCTATTTCACCGGACTTTATGTTTGGGTGCTCAAACACTAAAGTCGTAACTTATTTTATTCTAGGAGATTGATGCTACAACACTCCTAGCGTCTTCGGGAGGTAGTGAATTAGTTTAAAGGAAAGTGTGTGTTACGTACGACTCGAATTTCTCTTTCTTCTCCTTTTTTGTTCGTTGGATTTATATAAAATTTTATAAATCTCTTTTTCGTTATGTGTGTGTGTGTGTGTGTGTGTGTGTGTGTATATATATATATATATATATATATATATATATATATATATATATATATATATATAAAATTAGGTTCTGGTGCGGTTAGAGTGCCCAGGTGCGGTTGTGCGGTTAGAGTGCCCATATATATATATATATATATATATATATATATATATATATATATATATATATATGGGATGGTAAATTGACTTAATTACCACCAATAATTATTTTTTGAGTTTATACTCAAAATGGTCCTCGATTATAATGATTTTTTTTTTTTCAATTTCGTCCTAAACAATTTTGATGACCTAATGTAGTCCCAGAATTTTGTGTTTTTGCTCAATTTAGTCCTCCGTTTGTGATTCCGTCCATTTGGTGTTAAATATAGGGACAATTCAGTAATTTCAATATTGACATTTCTTTACTTCTAGATCTACGAAGTGTGAAATCCTTCTTTCTTTTATGAATTACTCCCAGAATTACTCTCAAACCAGCAAATATAAAATTTGATTCACATGACTAGGAGTAATTCTGGGTGAGAGCAAAGTGAGACCAATATTGAGATTACTGAATTGTTCTTTTATTTAACACCAATTTAATAGAATAACAAACGGATGAATAAATTGATCAAAAAACACAAAAGTCTGGGACTACATTAGGTCACCAAATTCATTTAGGAAGAAATTAAGAAAAATCACTATAGTCGAAGACAATTTTGAGTATTAACTCATTATTTTGTTTTTTTATGTCTTTCCACTAATTAAGCATCAAATTATTTCTTTCTTTTTATGCATTTAACTCTCTACCCCTTAATAAAACACCTTGTCTTCAAGGTATAGATATGGATAAACACCTTTTCACTCTCTACCTTATCTCCACTTAGAATAGTGTTAGTATATATTAGGTTAGATTATATGTCAATTCAAGATTGCAATTCAATTACAACTTCAATTCAATCTTATATATATCTTTCTTCCAAAAGGCTGAATCCCAACCCTAAGGGCAATCTTATATATATCTTCAATGTACATTTGATCAAAACTGAGTTTTTTTTTTTTTTTTTTTTTTTTTTTTTTTTTTTTTTTAAACAAAATCAAAACTGAGTTTTCATTACCTAAATTTCAATTCCTTCAATTACCTAAATTTCAATTCCTTCAATTATTTTTTGTGCTTTCAATATATGCAGTTTCATTGTACTTTTACTTTGCTAGTCAAATCATGAACAACTAGATTTTCTATTAGAATTTGGATTGAGTTTGCTCTTGTTATAGATGTTTCTATGAATTCAATTGCATAAAAGGAGTATGTATTAATTAGCTAGGGTACTTGTTGTGTGCTATTGTTTTATTTGATCTCTTGTGCGATCTACGACCTAGTACACTTTAGAGACTTGGAGGTGTGTTGTTTCTATGAGAATATGACATCACTATTTCAAGCTTTCTGTGAGAAAAGTAGATTGGAAGAAGACATGTATACTATGTGATGAGAAGTATTTTTGAGTGAGTTTTGTGTTAGAGGGTACCCTCACATCGGATATCATTGTCAAGGAATTGGCTATAGTAGTCAAGCTTATGACTCATGAGTGTCTAAGAGGCATTTTATCAAACACTCGTTCTTGACATCCCATAATTCGCCTTTTTCAAAGGTGAAGCATGATTGACCAACCCCTTGAGCCAAGATTAGGTGATCACTTCCTAATTATGGTTTAATCATGTTGATTGGATGACTCTTATTTTGTACCATATTCCTGTTAAGCCAATATGTGGCTAGAATATCTTTAGTTGTTACTTGTTCTATTTGTGCTCCTGTAGACTAGTTATTTGGTTGTAACTTCCTACTATCTACACTCCTCCATGTACTATATATAAGTTATGTTTTACATCAATAAACACTCAGTTAATTCCTTCACATGGTATCAAGAGCCATATTCCCCTAAGGAGTTTATTATTATTTATTTTTTTTTTCTCTTCTCTTTCGCCATTCTTATATCCATGGCTACCACCACCATTCCTATCAAACTCACCCCCCTCAACTTTCCTGTCTGGAGACTCCAAGTTCAGTCCACCTTGATTGGCTTTAATATCCTCGGATACATCGATGGTTCTGTCAAAGAACCAGCAAAATTCAATGATACTCACAAACAACTCCAAATCTAGCACATTTGACTTGGTATCGCCAAGATGAGATAATTACCAGTGCTTTACTTGGGAGCTGTTCAGACACCATACAATCTCTTATAGCTTCTGCATCCACTGCTTGTGATGCCTGGCAACGGCTCGTTGCTAACTATGCTAGCGCCTCCCAAGGACGGATCCTTTCCCTCAAGGCCAAGCTTACCAGAAATCCGAAGGGTAATCGGTCAGTCACCGCATTTTTGAATGACATGCGATCGATAGCTGACAATCTTGCCCTGGCTCAATGCCCTATTTCTGATGAAGACATGGTTGTGTATATTTTAACACAATTAGGGGATGAGTACAACTCCATCGTGTCTGTCGTTCATATTCGTGACAAACCCATTTCTTTGGGAGAATTAGCCGATGCGCTCACGGATAATGAACGTCAGTTGGCTGAAGTCGATGATGCTCGCCAATCTCTTTTGGCTACTGCTAATGCCTCCCAGCGTGGTCCTTCGGCTTCTCGAAATAGTCAGCACTCCACTGCTGATCGGAGGTCCCGCAACAACACCAACAACACGTATGGCAATAATCGACCGAATTGGTCGCACAACAGCAACACTCGACCTGGTGTTGTGTGTCAATTCTGTCACATTGCTGGCCTTGAGACTCGTGTTTGCCATAAGTTAGCCCAGTTTTTAAAGGCCCATAATGTGTTTCCTGTGCAGGCTCCTACATTTCCTCAGTCTCAGTCACCTGCAACTAATTCTATTGTGGGATCGACTACGCCGTGGATGTTTGACAGCGGAGCGTCTCACCATGCCACACCGGATATGACTCCTCTGCACAGTTTCACCGAGTATAATGGGCCTAATGGGATACGACTGGGCGACGGTAATTCTTTAAACATCTCTCACATTGGTCAGTCATCTATTCTTACTCCTTCTTCCGTGCTCACTCTTCAAAATGTCCTACGTGTTCCACAGTTGCATAATACTTTAATTTCCATATCGCAATTGTGCAAGACTAATTAAGTGTCGGTGGAATTCTTTGATTCCCACTTTCTTGTGAAGGATCTTCGAACGGGGATGTCATTACTACGGGGGGCGAACATTAATGGTGTCTATTATGCACCTCTCCTGCATCAACCTACATCCAATTCCATGCAGCTGTCTCGAGTTTCCCAGTGGCACCATTGCCTAGGCCATCCGTCTAATAAGGTGTTGCATCGTGTGTTGCAACACTACAACGTTCCCATGTCTATGTCAGCATTAAATAATTTTTCCTGCCAATCATGCAATGTATACAAAAGTCATAAATAACCTTTTTTCCAAAGCACACTTGTTAGCAATAGGCCTCTACAACTGCTCTACACTGATGTATAGGGTCCGACGAAAAAATCTATTGATGACTTTGCTTATTATGTTATATTTGTCGATCACATCTCTAGGTATGTCTGGTTATATCCTATAAAACGAAAGTCTGATGTTTCTTTGATTTTTCTTCAGTTTAAAAGGTTAGTGGAGAAATCTTTGGTCTATCTATTGTGTCAGTTTATTCTGACAATGGGGGGGGGGGGGGGGGGGGTGAGTTTATTAAATTAATTTCGATGCTCAATGCTCATGGCATTTCGCATTTTTTGACACCTCCACATACACCTGAGCACAATGGCATCGCTGAACGGCGACACAGACATGTCGTCGAGAACGGAATGTCACTCCTTCACGCTGCTTCTTTGCCTTCTTCGTACTGCTCTCATGCATTTCAGGCTGTCGTCTATCTCATCAATCGGCTTCCAACTCCAGTATTAGGTAATCAATCTCCTTATCAAGTTTTGTTCAAACAAAAACCCAACTATGATAAGTTACAACCTTTTGGTTGCATGTGTTTTCCCTGGTTGCGTCCCTATAACACCAAGAAACTACAACCGAGGTCACGTCCATGTATTTTCCTTGGTTATTCAAACACCCAATCCGGTTATAAATGTCTAGACTACAGTTCGAATCGTATTTATGTATCTAGACATGTTAGATTTGTGCCTCATGTATTTCCTTATAACGATTTGCAAAAGTCATCAAACAGCTTACCTTCAGATTCTCATAATTCTGAATCAGGTCGTATTTTGTGCAAGTCGTCTCCTTTGTCTACACAGGTACAGACCGTGGGTGTTCCAACTCTAGTTCCAACACCAGTTCCAACTCCAGTTCCAACACCAGTTCCAACTCTAGTTCCGAGTCCAGTTCCAACACCAGTTCCGAGTCCAGTTCCAACACCAGTTCCAACACCTGTTCCAACGCCAGTTCCAACACCGTCTCAAAAAATGACCAAACCAGCCGTCGTTCGTCACCCACTGTTACCACGACCGATCAACCACCCAGTCAGCTTGAACAATCGTCGTCTGACGCCTCTCAGTCACAGGATGGTCTGCGTCGCTCCACTAGACCACGCCGTCCTAACCCCAGGTATTCTGACTATGTTATCAACCACACCACAGCGCATCCCTTACCTCCCACTTTAGAGCCCTCTACCGTCGCTCAGGCCTTGAAGGATGCTCGGTGGAGGAAAGCTATGGATGAGGAGTTTGACGCACTCCAACGTAACAAAACATGGTGCCTGGTTCCTTGCGGTGTTGGAGTTCCCATTGGTTGTAAATGGGTTTACCGTGTTAAGCGTAAACCTGATGGCTTAGTTGATCGGTACAAGGCACGCCTTGTGGCCAAAGGCTTCTTACAGACTGCTGGCCGGGATTACTTTGAGACCTATAGCCCGGTTATGAAACCGGTCACCATCAGGTTGGTTCTGACTATTGCGTTGAGTAACAACTGGGGTTTGCGCCAATTGGACATCAACAACGTGTTTTTGCACGGGACTTTACATGAGGAAGTCTACATGGACCAACCGCCCGGTTACGTTGATCCGCTGTATCCATCCCATATCTGCAAATTAACGAAAGCTCTGTACGGCCTTAAACAGGCCCCGCGAGCCTGGTACCAGGAACTCTCATTTTTCCTGCAGCGGTCTGGGTTTATTAAGTCACAAGCTGATGCTTCACTTTTTGTTTATTCAGCCAAAGGTGTAACTGTCTACTTTTTAGTATATGTCGATGACATTTTGTTGACAGGTAATAACTCTACCTGGCTTGATCGTTTTGTGGGGTCCTTGTCAGCACAATTTGCCCTTAAAGATCTTGGTACTTTACATCATTTCCTGGGCGTGGAGGTCATTCCTACTGGTGGTGGACTTTTTCTGTCACAAAGTCAGTATATTACTGGCATACTGACGCAGTTCAAGATGGATGGTGCAAAGGATGTTTCAACACCGCTGGCTACTTTAGAGAAGTTGGTACCGCTGCGACCGTTCGATGTTGCAACTGATGCCACTCAGTTTCGTCGCTTGCTTGGTCTTATGCAGTACTTGGTGATTACACGTCCGGATGTGGCGTTTGCTGCCAACAGACTCTCGCAGTTCATGCATGCACCCTCGGAGTTACACTGGCAAGCCGCCAAACGCCTCCTGCGGTATCTTAAAGGAACCGCTTGTCATGGTTTGTTGCTACGTGCAGGTCAGCCTCTTTCGTTGCAGGTATACACTGATTCAGATTGGGGTGGGTCGTCTACTGAGGGTCGTTCCACTACCGCATATTTGGTGTACCTAGGCGATAATTTAATTTCTTGGAAGTCTACGCGTCAGAAGTCTGTCTCGCGATCGTCTACGGAGGCTGAGTATCGGGCCTTGGCAAATGCAGCAACTGAGGTCCTCTAGGTAAAAAATTTGTTGCAAGAGTAAAAATTGGGGCTGGTTGAGCCTCCAGTACTGTTTTGTGACAACTTGAGCGTCACGTACGTTTGCAAGAATCCCGTGTTTCATTCCCGCATAAAGCATCTCGCCTTGGATTAGAGGATTACTACTTTGTCTGGGATTTGGTTGCAAATGGTACGCTAGTTGTGCGGCACGTTTCGTCTTCAGCTCAACTAGCCGATCTTCTCACTAAGCCACTAGGTCATCGCCTCTTTCTTCAGCTTCGGTCCAAGATTGGAGTCTCCGACGGATCCTCCATCTTGCGGGGGCGTGTTAAGCCAATATGTGGCTAGAATATCTTTAGTTGTTACTTGTTCTACTTGTGCTCCTGTAGACTAGTTATTTGGTTGTAACTTCCTACTATCTACACTCCTCCATGTACTATATATAGGTTATGTTTTACATCAATAAACACTCAGTTAATTCCCTCACAATTCCAACCCATTATTAACCCATTTTTATGTTCATTTCAACGTGTTTTATTGGGCTTCCGAACCAAAAGATGTGCTTTAATTTATGCTTAGCATCTCCCAAATGCACTATTGAAAGAGGAAAAACACAAAAGGAAGCAAAAGTCGATCAAAATGGAGCAAAAAGGCATAAAAGAAGCACACGAACTGGAAAGAAGACACACAAAAGGAGCAGCCGAAGATCGTGCCATGGAGGCAAGCCCACGCATAGGCGGTTGCACGTTGTGCGTTGCCAATGCATAAGCACTAGCTGAAGGTTACCTCCCACACGGGCACTCTGTGGCAGTACCCCGCCAGTTCACCCACATGGGCAGTGGCACGCCCGTACAGGACCAGTGTACCAAAACCCTAATTTCTCCTGGCCTATAAATAGATCTTTTTCCCGATTTGGTATAGAAGATGAGGCAGTCCATGAACAGTAGCATATGCAACAATAGATAGTTGTAGTTTAGGTAATTTCTATTTCTTTCTTGTTATTTTCATTACCTAGCTTTGATATTGTTATTCCTAGCTTGGATAATCTTTTATCTTGTGTTTATTATCTTAGATTGTGAATCCTTACACTATTGTGAGATTTATTTCATTGTCTATCTTTCTTTTATTGTTTGATGATGTTTATTTTGGATATTCTTGTGCTATTTATCATTATGATGTGTAAGTAGTTTAGTGTAAGGATTGGTAGAGAATGGGACAACCCCCGTATTGCGATTCGGCCTAAGAGAGCATCAGATGACATTTCAATCTATACATCTCCCAATATAAAATTGTTGGAATTGGTTGACCCTTTACTTTGTGACCTGTTACGACCACTCAAGTGTATACTAAAAGTACATTCATTAACTATAAATAAATAAAAATAAAAATTGAAATTATAAGTGAAACAAAATCAATATTTATAGGGAAAATTGTAAAATATGTCCCTCTATAATATGTCAATTATCAATGTGACCCCTGAATTATGAGTGGTGTAAATGTTGCCCCTCAATTATCAAAATAGTGCACATATAGCCCCTCCCGTAACGGAACTGTGGTTCCCCACCGCTGTCCATCGCTGGTACTTCGAATAGAGGGAGGGAAAAAACAACTAAATTACATATTTACTCTGACTTAACGGTGTTGTACACTAACGGGGAACCACATGTCCGTTATGGGAGGGGCTATATGTGCACCATTTTGATAATTGAGGGGCAACATTTACACTACTCATAATTCAGGCGTGACATTGATAATTGGCATATTATAGAGGGACATTTTTTTACAATTTTCCCATATTTATATAATTTAGTAAATTATACAATACCAAGTTGGTGTTGACACTCTTTGAACTCGAGGGTGAGTTTTATTTCCCTTAATCCTTAGTTTTGGCATAAAATTAATGTGTCCTCATTCCAATACTTGCTTTGTTATTTTATTGTCTTTCACTTTTATCCTTCCCTTGTTTTTATGATTGCTTAGTTTCCAATGAATGTTTCATATTTGTGCCTAGTTGTTTAATCAGTTATGCATAAATCCAATCCCCGATGATGATCTCAAATAAATTTATTTATGTTTGCTCCGCAACTCTATATTGCACTACAATAAAAAATAAAAAAAAAAAAAAATTGACATCATTGCCGGAGATTGGCAATTTTAGGAAAGCCCTTGAATTTTTTTTTTTTTTTCTAGTATAGCATAAAGCTCTGAAGAATGTAGGGAGACTAAGTGTTTGTTTGGTCTTATTTTGTTTTGTTTGTTCATTGATCTACTGACAATCTCTTGCAAGGAAGTTGCTAGTCTATTTTAATTTCAGGAGAAATCTCTTGGTGTATGCAAACAAGATCCAAAGGAGACCAAGGATTATATATCCACTCAACCTTGAATTGAACTATCAAAAGATTTAAGAATAAGGAAGCAAATTAACTTTGAGAAGGAAATTGCAAGAAGTGGAAGAATGAGCTGATACAATGGAGCATAGAGAGTATATTCGTCCGATTCGTAAATCCACTGAAGGGAGAAGCACCCACGTAACATGTATTGACCCACCAGTAGTTTCAAAACGCTTTTCAAGGAGGATCACAACCTTTCTATGCTCAACAAGGTCCGATGCAAGGCATGGACATGCAAAACTTACTTCATCAAATGCATTAGTAAATTGTGAGGGCTTTAAATTCTAACCTTATTAGAATATTGCATCATCAAAATCTAAATTACATTTATTCCTAATAAAATTAACAGCCACTACCCTATGGTGTAAAACAACATGAGTTTTTACCTATATAAATATATAGGAGTCTAATGTATATCAAATTAAATGTACAAAAGAACATTCTAAAATTAAAGTATTCTAAAAAAAAAAAACCATTCAATTAGAAACATGATAAATGAATCATTATAATAAATAATGTTCACTACAAATAAAATCGCGCTGTAACGTAATCTGTTGCAGTTTCGCGATAGTTTTTGCGACAGAATGCGTCTGTCGCAATATTGCGATGAA
Organism: Ipomoea nil; assembly: GCF_001879475.1. NCBI lineage: Eukaryota > Viridiplantae > Streptophyta > Magnoliopsida > Solanales > Convolvulaceae > Ipomoea > Ipomoea nil. The sequence goes on from NW_017619393.1 coordinate 342,709, forward strand.
ATTAAAATTCGTAGTTATTTTTGGCACAAAGTGAATAAACCGCACGAAATCTTGACTTCCACATTTTAGTGACAAATTTTATGAAAAATTAAGTTTCGTTGCCAATATAGCGACAGAAAAAGCAACGATTGAAATTTCCGTCGCGATTTTGTGACGAAATCAGCGAGGACAATTAATTCCATTGTGACGTTTGACAATAAAATATTACATGAAGGAGCATTGCTCGAATATTACTCCTGTTTAATAAATAATAAAACTTCATTTATTAATAGACAATTGTATTAATATTACAAGACAATTAGAATGCCCAAATTAGAACTTTAATTTTTAATACTAGCTGCTATGGCAAATACATATATACTCTACTAGCCAACCCTTAGAGTAGCAATTACACTAAGAGGAACTTTCTTGTGACATGTCATGCCAATTGTTTCACTCATATCCAACTCTTCATCTCTCAATGAAAAATCAAAATCATGTATGAGTGTAGCAACCGCAAGCTCAATCACAGAAATCGCAAAAGCCACACCAGGACAACCTCTCCTGCCAGCTCCAAAAGGAATCAACTCGAAATGCATTCCCTTATAATCCACGTTAGAATTTAAGAATCTTTCTGGCTTAAACTCGTCTGGATTTTCCCATATTGTTGGATCCCTCCCTATTGCCCAACTGTTGACAAGCACTAGTGTTCCAGCTGCAACATGGAAACCCATTACTTTCACGTCTTGGGATGCTCTACGAGCAACTAGCAATGGTGCAGGACTATGGAGCCGAAAACTTTCCTTTATGACAGCTTTCAAGTATTGCATGGTTTCTAAGTCCTCGGGTCTTTTGAATTTTGTTCTTACCTCATCCTTTAATTTCTCCATGACTCTAGGATTTTTTATTAACTCTGTCATTGTCCATTCAATAACTGTGTAGGTCGTGTGAGTTCCTGCTGCAAACATATCCTAATCCACATATGACACAAAATTTAAACCATAAATTTTCAAGTGAAGTTGGGAAGAAGACATGTAAGGCAATATGACTAGCATATATAGTGTTGCATAATCTACCATGTTTGTTTAAGAAGGAAAATGACACTTTTTCAATTATATGCTTATAGTATTTTTTTTCTCCAGAATTATTCATGTATCCGCATTAGTCTCTCAATTATTTTAAAGTATCCGTTTTTCTACCTTTTCTGTTAAGTAGACATTTTTACGCTTAAAATAAATATTTTAGTGGAGTATTTTTCTTCTCCAAAAAAATATTACTTAAAAATAAATGAAATAGTTATTTTAAAGGGAAAAAAATGTCCATTTAACATAAAAAGGGGAAACACATCCACTTTTAAAATAATTAAGGAACTAATGTGAATACTTATATGAATAATTCACGGAAAAGAACGCTAGAAGCATATAATTCAAGGGTAAAAATGTCATTTTCCCTCTATATTATAAAACTTTTTCATTTTCAAAAATATGGGATTTCTATAGGTAATGTAAAATCTCTATAAAAAAATTTGTAGTTACTTTTTTGTCAGCTTGTTACATCATTGAAATTTAATTCTTCGTTTTTAATTAATTAATGTGAAATTCTTGAGAATTTCACATTAATTAACAAAAATAAAAGTAAAATAAAAAATCACTGCACCAAACATTAATGAAAAGCAAAATTAATAATTACCAATACTAGAGCTTTCACAGAATCTCTATGAATGGGGAAGCCAATAGTATTTTCTCTCTGTAATTGAAGCAAAATGTCCACCAAGTCTAACCCATCTGCCTCCATTTTCTTCACATGCGAGTGCTCTTCAACTACACACTCAAAGAATTCATCCAATTCTTTACCCAATTTCTCCACCCTTCTATCAAAACCATTGATTCTATTCACCCATGCAAGCCAAGGGATGTAATCCCCTATATCAAACATTCCCAGCATTTCAAAAACATCCTCCAACAAAGATTTGATACCCCTAACGCCATTTTTCCGGTGCTCATTACTGTACTTCCTCCCTATCGTCACCCTACAAACTATATCATTCGTCAGCTCAATGAAAATATTGCTCAAATTTATCACAGAACCGCATGATTGTCTGATCTTTTCCACCATAAATCTTGTTTCCTCTTCTCTAACTTTGCGAAATGACTGCACCCTCTTGCTGCTAAGAAGATGGAGCACACAAATGCTTCGCACTTGTCGCCAATACTCGCCGTAGGGGGCGAAGGCAACATCCTTGGAGCCGTAGAACAGGCGGTCAGTAATGGTGGATTTGGGGCGGTCGGAGAAGATTAAGTCGTGGTCTTTCATGATCTCTCTAGCGGCGGCAGAGGAGGAAGCGACGAGGACCGGCACGGAACCGAATTGAAGTAGGATGAGCGGACCATATTGGTTGCATAGTTGGTGGAAGTAGCGATGGGGGTAGGAGCCAAGTTGGAGGATATGTCCTAGTATTGGAAGCTTTGGGGGTGATGGTGGCCATGGTGAGTTTTTTGGATCTCTGGGAGATGATGAGAATAGCAATTTGCAGAGGAAAAAAATGAAAATAAACAAAGGGAAAAGGGAATAATAATGCATCAAGAGATTCATCTTGCAATTGATAGTTCCGCTCAGGGTACAGACCACATCGATCACAACAAAAAGTTTTATAGAAAAAAGTTCAGATGCCGCGTGGTCTTCCCGTGGGGTGGAATTTTAGAATACACCAACATGCATCAAAGTGCAAGGAAAACACACCACAATGAAATGCAAAAAAAAAAAAAAAAAATCAAAAAAATACACAACAGACCCAAAAAAATACACCATATACCTCATCAACTCCAATGGTGTATTTAATCACACCTAATGGTGTGTTTTTGGTTATGCATACCTAATTTGTGTGTGTTTTTGCGGTGTATTTTCCTAACGTTGATGGTGTATATTTGATGAATAATTGGTGATGCCGCACCATCGCACCGTAAGACACCGCCGCACTTGAACCTTCCTCAGATTTTATATATATATATATATATATATATATATATATATATATATATATATATATATATATATATATATATATATATATATATATAGTGTTGCAAAAATACTGCCTAGGCACAAATTAATCCATGTCTAGGTGCTATTACCATAATCGGTGGTCTAAGTAGTTGGCCGGCCTAGGCGGTCGACTAGGGAGGAGTTATGCTGTGCAACTGTGTGCACCATGCAAAAATGACGTCGTTTTGACGTCCAACTTAAAAAAAAAAATCAATTTCGATTGCTGTTAACGACGTTATGTTGTGCATAATTTGAACTATACATCCATAACTTCATAACTATATATTCAGAATTGCATAACTTCACATCCATTAACTTCATAACTATACATTCAGAATGGCATAACTACACATCTATAACTTCATAACTATATATTCAGAATTGCATAACTAACATCCATAACTTCATAATTATACATTCAGAATTGCATAACTACACATCCATAACTTCATAACTATACATTCAAAATTGCATAACTACACATTCATAACTATATATTCAAAATTGCATAACTACACATCCATAACTTCACAACTATACATTCAGAATTGCATGCATAACTACACATCCATAACTTCATAACTATACATTCAGAATTACATGCATAACTACACATCCATAACTTTATAACTATACATTCAGAATTGAATAACTACACATACATAACTTCATAACTATACATTTAGAATGTGAAATTATAACTTCATAACTATACATTCAGAATTGCATGCATAACTACACATCTATAACTTCATAACTATACATCCATAATTGCATAACTATACATCCATAACTTCATAACTATACATTCATAATGTGAAATTATAAAAGTATGAATATATGTTTACGTAGCTAAGAGCAATTGAAAATGATTTTTTTAAGTAAAACGACACCGTTTTTGCATTTGTGTGCACCATAGCATAATTTGTCCCAGTCCGATTAGGCTACCTAACTAGGCAGTGACTAGATCGCTTAATCAGTCATTTAGCTATTGTTTTCCATTCTCTTTTAAATGAGTTATTTCATGTTCCCTTCTTTTTTTAAATGAGTTATTTCACTCATCATTTTGAAAGAAATAACCCTAAATTGTTCAAACTCTAGATATTTTTAAGGTTAATATTTAATGTTTTAATATTAACTATTTAAGTATTCAATAATTTATAATTATCAAGTCTGAAAAAATTTAAAAATTTCAAACAAATTTTTTTAAAAAATAAAAAATAAAATAAAAAAATACACAGTGCCTAATTGTTTCCTAGAGTCCTAGGCGCCCTAGGCACTGGGCGCCCGAGGAGCGCCCAACAATTTTTTCAACTATGTATGTATATAAACAATTTATTGATGGCTTATCGTAGTTGATTCATCGTCTTACTTAAAGGTTATTACTGGAGGCGGCAGTGTGTGGATTCGAATCCTACCGAAAACATGTATGGGAAAAAAGGTCCAAGGATGAAACACATGATGAGCGCAATTTACATTTGCAGTGACTCTTAGAGTGAGGTCCTATGGGCTTAGAATTAGTCCGACAAGTTAGAATCACTTAAGTTTTAAAAAAAAAAAATTTGATTGATAATATGAAGGGAAAATGACACCTTTATCCCCTCAGTTATATCTTATAGTATTTTTTCCCCTACAATTTTCATATACCCACATTAATCCTTAATTATTTTGAAAGTGACGATTTTTCCTCCTCTATGTTAAATAGGCGTTTGGACTCTTAAAGAGCACGTATTGCAAGTTAATTATTTTCTTTCTCCAAAAATTTTTTGCTAATATATGAGCATCAAAATAAATGTGAAAAATGAACAGACACCATTTGCAAATATTATAAATATAATTTTAAGTTAATGCTATTAACAAAATTGAGGCTTAAAACACAAACGGTAATTATGATATTTACAAATGGTGAGCAAAATTTTGTTTAAATCTTAATTTTGTTAATAGCATTAGTTTAAAATTATAATTATAATATTTGCAATTGGTACAATGTGTGTTCTTTTTTACATTTATTCTTATTCCGACATATAAGAAATAATTTGTTAGAAAAGGAAAGTGACTTAGCTTGGAATACATATTTTGTCTTTATTTTTAATAGTCCAAATGCCTATTTAATATAGAGGGAAAGACCCTTAGGGTTGGGTTCAGCCTTTTGGAAGAATATAAAGGGAAAAATTGCCGCTTTTGAAATAATTAAGGTAGATAATGTGGGTAAATTATTGTGTGGACCATAGTACACACAGTGTTATGTAGACCATAACAAAAAGTGCATTTTTAATATACTAAATGTTTATTATTTTTGTACTGAATGTATATTATATAATATAATGTACACTCAGTACAAAAATAAAGTACATCTCCCGAATATAATGTACATTATTTTTGTATTGATTGTACATTATTTTAGAGTATACAAAATATGGTTCACACAATAATAATTGGATAATATGGATACATTGATAATTCAGGAAAAAATGTACTATAAGCATATAGTTTAGGGGATAAAAGTGTTGTTTTTCCTAATATTGAAAATAATATTTTGAGTTATGCAAATTTACTACTAACCACAAAAATCTATATAGAAAATATTCAAATTATATTCATTTTAATGGGTTGTAATTAAACTTATCATCTATTCTGAAGTCAATGAAATGTGCCCCATCTTTAATGCGTTCCACTCCTTGTCTGGTTTGAGGTGCTGTTAGTTGAATGAATGCCATGATAATAATTCTTGATTTTTTGTTTTTTGTTTTTTATTTTTTATTTTTTATTTTTATTTTTAAGTCTTTCATTCTAATTATAAGGCATACATAACCAAACAACAATATTGATAATCATTCAAATTCCAACATACTACCAAACATACAAAATATTTTTATCAAAACTCATTTCAATTATCAAATATTTAATTCTTATTCTGATTCTAATTCTCATGTTCAAATCAAACACACTCTAAATATAATGTGTTGCAGGTTTATATGTGATTTATTATCTATATGAAGGACCGATAGGAATTTAACAAAAATCTATATAGAAAATATTCAAATTATATATATTCATTTTAATGGGTTGTAATTAAACTTATCATCTATTCTGAAGTCAATGAAATGTGCCCCATCTTTAATGAGTTCCACTCCTTGTCTGGTTTGAGGTGCTGTTAGTTGAATAAATGCCATTAAATATTTCCTCAGTTTTGGTCCTTACTTAACCAACTTTTTCAGCTTCAGAAAAGGATGTTTTGGTTGCCTTAGCTTGAACCATATATTTTTCTTCTACCAATCGTGTCTACAATGAGATATTATGTTTAATGGCAAAGGAAAAACAAATTAAGGCTTCATTGTTTGATTTACAATTTTTTTTTTTTTAAAACACATGTATAAAATTTGATTATCTTATAATTTAAAAAAAATATTATCTAATTACATCGGACATTATTTCATTAATTCAGTCTTATCCATTCTCGTTTTATCGCCTTCTCATTTCGTCACCTCTTCACTACATAGGATTAGTGCTTTTAGATTTTTATTTTTATTTTTTGTTCATATTGATGCTTCGAATATATATCACCATGAATTCATGATTATCTTGATTTTCTATTTTTTTTTTATTTTTTTAATTTTTTTTTAAGTCTTTCATTCTAATTATAAGTCATACATAACCAAACAACAATATTGATAATCATTCAAATTCCAACCTACTACCAAACATACAAAATATTTTTACCAAAACTCATTTCAATTATCAAATATTTAATTCTTATTCTGATTCTAATTCTCATTTTCAAATTGACGGTAAATATGTTACTGGTAATAATAATATTAGAAAAACGTTATGTGAGAGAGTAACAATAGTTGTATTGCCTTAGTGTCTTAGTATAGAAAGTACAGTGTGTCTTTGTCTCGAGTCTTGAACGTCCCTTTTACTAGCTGAGGAGAGCCCCATTTATACTAGAGTCCTAACGGTAACAACATGGGACATAAATGGGGGAGCCTAAGCCTTTAATTCCCTCTCATCAATGATGACTTCAATGCTGGCTTCAATGATAGTAAAGGTGACACCTGTTGGAATTCTTAACCGTTGGAGTTTTGTCCGTTGGGGTCTTGCCCGTTGGGTTCCCATGTGATGCCGGGTCAGATGCCCACTTATGATCTGGGTCGGGTGCCAGACCTATTATCATGTCCCTAGTCCCCCCTACTCTTGAGTCAACGGATGTGTTTGAGTTGACTAGGGAGTAAGACTGAATTTGCTTGATATCGTGCAAAACACCGGTTGATCCTGAGTATGTGATTTTATTTTAAAAATCACATATGATTTTATTTTAATTTTTATGCTAGCCGAGACAGGCTTTGGCCTAGGTTGGCAGAGGTGCGTGGCTCCGGCCGATCGCGGCCGAGGCGTCGCCTCGACCGATCATGGCCGACGCGTCGGCTCAACCGATCGCGGTCGAGGCTTCACCTCGACCGACCGTGGCCGAGGCGTCTCCTTGACCGACCGTGGCCAAGGCGTGCGCCTCGGTCGACCGTGGCCGAGGCGCCTCGACCGACCGTGGCCGAGGCGCCTCGACCGATCGTGGCCGAGGTATCGCCTCGACCGAATGTGGTCGGGGCGTTGCCTCGACCGATCGTGGCCGAGGCATGCACCTCGGTCATCGAGGCGTCGCCTCGACCCGTCGCGGCCGAGGCGTGCGCCTCAACCGATCGTGGCCGGGGCAGGCTCCGGCCTATTGTTTTATTTATTTATTTATTTATTTTTTTGCCGAGACGGACTTCGGCGTCGTGGCCGAGGCGTCGCCTCGCGCGATCGTGGACAAGGTGTCGCCTCGACCGCTCGTGGCCGAAGCGTGCGTCTCGGCTGATCGTGACCGAGGCGTCGCCTCGACTGATCGTGGCCGAGGCGTGCACCTCGACGGATCGCGGCCAAGGCGTGCGCCTCGACCGATCGTGACCGGGGCCGGCTCCGGCCTATTGCTTTTTTTTTTTTTTTTTTTTTTTTTTTTTTTTTTTTTTTGTTTTTGTTTTGTTTTTTTTTCTTTCTTTTTTTTTTTTTGTTTTTGCCTAGACGGACTTCGGCGTTGGCCGAGACGCCGAGGCGGGTGCCTCGGCCATCCGAGTCGAGTCACTTCTCGGCCAACCTGTGGCAGGGGCGTGCGACTCGGTCCCTTTTTTTTTTTTTCTTTGAAACAACATGGGCGGACCACGAGCACGAGATATTATTCCAAAAGATTTCATAATACAAAGCGGGCGAACCGCGATTACCAAACACTAGTCCCAAATGACTACCAGAATATTAAGGAAAATACTTAACCAAATGTTCCGAGCTCCACACTCGATCGATCATCTTTGCAGATGATGTGAACTTGTAGATCCGTTTTGCCAATCTTTTTGCATGCTTTAACGTAACAACTGCGGGCCGCTCGCTGGTCTCCTTTGACGACCCCTATCCCATTCGGAGTAGGGAACTTCATACACAAGTGTTCCACCGACACTATGGCCTTGAGGTTCTCCAGTGCCGACCTCCCCAATATGATGTTGTGCGCACAAGTGAGTCTTACCACGATGAATTCCACGTCAAGTTTGCGAATGTTAGGGCTCGTGCCTATTTCCACTGGTAAGACCACTGACCTCTCTGTCCTCACTGAATCACCCGTAAGTCCAGAGAGTGGGGTACGTACTTCTAGGTATCTCTAACTTGGTGAAGGCGTCGTAATACATCACATTGACTGAGCTTCCCATGTCGACTAAGACGCGGCGGATAATGACATCGTTGACGTCCATCTCAATCACCAGGGCGTCACGATGGGGTAACGGACCCTCTGGGAGGTCATCATTAGAGAAGGTGATGGCCTCCTGTCTCTGTTTCTTTTCTCTAGGAAGACTCACCACTTCTCCCATGTATAGCTGCCGGTTCCACTTCTTTCTTTCCGCGGGCGTGTCGCCTCCTGCGGGTCCACCATAGATAAAGTGTATGGTGTGCTTCTTTTGTCGTCTGGGAGCCACCTCGGTTTCTTTCTCGCTATCATTCTGCTCAGATATTTGGTCGTGGTCTCTTTTTTTGGCGTTCAAGGTAGACGGCTCGGTGCAATCCTCATTCCTCCAGACATTTTTTGGTGGATTGTGTTGCGGCTGTTGCTGCTGCTTGGATCGCTTGATGAAATGTCGGAAGTAGCCCTGTTGGATGAGTTCTTCTATTTGTCTCTTCAAAACGTGACACTCATCCGTATCGTGGCCGGCTTGCCTATGAAACCTGCAGTACTTTGTTTGGTCTGCCTTTGGGGAAACCTTCATGCACTCATCGGGGAATTCTACCATTCCCATCTCCTCAGCTTGCTTTAGAATGACACGGACGGGATGGGTAAGAGGAGTTAAATTACGCAAGGAGACCAGGTGAGGTCGTTCGTGGTCTCGGCCTTTCCCTGCGGTTGGGTCGTTCGTGGTCTCGGCCTTTCCTACCATCCTCTTCATCCTTCTTCTTTTTGTCGACGTCCTCTGCTTCGGCATAGCGGCTAGCCGTCCTTATCAGATCTTCGTAAGAGCGGGGGTGGTGGGCGTTCAGCTGCTTGTGGAAATACCCTGATTTTAAGGCATGGATAAATATCGGGATCGCCGCCTTGGAGTCGAAGTCATAGACATTATTGACTTCCTTTTTTCATTTTATCAGGAAGTCTTTGAGGCCCTCGCCTCTATCTTGCTTCACTACACAGAGGTGAGAGAAGGGCTTCTTACACTGTATGCTACCGGAGAAGTATGTCAGGAAGCTCTTGGACAACTCCCCAAAGTTTTGGATCGACCCATCCAGGATGGTGTTGAACCAGTCTTGGGCCGCTCCATCCAGGGTGGACAAGAATGCTCGGCACATGAATGCGTCCCCTGCCCCAATCATTACCATAACAGCCTTGTACCTTGTCATGTGGACACGTGGGTCAGTGGCCCCCGTGTACTCCTTGATGGCGGGAAACCTAAAGTCCCTCGACAAAGGTACATCCATGATGCTTGAGGAGAATGGCGCTGCCATCCGTACCTCGAGTTCCGGCGACTGCTCCCGTGCCTCCACCCTTCTTGCTAACTCCTCGATTCTTTTCTGCAGCCTCTCGACCAGGGCCGACTCGTTAGGGTGCCGGCGCGCGGCCGGCTGACGCTCCTCCGTGTGTCGGTGTAGAGCTAGTTCATCGACGTGCCGTCTATCTGAGTGTCGACGCGGAACCGATTCCTCGACGTTCCGTCCATCCAAGTGTCAGTGTGGAACCCGCTCCTCAGCGCGTCGCTTCTCCACCAAGTGCCGACGCGGAGCCGGCTCATCAACACGTCGTTCCTCCAAGTGTCGACGTAGGGCCGACTCATCAACGTGTAGGCGTGGGGTCGACTCCCGAGACTCGCCCACCTCCTCTGTGGGTGATCTCTCGGCTTCTCTGTTTTCGTGTTGGCGAGGGCCTCTGGTAAAGGACCCCCTCGGCCCGTGATCCTAATCTTTGCCGCATGAGCGCCCTCTGTCCCAATCGTTCTGGTGCAGATTGGGAAGGGCCTGGTTGTCGTCTGGCCGGTCCACTTCTTTGGGTCTCTACCCTTATTTCTTGGAGCCGCGGCGGGGGCACTTGGCCTTGCAGTCCCACCGCCACCTGATTTAGCGTCGCCGTTACTGCTTGCTGAATGGTCGCCTGGAGGTTCACAACTTGGTTTGGCCCTCTATTGTTGAGTTTGTCTCGAAGGTCCCCTCCATTGTTGAGTTAGTCTCGAAGGTCCCCTCCATTGTTGAGTTGGTCTCGAAGGTCCCCGGGCCTCCCGTTGTTGAGCTGTTCTCGGAGGTCCCCTCCGCGATTGTTGGTGAGTTAGTCTCGGAGGTCACCTGAGGCATTGCCATTGTTCACTATGCGGGATCCGTGGAAGCTGCGGGACTCCATTCTTTCAAGGTTGCTATTGAAAGAGGAATGAGTTGTGTGTGTAGTCGCCTGCTTGAGTATTGGACTCAGGCTCTCAATGAAAGCACCAATGACGGTAAATATGTTACCGGTAATAATAATATTAGAATAACGTTATGTGAGAGAGTAACAATAGTAGTATTGCCTTAGTGTCTTAGTATAGAAAGTACAGTGTGTCTTTGTCCCGAGTCTTGAATGTCCCTTTTGCAAGCTGAGGAGAGCCCCATTTATACTAGAGTCCTAACGGTAACAACATGGGACATAAATGGGGGAGCCTAAGCCTTTAATTCCCTCTCATCAATGGCGGCTTCAATGCTGGCTTCAATGATAGTAAATGTGACACCTGTTGGAATTCCTAACCGTTGGAGTTTTGTCCGTTGGGGTCTTGCCCGTTGGGTTCCCATGTGATGCCGGGTCAGATGCCCACTTATGATTCGGGTCGGGTGCCAGCCCTATTATCCTGTCACAAATCAAACACACTCTAAATGTATTGTGTTGCAGGTTTATATGTGATTTATAATCTATATGAAAGACGGATAGGAATTTAACCCCCTCCCCCAAAAAAAAAAATAGAGAGAGAGAAAAATATGTCTGACAAGCAGCTTGTAGTCGTGTTTGTTTCCTTAATTTGTCACTTTTGAGGATACATAAATAATTAAGGAATAAAAATGCTATAAATATATAATTTAGTGGATAAAAGTGTCATTTTTTTTAATATAAAAATAATATTTTGAGTTATGCAAATTTGTAAGTTATAGTAGTAACCACAAAAATCTATATAGAAAATATTCAAATTATATTCATTTTAATGGGTTGTAATTAAACTTATGATATATTCTAAAGTCACTTAAATGTGCCTCACATCTTTGAATTGTTCCATTCCTTGTCTGGCTTGAGGTGCTGTTGAATGAAAGGATGTTTTTGTCCCATCCTCGGTGTTTGTTCCTGCTTAGAGCATCCACATCAGTGGATATTAGGGAGATATTGTTAGATGAATTATCTTGGGGGGGGGGGGGGGGGGATAATAACAAATGTGGGGTGGGGTTATTTTACAAGATATTTGTCCTGCAAATGTGGAGATGATGTCAGCAAAAAAGAAAAAAGAAAAATAAAAAACTAACACTGGCTGTGCGCGTTTGCGCACAGCCAATGTCTACACTGGCGCGTGCAATGCACGCGCCCATGTAGCGCGTCAGGCGCGCTGACGCGGCAGATTTTTATTATTATTTTTTTTCAATTTTTGTTTTGTTATTTTTTTTCTTTTTTCTCTCTCCCCTCCCACATTTTCTTTCCTAATCACTCTTACATTATCTCCATAAGATATGCAATCCTCCGCAACAACAACCGAACACCACCACCACCAAACGGAAACTCAGATGTCACCTAGCAAGTTTCAAACCATCGCTCACCCACCTTCTCTGGGGAAGAGGACCCCACACTCCTCGAAGAATGGATCCAAACCTTCGACAAAGTCCTCGGGTTAGTGGAATGCCCAAAAAGGAACGCCGCGTAGAGATAACCTCATTCTACTTCAGACATGAAACCGATCTTTGGTAAAACCACGAAGGACCCACTTATGGGCAACAACCGGAGGATCAACTGGGAATTCCTAGAAGCACGGCGACAAGAACAATTCCACCCCGAACCCCTAACAAAGCCTATAACAGTGCTTCCGAATCCAACCTCTACAATGGGAATTCAGGAACAAAACCAAAAGGAGGAGTAACAGAAGTGGGGGACCACTTGTAAAGAGGACGGGGAAATGCCAATTAAATACAAGGAAGTGAAGTAGCACATAAACAACAACTTTTCTTAATCTTTAGCGCGAATTGTCGAAAAAGACTGGACACGACAAGGAAACGCGACAGACGCATAGAAAGTATCATACAACTAATGCTTCCCTGCAATAAAGATCTTACCTTGGATCAAGGACCTTGATGGTTTTAAGACACCGTAAGAAGTACATGTGACACACAAAATCGCCAAAACACCATGCGACGTCGATGACAGCCAATCAAATGCATTCCAAGGAAGAGAAAGGCATCACTAAGCATTTCGTCACCAAAGGATTGCACAAGGAACGGGCGACAAGCCGAACCCCAAGAAAAACCAAGAAGGCTTGTCATTAATCAAGCAAGGAAAGACAAAGTTGGCTTATGACCAACTACCCGGTGAAGGTGACGAGGTTGCTAATTGGAAACCGGACCCGACCTATTGGGTGGAAAGAACACGCAAGGGTCTTGACTCATCGAGAACTCGTACTTAAGGATCAAAAACACAGTACGATGAGTCATTCTATATATTCAAGTCCCTTTTATTGTCCACATGGGCATGTGGCTTGTCGTGACTTGAATCTGTGCATTCTTGGGATTTTTCCCGAAGGAATTCCCCCTCCCTAGTCACCTTCCCGCGGATCCCCAACGGGACCTTGATGGGACCCTAACGGGTCCTTGACGGGACCTTGATGGGACCTTGACGGGACCCTGACAGGAGCTTGGCAGGGGGACGACCGCCCACCTTGCGCCCACTGGTACAATGCGTTGATTTCTTAATTCCTCATCTTATTGATTCATGGCGCACTTGTGTGCCTCGGGTGATGAACGTGAGTCTTGAGAAAGGAATCATGGGTTGTCCAAACATGGTGACCTCGGTAAAAGACCTTGACCCGCGAAACACCGTCGGAAGAGCACAACCAATTGCGTTACACAGGGAATTGTAGTTGGACTCTACGATGCAACCGACTAGGAGTGATAGGCAAGGATGATTGTGCAAACCAAGGAGGCGAGTTGGGAACTCGTGCTAAAGACTCACAAAGGCCTTAAAATCAAAACGCTAAAGATGGACCGGGACTCCCTTGAGCCATGGATACCGTTCAAGTAAATCAGAGGGCTCCATACAAGTTATACGAAATCAAGAATGACGTTGTCCGTAGTGCTAAGGAAAAAGGTAAAAAGCACATTTGTGCCAAGGCCTCAAGGGTTATTAAGGACCAACAAGGAAATAAGATGACTCGTAAAGTCACTGAGACATTTCGCAACAAGATTAGGTAACCAACTGCACTTCAAGAAGAAGAGGAGAATGCAAAGGCACCTTCATCATTAAAAATAAACACGAAAGGGCACAGCAAGCAGAACCCAGGAAAGACATGAAGTCTTACTAAGAATTCCATTCACTAAAAAGGAGATGAAATTCAATAAGGAGAGAAAGTCAACCCGAAGTTTATTGACTCCCAAGAGACTTTGGGAAGAATTTGGGAAGTGCGCCCTAAAAGATTGGCTTGGTTGACCAAGTTTGGTCAAGACCTTGGGCGCATTAAAGAAGTAAGTGTTGAATCATCACGGGACTCATCACGAAAATTCCTTCAAAAGCGGTAAAGATGGATGAGACCTTAGCATGGGAAGAAAATATCAACGGAAATCTTAGAGCCAAAACTAAAGAAAAAAGGTCATCAGTTCGTCTTGACGTCATAATCGGGCTTCAAGCAGAAATAATCACTCAATGTCGAGAATCCTTAACCCATCCTAGCCGAATTCCATCCCTTCCCTTTGACAACCGAACCCCGTCTTATTGCAAAACCCTTTATACCCTTCAAGCCTCATTCTTTATTCCCCATTTTAACGATTCCATACAAGGTAGCAACCCCACTTCCTAAGTTGCGACTTTGAAAATTTTGATCCTAATCCCTAAATTCAACTTGTCCTCAAGTTTGAAACCCGAACCGCCCACTCTCTTTATCCTTCTAAACCAATCGTTCCCAAAAACCCAGCGTACATAGATATATAATTATATATTTTCCTCGTAGAATACTTTCTCTACATAACCACCATACTAGTTTTGACTCGTTATCCCCGTAATAATTTCTAAGCTTCGGGGACGAAGCTTCTCGTAAGGGGGGGGGGGGGGGGGGGGAGAGTGTAACACCCCGTGTTACGGCCTTCAATCCCGAATTAATTATTTAATTAATTCCGTTAATAATAATTAAAAAGGATTTAATTTGATTAGGGTTCCGTTTAAATTAATTAATGTGGTCCACCATGGATCGTGGACCCTTGCCTAAAGTAGAGTTTTAAGCCCATTAGAAATAAAGAGGTTAAACCTTTTACTAGTCAGATTCTAATTAGGAATCCTAGACCTATATATCTATTAGGAATAAAGAAAGTAGGCCCTTATTATTCAGATTATGATTAGGATTCCTGATTCTATAAATAGGGGATTAGAAAGCAATTAGAAACCTTACCACCCATAGTTATATTACACGAAAATATTCCCGGGAGATTCCCCACCACCGAGCCTAGGGAGATCAAGCGGATGGAAATCTTAGAGAAGAACCTTGATAGCCAAGGGAGGATTAATTAAGGCTAAGAGGTAACCCATGTCTTAACAAAACCTATTTTCTTTGCTATAATCTCCTTCTTTGGCTTCTTCTCTAAACTCGTGTCTTGATAAATCGTTTATGATATTGATGATATGATCCTGATGATTGATGAGATGAATTTATGTGTGATCTTGATGATCTTGATGGTGATAAGAGGTTCTTAATGATTATGTGATGTTCTTGATAAATCTTGATGTTTCTTGATGTTAAAAGATGAACTACGATCTTGATGATTTAAATATGATTAGAGCCCTAGGATGAATCGCGAAATTCATATTGTGATATTCTTGATGTATTTGGATCGGAATTCGCATGTTCGGGTGTTGATTATGCTTAGAAGTCATGATAGGATATGTGCTATATGATTCTTGCTTTTGATCCGTTAATTGTCAACATGGTGTCATCAATTGCGTTTAAAAGTGTCTAAGCATGGTTTCGGGTTCCACAAAGGATCCCGGGACGTTTATTTTGATAAAGAATCAGTGGGGGGCAGGTGGGGGTAGGGGAACCCGCCACCTACCCATTGCCCAAAAAGACGCCGCCGGCAGCGGGCAGACGACTGCCCGCCGGGCACCCGGCGGGTGGTCCTCCACCCACTGGCTACTCGCTGGAATTTGGCCACCTCGAGACTTTGGCTTCCCCGTTTGATGTTTCCCCGACCCTCGTGGTGTCCCAACGGACTCTGTTTATCGTGCCTAAGTCTAGTTAGATGTTTCGGGTACCATTCGTAGGATAAATGAGTCTTATATATTGCATGCTAGTTGAATTGGTATCCCGTTGGCCTAGGTGAAAGAAGTATGAACCCCTTAGGATTATTCCTAGTATGTGGATGACCACACATAGGTTTCGTTATACGTTTTTCTCCCCTTTCCCAATGTGTTCATGTGGGTTGCATGTGCTTGCTATGTGTTATGTGTGCATGATACCCCAATTTGGTTGCGATCAAATTGGTTATTCCTGAGCTGTTGTTCAGAAGCTGGCTGCAGTCAGAATTACACTCTCGGGCTGCGGTCCAGCGTTTGGTTACCAGCATTATTCGCTGAACAGATATATTTGGCTTTCTGGCACAGATGATTAGCTCCGGAGCGCACTAGAGGACCCAAGGCTTAGATAGATAGTTTCATATTCGGGCTGCGTGCCATAATGATGTAATGATGTTGTTTAAGGATAATTAGATAGTTTAGCCTGTGCATCTGAGTTCTCCAGCTCAGATGTGGCATAACACCCCGTATTCTTATGTTTAGTACTGCTCTGCTTGGGATTTAATGAGAAGTTACCTTTGTTAGGAATAAAGTGTAATGATTTTGATATGCCAAATTTGTATTTGTAGATCCCCCAATTTTATTTCATAGGTCTAGTAGAGTTTTAGACCATGATCGTGAAATTATTTAATTATGAAAAGAGAAAAACAGAGGAAAATGGATGAAAATAGAAGAAGAAGATATAAAGCTGAAAATCAAAAATTTGTCTGGAGAAAATGGCAAATTGAAGAAGAAGATGAATCATACAATATTCACGTCGCTACTACTCAAAGAAGATATCCCAGAAGAATTTTCGTGAAGAAAATTAATATTGGAAGAATGCATGAAATTGACTTGGAGATCAAGCATCTATGGAAAGAAAGAAGTACATGAAAAGTGATTGGAGATTTAATCAAAAGCTGTACGGACGAAGTGGATGATGCTTGATATATTATCTAAAATGGCTTAAGTTCAAAACTCACCATCAATAATTTTACAAGGTAAAATTTGAGAAGTCAAATTAAATTAATCTGATGGAGTTGGGCGCTAGTTCAGACAATTCAATATGGGAACAATTCAATACCAGGAGAAGTCTGGGAGCCAATTTCAAAGTCAATTGGGCAACAATTGGGCAATAATTTCAAAGTCAATTGGGCAATATGGGAGCAATTCAATACCAGGAGAAGTCTGGGAGCCAATTTCAAAGTCAAAGTCAACAATTCAAATTGGGAAGCAATTGAAAGCACCAGGAGTAAGTCAAAGTCAACAATTCAAATTGGGAAGCAATTGAAAGCACCAGGAGTAAGTCAAAGTCAACAATTCAAATTGGGAAGCAATTGAAAGCACCAGGAGTAGTTGGGAGCCAATTGCAAGTCAAAGTCAGTTGGGAGCCAATTGCAAGTCAAAGTCAGTTGGGAGCCAATTGCAAGTCAAAGTCAATTGGGAGCAGTCAAAGTCAATTGGGAGCCAATTACAATGGAGAAACAATTCAAATTGGGAAGCAATTTAAAGCACCATTGGGAAGCAATTGAAAGCACCAGGAGCAGTTGGGAGCCAATTACAATGGAGAAATTCAAATTGGGTGCCAATTACAAGCCAAGCACCATTGGGAAGCAATTGAAAGCACCAGGAGCAGTTGGGAGCCAATTACAATGGAGAAATTCAAATTGGGTGCCAATTACAAGCCAATTGAAATTGGGTGTCAATTACAAAGGAGAAATTCAAATTGGGTGGAAGTTCAAAGCCAGTTTGAAGTCTGAGAACACCCAGACGTGAGAATGAAGAAGATGAAGATGAACTTACAGTGAAAATATTCTCACAAGGAAAAATACTAGTTTAACTAGTATGGGATTAAATTGATGAATATTTTTAAATCCCAAAGATACAAAGACCACTTCAGAGCTGATAAGAGAAGTCATTCTACACCAAAACTGAGACCCAGATATTTCCACTCAACGTAAAACCAGAGGAGTATCAGATGAAGTTTGGGAGCTCATTTACATGGAGATGAAACTCCATCAACGGCTAGCTTATCTCTTTCTGACATTTTTGCAGAAGATAAGATAAGATCTCTAACAAAAGATACAAGATTTCAAAAATGAGAGCGTCTCTTTCCAACGGACAGATTCTCATTACCAGCTATAAAATGATGAAGATATGAAGACTTGAAGAAAAGGGGAACTCACGAACAAGAGAGCAGAAAATTCGAATCCATCAAAGGGATCGAATAGAGCAATTAAGCTTGAAAGAGCATAGAGCAAAAATCTCATTTGGTACAGAGCATACCAAAAATCTTCAAGTGAGAAGTGAGAAAAGAAAAAGAACTCAGAGAGCTTCAAAAGAGAAATATTCTGAGAGTTCTTAAACAGAGCAAAACAGAGCATAAATATCAAGTGCTTTACTTGATATATTCAAAGAGAGAAAACACTCAGAGCTGTCAAGAGAAATCATTCCAAAGTGTTTATCTTCATCAAAGAGACCTGCGCATCATTGAAGATCATCTACAGAGTCTCAGAAGTTGGAAGCAAGACAACACTTGTTTTGGAGCAAAACAAGAGAAGGGAGGAAAGTAGCACGGAGCTGTGAAATCCTGGATTGTCACACGGAGCTGTGAGATCCGAAGCAGCAGTGTCGGAGGCACTGGGCGTGATTGGTGTGGGCTTGGTGATCAAAGCACCAGATCACGGGATACGTTTCTACCGGAGTGTGGAAGACGGGGGGAAAGTAACGCGGAGTCGTGGAATCCTGGGATAGTAGCGCGACGACGTGAAACCCGAAGCAGCAGTGTGGTGTCACTGGGCGTGATTAGTGCGGGCTTTGTGATCAAAGCACTAGATCACGGAAATTCATTGTATCTTGGAACCAAGGAGTGGTAGATATAGTGAATTGGCTCTTGGAGAAAAGAGCAAGTGGAGTAGGAGGATTACACCACCTCGCGAACCACTATAATTGTCTTGTGTTCTTTACTGCTTTCTTTACATACCGCTCTTTACATATTCGCTCTCACGAAGATATACTGCTCACACAATCTCACACACACTTTATGTTTATTTATTTCCGCTGTGCACCATACTCTAACAATCTAGTTAAGAGTTTTGGTTTATCTCTGTCTTAGCAATTGTTGTGCTGTGCGAAAAAGTTTGAAAGTCTATTCACCCCCCCCCCCCCCTCTAGACTTTCACCCTACCTCTTTTGGGACCATCAATTGGTATCAGAGCAGGTGCCTATCCGAGTCAGAATTTGTCTCTAACTGATACCAACAATTGGTATCAGAGCCTGTAGCCTATTTGAGTCAGTTTGTACCAACCTTTGGTATTAAAACACGTTGCCTAACTGGGTTAACTATTTTAGACTGCTAGGCTGATCCATTCTACAAGTGTGTGAATTGGATTAGTCTTTCATATCTCTCGTGATGATGATGAAGAAAGATTTAGCTCAAAATCTATTATTTTCTCTTGATAAATTTGATGATTGGAAAGTTCGTATGCAGGTACACTTATCGGCTTTACACGATGAAATGTGGGAAGTTATTTCCACTGGCCCTATAGAAATATTAAAAATCAATACGGCGTTTGTTATATCCCCGGATGCTCCACAGTACGTACAAAAGCCAAAACCGGAATGGACATCGGACGATAGAACGCGGAATAATCTTGACAATATTGCCAAGGATATTCTATTCAAAGCCGTTGATGATACAATATTTCCGAAGATCCGAAAGTGTGCCACTGCCAAAGAAATATGGGAAACTCTCATCAAGATTGGCGAAGGAGATGAACAAGAAAAGGACAATAAGCTCACAATCGCCATGAAGAAGTTTGAAGATTTCAAAATGCTCTCAAATGAAAGTGTTGCAGACATGGAAGCTCGAATGATCAAAGTTCTTGGAGAGATTAGTGATCTTGGCAAAAATATTAGCCAAAAAGAAATTAATCTCAAAATTCTACGAGGCTTACCATCTGCATGGGATATGAAGGTTACGGCTATGCGCGATCACCGAGATCTAAGAATGTTGTCAACAGACAAATTATTTAGTGATCTAAAAGCATATGAGTTCGAAATGAAGGCCAAAGATGATGATGTTCATGAAGCTCGAAATGCTGCTCTAATGGCCGAACAACCGTCAACCTCCAGGTCAGTAGAAAATAATGTTGATTTTATGACTGACGAACAATTTGCTCTTTTTGTCAAAAAGTTTAGAAGGTTTATGCGAAAAGGAGACAACAAAAATTCTGCTCGTGGAAAATTCATCTCTCGCATAACACAAGAAGAAAAAGTCGAAGAAAATAAGGATTTGTGCTACAATTGCCGCAAACCCGGACATTTCAAAATAAATTGTCCGTATCCGATCGTTAGCAAGTATCAAGGCAAAAATGTTGAATCTACACCGAACAAATCCGAAAGCAAAAGGTTCAAGCGCAACAAAAGAAAAGCTCTCGTTTGGAACGAACCGAACGAAAATGATGATTCGGAGGATTCATCATCAAGCGATGAAAGTTCATATTCAGATGATGATACGGCACTAATATGCAAGTCAATTGAGTTGAGTACAAGTGAAGATTGTCTTATGGCTCTTGACGCAGAGGAAGAAGAGGTAACATCTAATTCTTTCAATTCTGTTAATTCTTCTTTTTCTCGTGAATCTATTGACAATAATATTCTAATTCTTGAAAAAGAAGAAATGAATAAAAAAATTGCAAGATGCTTTACTTGAAGTGAGTAAATTGAAGAATGAAAATATTCATCTTCAAGAAGAGTGTAAAGCAAGAGAGGTTAGAGAACATAATCTTAGAGCTACTATTGCTACGTCCACTAATTCGTCTAAAATTATAGATAAAATGGTGAGCATGCAAAAGCCATCAGGAGATAGAACCGGAATTGGTTATGACTCCACATGTTCTCAAACCCCTCAAAATCTGACTAATTCTACTACTACTTTAAATAATAAAGTTCAAGTGGTAAAATTTGTTAAAAGTCAGAATAGCACAATGAGACAAGGACTTGGCTATCAATCAAACGCAAAGTTGAATGTTGAAAGGCCGAAACAAGTTTATACTACGGCAAAGCAACAAAAATTCTACAAGCAAAGATATGCCAAAGAGTCAAGTGCAAAAAGATTTCATAGAAAAGAGGGAAGCTTTTCTAGAAATAAAGTTGGGAGATTTCATCCCACTCAAAAAGATTGGTTGTGTAATAGATGTAATGCTTTTTATAGACCAAAGCAACCATTCTCTTCCCAGGTGCCAAAATATAAAAATAATTTTCAAAACCCGGCGCCAAAAATATTTTCTAATGTGAGTTATGATTATCGTGTCTCTAATGGTTACAAATCGCCTCATCTTAATTCAATAAGATCAAGGTGGGTTTGGTTACCAAAAATCACTAACAGTAAAGGACCCAAGCAAGTATGGGTACCTAAAATTAATTAATCTTTTTTGCAGGATGTTTGGTACATCGATAGTGGTTGCTCACGCCACATGACTAGAAATAAATCATATCTAGTTAATTTCAAAGAAATCGATGGACAAAAAGTTATATTCGGAGGAAATAAAAATTATGGAATTACAAAAGGAGTTGGCACGATCAAGAAAAACGGTTTGAAGATTGAAGATGTTTCTTTCGTTGAAGGATTAAAATTTAATTTGTTGAGCACTAGTCAATTTTGTGATAAAGGCTATCTTGTAGAATTTTCTAAAGATAATTGCCTAATAAAAAATGAGCTCACAAATGAGATTATTTTATCTGGAAAACGGCGAAAGAACATGTATATTGTGGATTGGAGCACAAGAAAAGATTCAGTGTGCTTAATGGCCAGAAATTCGAATGAAGCTAATTGGGAATGGCACAGAAAGCTCAACCACTTAAACTTCAAGACCATCAATCAGCTTGCAAAGAAGAATCTAGTAGAAGGCTTGCCAGATATTATCTTCAAGAAGGACCAAGTGTGTGATGCATACCAACGCGGAAAGCAAATCAAATCATCATTCAAATCAAAGACACACGAGTCAACGTCAAGACCGCTAAGCTTACAACATATGGACTTATTTGGACCGGTTGATCCAATAAGTGTAAGTGGTAAGAAATATACTCTCGTTGTTGTTGATGATTTTTCCAGGTACACTTGGACCGTGTTTATCAAGAAGAAAAATGAAGTTGAGCAAGTTCTACCGAAGCTGTTGAAGCAACTACAAAATGAGAAAGAATTGCAAATATCAAAAATACGAACGGATCGCGGAACCGAGTTCGTGAATGGAGTTATACAAGCTTTTTGCAATTCACATGGAATTTCTCATCAATTATCTGCCGCAAGAACACCGCAACAAAACGGTGTTGCAGAAAGAAGAAACCGGACGCTCAAAGAAGCCGCACGAGTGATGATTAGTGCTGCCGATCTCCCGAAACGATATTGGGCGGAAGCTATCAACACTGCTTGCTACACGCAAAATCGAAGCATGATACATAAGCAGTACAAGAAGACGCCATATGAGCTTTATAAAGGGAGAAAACCAAATATTGGTTATTTTCATATTTTTGGATGCAAATGTTTTATTCATATTAATGATAAATTGCATCTAAAAGCTTTTGATGAGCGTGCAGATGAAGGAATTTTTCTAGGATATTCAGCTACCAGCAAGGCGTACAGAGTTCTGAATAAAAGATCAATGGTGGTTGAAGAATCCATACACGTGGTATTTGATGAAAAATCACAGATCAAAAATGATGCACTGGACGAAGAAATTGCTCAAAATGGTAACAAGTGTCATATTGATTTTTGTGATACTAATGATACGTGTGAAGATGATGTTTTGCAGGGGATGGATGAGTTGGAAATTAATTCTCTAGAAAATCCCATCCCTCATCTAGAAGAAGTTGGAAATTCTTTTAATAATAATTTAGGGAGTGATGCCTCACGTGGGAATGATGATGCAGTACGAGTTCCAATGTGTGATCAAGTTACTAGTGAAGTTGGTGGTCAATTACAAAATGAATTAAATGTGGAAATTCGAACCAACTCTCCCAGTACACAACAAATGGATCCACCCAGTACCATGCACCCATTTCAACCAGATTTAAGATGGCTCAAAAATCACCCTCCAGAATTAATTATTGGGAATATCCATGAAGGTGTGAAAACAAGATCATCTACCATGGAAGCATTGTTCACGTGTTATCTATCTCAGATTGAACCAAAAGAAATTGACGAAGCTCTCAATGATCCGGATTGGATAAATGCTATGCAAGAGGAGCTCGATCAATTCAAAAGAAATGATGTTTGGGAACTTGTTCCAAGACCGCCGAAGCACAATGTTGTAGGAACCAAATGGGTCTTCCGGAACAAAGCAAACGAAGAAGGCGTGATTGTTAGGAATAAAGCAAGGCTCGTTGCAAAAGGATACTCTCAAGAAGAAGGAATAGATTTTGATGAAACCTTTGCACCGGTGGCCCGACTTGAAGCAATCAGAATTTTCCTAGCCAACGCCGCACACAAAGATTTCACCGTTTATCAAATGGACGTGAAAAGCGCATTCTTGAATGGTCTACTCGAAGAAGAAGTTTATGTCGAACAACCCCCAGGTTTTGAGGTAAAAGGCAAAGGTGATAAAGTCTACAAACTTAAGAAGGCATTGTATGCGTTGAAACAAGCACCTAGAGCTTGGTATGATACTTTGTCAATGTTCTTGATAAGCTGTGGATTCACCAAAGGCCTTGTTGACAAAACTCTATTTAGAATTCAAGATGGTGATCATATTTTATTAGTGCAAATATATGTTGATGATATTATTTTTGGAAGCACTAACAATTCTTTGTGTGAGAAATTTTTGAAGCTTATGCAGAATAAATTCGAAATGAGCATGATGGGTGAATTGAATTACTTCTTGGGCTTACAAGTCAAACAACTGAAAGAAGGAGTATTCATCAATCAAGCAAAGTACACCCGCGACTTGATAAAGAAGTTTGGCCTTGATGGAAAATCATCAATCAAAATTCCAATGAGCACATCAATAAGGCTAGACAAAGATGAAGATGGAAACGATGTCGATCAAACAAAATATAGAGGAATGATTGGTTTACTTCTATATCTTACTGCAAGCAGGCTGGACATTTCTTATGCTGTGGGAGTGTGTGCAAGATTCCAAGCAAATCCAAAAGAAAGCCACCTCACCGCAACAAAGAAGATCATACGATATCTGAAAGGCACAATCAATGTTGGATTGTGGTATCCAAAAGGTACAGATTTTACTCTAACAGGTTTTTCAGATGCGGATTTTGCAGGTTGCAAAATAGACAGAAAAAGCACTTCCGGGACATGCCAGTTCTTGGGGGGAAGGCTTGTTTCTTGGTTCAGCAAAAAGCAAAATTCAATCGCAACAAGTACCGCCGAGGCCGAATATATTGCTGCAGGAAGTTGTTGTGCGCAAATTTTGTGGATGAAGCAACAATTGAAGGATTACGGAGTTAATTGTGATGACGTTAGTATTTATTGTGATAATACTAGTGCAATCGCTATCACTCACAATCCGGTGCTTCACTCAAGAACCAAACATATCGACATTCGACATCATTTTATAAGGGATCACGTTGAAAAGAAAAATCTGAAGATCGAATATATCCCTACGGAAAACCAAGTTGCTGATATTCTCACGAAGCCTTTATGCGAAACGAGATTTTCAACCTTAAGGCACGAGTTGGGAATGATCGAAATGAGCTAAGTATCACTGATCTTAATCTCTCAATTTAAATTGATACTCGTGCTCAAAATTAATTGTTCTATATGAATAAATTGTTTTATGTGTTTCTATGTATGTTTTTATTCGAAATATTTATATGATAAAATTGCAATATGTGTTAGAAATTTATTTGTGTTTTTGCATGTGTTATTTAACGTGAGATCATATGCCATGCAAATTAATTTGATAAAATGTGCAATTCTTGATTTATTTGTTAATTTGCTTTAAATTGCATGTTTTAATGTGTTAATCAATTTTTGAGTATGTGTTCATGTTTCTGTAAATTAACTAACTTTTTTTTTGCATGAACAATTTGCTCTAAAATATGATTTACCGTGTTTGTTTAAATATATATGTGCCTAATGTGATTTACCGTGTTTTATATGTGTTTCGTGCATATATATGATATAATGTGTTAAAATGCTTTAAGTTAATATTTTTTGTTTCTAAAATCTGTTTTTAGGATGTAAAATTTTATATAAAGTTGTTTCTAATTATAATTTAGGAATATGTGTGTTAATTGTGTTAATTTCCAAATTATATGTATTTTAATTAGGAATGCCGTGTATATGTGTTTAATATTTTGGTATGTGTGATTAATTATTTGTGGAATAATTTTTGCTACTAACGAGATGTTTGAGTGTGTTTATATCTGTGGTACACGATTTTGAGAAGGAAATCAGGAGACAAAGGAGGAAAATTAGAGTTTAATTGAACATCAAACCTCCACCCATAAACTCCCACACTTTCTAAACCTCCACCCAACCTAAACCTCCCCCCATAATCCTCATCTAAATCAAATCTTTCCAAACAGATTTACCCTCTCTTTCTCAAATCGACACCCCATCTCGCCTGTCAGAAATCTACACTCTTAATCGATCCTCACAAACAAATCTCAAGGAGATCAGAACCCAAATCCTTCCTAAGTGTCTCTTCAAATCTCCACCCTCTACACCTTACGTGCATTGGGTATTTCTAAAGAGGTGTGAGCATTAAATGCTCTTGTCTGCTCATGATGACATTTTCTCTTTCCTCGTAACACTCTCTATCAGATGACGCATCTACCCTAAACTCACCCAATCGACACACCTCAACCAAAGGGTACAATTGAGAAGTCCCATCTCTCTCTCTTAAATTCGAAAAACCCCTTCGAGTCATCCTCCTCATATAAACCCCTCTCCTATATCTCAAAAACTCTTTCAAGACCTTCAGAATATCAGAAAACTCTCTCAAATTATCTCTCCTCGATCAATCGATTTGATCATCATGGCCCAATCTGGAAGAAAGCAAATTGATCCTATTTTTGCCCTCTCGCAACAAGTGACGAATGGGATGGTTCTCAATCCTGAGTTTTTCAGACTAGGTTCTACCAACAAGGACACGGCCGAGAAAATTCTTCAAGCTTTAAAAGACTGTGGACTGTTTGATTTCTTCACCTACAACTACTTTGGAACCTTTGAAGAAGATGTAGCCGAATTTTATCTACATGCAGTCGTTGAAAAGGACTCGATAAAATCTAGAGTTGGAGGATCAGAAGTTTCGATCACTGAAGATGACATACACAAGTGCTTCAACTTTCCTGAATCTCAGATAATGCCAGAATCTCACAGCTATGTTGTTCAAAATTTTTGGAATGAGATTCGTGGTCCTACGGCTCCAATTTTCTCCGATGTATCCGCTCATAAGAATGTTTTGAAGTTTGAATATGAGATGTTGGTGGACATGATTTACAAGATTCTTGAACACAAACTGGGAAGTACTGAAGATTTGACCGCGTCAACAGTGTGCCTGATGGACGGAATCATGAAAGAAATAAAATTCAAATGGGCAAAATTTATCTACAGGAAGATGGTTATTTTTGTTCATGCTGCCAAACCAATGAAGAAACCCGCTGTAGTTGACCGATTCTATCAAAATGTTGGATATGGTCTCATCATTGGAGAACTGCTAAGGAAGAAGACAATTCCAATGAGAAAACACAAAAATATTGGAATTTACAGAGCTCTCTTCAGAAAATTTAGTCCTAATTTTGGAAAAAGGTCAAGCCAGAGAAGAGGACAAGAAGGTGGAAGTTCTACAAGTTCAAAAACACCTCAGAGCTCCAGACCGAGAAACAGCAAAGCAATCTCAACCTCAAGTAATCAAATGGGATAAAGTAATCGATCAGGAAGCCATCAGTACGGCTATGGCAGTTGTTCCGATCAAATATGCCGAACCAAACTTGTTGGCCGAAGGAGTTGATGATACTACAAGAATGGAATTTGCAGGAGTTGATGTGCAAATTTCGAATGATCTATAAAGAAGGCTCTCGAGTCAATCTGCAGCAAAAGGAAGTGCAGGACCTATAGTTTTTGACTCAGCGCTCATTCAAGATGATCTGGAGCTGTTGAAAGAATTGATAATGGTGCAAACTTGGAGAGAATGGAAACTTGAAAGATATCATTCTTTCATGTCAAAAATTACCCCAGATTTGATACGGAGTGAAGATTTTTCCTTGGAATGGTGTGGAACGAACGTGATGCTAGATGCACTCAACATGGATTTAAATCAAGTGTATCACATGAAGCTACACGAGAAGGCAGCCAGACAAAAAGGAAAAGCACCAATAAAAGGAGGCAGTACGGCTCAAGACCGTTTAGCCGAACAAGAGAGACAGAATGAAATTTCACTTCAGTTAGCTCTACAAAGGTCAGTGTATGACACACATCATTATCCAGGTAACACATCTCTTGTGGATAATGAAGTTTTTGATGAAAGAACTGATGTGACGACACTCATTGATGTACCAATCATAAGCACTGAAAATCATATGGACATACCTGTGAAAGTCCATGATGCTTCTTTATTGAAATCTGATTTGACCCCCACACCAATTAATGTGAATCTGGAGTGCAATGAACAACTTGTGGGAGCCAATGAAGAACAAGTGTCAGAAGAAAGAAGAAGAGATATACCAGTGGAAGTTGCAGTAGAAGTTGCTACTGAGAGTAGACTACAAATCACAGAGGATTTATCCAGTGTATTGCCGGTACACCATACCGAGTCTACCATGCCTACCATGGACCCTGTTCTAGAAAATGAAGATATATTTACAGAGAACTACACGAGAACAGAGGTCTTAGAAGAAGAAATTGGTGATCTCAATCAAGAAGCCGAATCACCTGAAGAAGAAGGGATGCAACTTATTGACACAGTTATTCTCACAGATCCGAATAAAAGTCCATTCGGATCCCCTCAAAATTTTGTGCAGATGGATGAACAAGAAGATGACATATTTTCATCCTTATTTGCCAAAGTGGCCGAATCCAGTGATGTTGTTTGTCAAACAATTGGAGAAAAATTGGTTGAACAAAACCAAAAGCTAGATCAATAACACACGGATGTACGAGTCAATCTGAAGGAATTAATGGAGCATCAAAATATTTTGAAGACCCAGATTGACAAAGCTGAAAGAATTTTGAAAGGAGAATTGACAAAAGGCTTACTTGAAGTACTTCAGCTCATGAAGAAGGAGCGTGAAGCAGCTGAAAAGATTCACAACGAACGTCACTTGAGACAGATCAAAGCAATTCAAGACCAAGAAAGCCGAATCAACAAACTTGAAGCTGAACTCGCAGTTACAACAAACAAGCTGGACAACGTGCAAACCGTTTCCATTGAAACACACAATAGTGTTGAAACTGTGAAGGCAAACCAAGACCGAGATTTTAAGACCCTTGCATTTTTGGTTGATAACGCCAAAAGGGGGGAAGAAATTCTCAGTCACTTGGCTTTGCAACAACAAGAATTTATTCTTGGAAGTCAACAACAGCCAGTAATGTCTACTCAAGGTAGAGGCCGAAGCCGCGGACAATCCTCACAAGGACCATCTCAGATTGGTTTTGCTCAGTTCGCGAATCCTAGTCTTGGTACTAGTACATCAAAGGTTGCTGAACAGCGTGGCTGGTTCGAATGCTCTAAGGGTACCGCCACTCAGACAACAATATGGACCAAGGAAAATTTACCAAGCATGATCAAGAAATGGCCTGCAGCCGATCAAGCCCAATGGATCTCGGAGAAGAATAAAGAAGAAGAAGGCAAAAGGAAAAGAACCGAGATGTGGTATGAACTAAGAGATTTCACTGGAAATATGGGCATGAATCTTGGAGAAGAAAGAAGCTTCGAAGAATGTGTCTTATGGTGGGAAAACGGAGTTCTTCCGGGCAACAATATCAAAGAAGCTTATGGACACTACATGGCCGGACAGCTTACAAAGAAATTTCAGAATGCAAAATTCAAAGATGATTTCTTCAAGCTCAGAGAACATGTCAAGGAAAGTTTGAAGAAAGACTCTGGTGTGAAGAAACCCAGAAGGTAATCTGAAAATTCTCTTGAGCTGATATTTTCTCTATTTTCGAACCTCTGTTGCGTTTTTCTCTATAAATTCGAAATATATCAATAAATATTTCCCATGGTCTATTTTGAGTCTTTAAATTTGTTTGCTTAATCTAATTAGACTTTCGTGAATTAAAAGACAAGAAATATGTCAAACGCACGACAAAATTAAAAATTGATGATGATCAAAATAAAAATAATTCAAGATGCGTTTAGGAGCTTGTCTAAAATTTAATTCACAAGTTTCTTTTGATTGTGTCTAGAAAACCATTTGTTAAACTCATCTTGGCTTTGTCAAATAAAACTGAGCAAAAAGATTATTTTTCAAAGACTTAAAGCCAATGACTGAGTATAGGTTTTGGCATTATCAAAAGGGGGGAAATTGTTAGGAATAAAGTGTAATGGTTTTGATATGCCAAATTTGTATTTGTAGATCCCCCAATTTTATTTCATAGGTCTAGTAGAGTCTTAGACCATGATTGGGAAATTATTTAATTATGAAAAGATAAAAACAGAGGAAAATGGATGAAAATAGAAGAAGAAGATATAAAGCCGAAAATCAAGAATTTGTCTGGAGAAAATGGCAAATTGAAGAAGAAGATGAATGATACAATATTCACATCGCTACTACTCAAAGAAGATATCCTAGAAGAATTTTCGTGAAGAAAATTGATATTGGAAGAATGCATGAAATTGACTTGGAGATCAAGCATCTATGGAAAGAAAGAAGTACATCAAAAGTGATTGGAGATTTAATCAAAAGCTGTATGGATGAAGTGGATTTTGCTTGATATATTATCCGAAATGGCTTAAGTTTGAAACTCACCATCAACAATTTTACAAGGTAAAATTTGAGAAGTCAAATTAAATTAATCTGATGGAGTTGGGCGCTAGTTTAAGCTTTGGGCGCCGATTACAAGTGGAAATTGGGAAGCAAACAATTGCACTTGGGAGCCAAGGAATTGGGAGCCGATTTCATAGAAATTGAAATTGGGAGCTAGTTTATCAATTGAAATTGGGAGCCAGTTTCAGAGAAATCAAAATCAATTGAAATTGGGAGCCAGTTTCAGAGATCAAAATCAATTGAAATTGGGAGCAAGTGGAAATCAATTCAATATGGGAGCCAATGTAGAATTGAAATTGGGAGCCAATTCCGATTCAAAGAAGACATGGAGATCAAATTGAATGGGGACCGATTCAAAGAAGACATGGAGATCAAATTGAATTAAGATGACATTCAATACCAGGAGAAGTCTGGGAGCCAATTTCAAAGTCAAAGTCAACAATTCAAATTGGGAAGCAATTGAAAGCACCAGGAGCAGTTGGGAGCCAATTGCAAGTCAAAGTCAATTGGGAGCCAATTACAATGGAGAAATTCAAATTGGGTGCCAATTACAAGCCAATTGAAATTGGGTGTCAAGTACAAAGGAGAAATTCAAATTGGGTGGAAGTTCAATGGAGAAATTCAAATTGGGTGCCAATTACAAGCCAATTGAAATTGGGTGTCAATTACAAAAGGAGAAATTCAAATTGGGTGGAAGTTCAAAGCCAGTTTGAAGTCTGAGAACGCCCAGACGTGAGAATGAAGAAGATGAAGATGAACTTACAGTGAAAATATTCTCACAAGGAAAAATGCTAGTTTAACTATTATGGGATTAAATTGATGAATATTTTTAAATCCCAAAGATACAAAGACCACTTCAGAGCTGATTAGAGAAGCCATTCTACACCAAAACTGAGACCCAGATATTTCCACTCAACGTAAAACCAGAGGAGTATCAGATGAAGTTTGAGAGCTCATTTACATGGAGATGAAACTCCATCAACGGCTAGCTTATCTCTTTCTGACATTTTTGCAGACGATAAGATAAGATCTCTGACAAAAGATACAAGATTTCAAAAATGAGAGCGTCTCTTTCCAACGGACAGATTCTCATTACCAGCTATAAAATGATGAAGATATGAAGACTTGAAGAAAAGGGGAACTCACGAACAAGAGAGCAGAAAATTCGAATCCATCAAAGGGATCGAATATAGCAATTAAGCTTGAAAGAGCATAGAGCAAAAATCTCATTTGGTACAGAGCATACCAAAAATCTTCAAGTGAGAAGTGAGAAAAGAAAAAGAACTCAGAGAGCTTCAAAAGAGAAATATTCTGAGAGTTCTTAAACAGAGGAAAACAGAGCATAAATATCAAGTGCTTTACTTGATATATTCAAAGAGAGAAAATACTCAGAGCTGTCAAGAGAAATCATTCCAGAGTGTTTATCTTCATCAAAGAGACCTGCGCATCATTGAAGATCATCTACAGAGTCTCAGAAGTTGGAAGCAAGACAACACTTGTTTTGGAGCAAAACAAGAGAAGGGAGGAAAGTAGCACGGAGCTGTGAAATCCTGGATTGTCACACGGAGCTGTGAGATCCGAAGCAGCAGTGTCGGAGGCACTGGGCGTGATTGGTGTGGGCTTGGTGATCAAAGCACCAGATCATGGGATACATTTCTACCGGAGTGTGGAAGACGGGGGGAAAGTAACGCGGAGTCGTGGAATCCTGGGATAATAGCGCGGCGACGTGAAACCCGAAGCAGCAGTGTGGTGTCACTGGGCGTGATTAGTGCGGGCTTTGTGATCAAAGCACTAGATCACGGAAATTCATTGTATCTTGGAACCAAGGAGTGGTAGATATAGTGAATTGGCTCTTGGAGAAAAGAGCAAGTGGAGTAGGAGGATTACACCACCTCGCGAACCACTATAATTGTCTTGTGTTCTTTACTGCTTTCTTTACATACCGCTCTTTACATATTCGCTCTCACGAAGATATACTTCTCACACAATCTCACACACACTTTATGTTTATTTATTTCCGCTGTGCACCATACTCTAACAATCTAGTTAACAGTTTTGGTTTATCTCTGTCTTAGCAATTGTTGTGCTATGCGAAAAAGTTTGAAAGTCTATTCACCCCCCCCCCCCCTCTAGACTTTCACCCTACCTCTTTTGGGACCAACAACCTTTATTATATAAGTTTTAAAGGTCTTGAAAATCTGGGGTGTTACACCTATACTCAGAGGATTGAAGAAATGAAGATGCCGCTGGGCTATCAACCTCCCAAGTTCCAGCAGTTTGATCGAAAAGGCAACCCAAGGCAGCACATCGCCCACTTCATTGAAACCTGTAATGATGCAGGAACATACGGAGATTTCCTCGTCAAACAGTTCGTCCGCTCTCTAAAGGGAACTTGCCTTTGATTGGTACACCGACCTGGAGCATGGTTGCATTGATAGCTGGAATGTTATGGAACGCGAGTTCTTGACCCGCTTCTACAGCACAAGAAGGACTGTCAGCTTCTTGGAGCTCACCACTACCCACCAATGGAAAGGTGAGCGTGCGGGCGCTTACATCGAGAGATGGAGGGAGTTGTGCCTTAACTGTAAAGAGAGGATATCACAAAGCTCCGCAATTGAAATGTGCATCCAAGGGATGCACTTCGAGCTCTCTTACATCTTGCAGGGAATCAAGCCTGGAACATTTGAAGAACTATCCAGTCGTGCTCATGACATGGAGTTGAGTATTGAAGCCAATGGAGGGCTCGGCATGTCAAGTATCCCTAGCTCATCCAAGGCACCTGTAAAACAAGAATTCAAGAAAGGGGGTAAGCCCTTCCCGAAACAAGAAAAGAAGGAGGCCATAAACGTAAAAACAGCACAAATGCGAGTTTTCACCAAAGTGACTGAAAATCCAAGCTAAGGTCATTTTCCCGCCCATCAAGGGGTACTAGAATCATTGAAGAGATGTAGCAAAAACAGTATCCGTTCTTGGATTCTGATGTGTCACCCATGTTTAATGAATTGTTAAAGCTCAAGTTGATTGAATTACCGGAGATGAAGCATCCTGAAGAAGCTTCCAGGGTGGACGACCCCAACTATTGCAAGTATCATCGTTTCCTCGGACACCCGATTGAAAAGTGTTTTGTTTTTAAGGATAAGGTGATAGGGCTTACTCGTGATGGAAAGATTGAGCTGGCTGATGCAACTGCCAGCACCAACCAAATTTCATGCGGAAGGTTCGCCCCGTTAGTTGTAGAGAGTGATGAAGAAGATGGGGGCAAGCAATACAAACGCCCGCTTCCATTCATTGTGAAACATGCTACTAGGCAACATCTAGAGTCGCCACAGGTCAATACATGCCAAAGGCGCTTCCTCCGCATGGGACAAATATTCCTGGAACTCGCTTGAATATTAAAGAGAGACATGTTGAAGAGGGGGAATGTTCATTCCCCGTGATTGAAGAAGGTGACAAGGTTCAAGTCCACAAAGCCGCGTCTTATACCGCCGAGATAACTTTTAAAGATGAGGATCTATTGCTTGGTGGTACACCACATAATCGTCCGTTGTTTGTTGAAGGTTATGCTCGCGAGCAAAAGATTAAAAGGATTTTGATTGATCAAGGGTCGGCTGTGAACATTCTGTCACTCCGAGCTATGAAAGAACTTGGCATCTCCACCGATGAGCTCTCTCAAAGCCAGCTAATGATTCAAGGATTTAATCAAGGCGGACAAAGAGCACTGGATGGGTACCATCAGAATCAACCTCAGGATCGGAACGCTAAAC
The DNA here is from genome assembly GCF_001879475.1 of Ipomoea nil. Classification (NCBI taxonomy): domain Eukaryota; kingdom Viridiplantae; phylum Streptophyta; class Magnoliopsida; order Solanales; family Convolvulaceae; genus Ipomoea; species Ipomoea nil. The sequence goes on from NW_017619393.1 coordinate 376,465, forward strand.
TCAAGTACACTATGTTATGTGATAGATGCAAGGACATCTTACAACTTGCTGCTGGGCCGGCCTTGGATACCTGAGAATGGAGTTGTTCCCTCATCCTGGCACCAATGCCTCATGTTTGAAAAAGGCGAGGTGATAGAAAAGGTAGTCGCTGATGAAACTCCCTTCATCGAAGTAGAATCATACTTTGCAGATGCAAAGTTTTACTTCAAAAAACAAGTTGTAGAGGAGGATGACCAAAGCGATGTTGACACGCCTCCTAATCCAAAGTGGAAGGGCAAGCAAGTTGTAGACCAAGCTCATTGCGAAAAGGCACTTGTTTTCCCACTCACAAGGATTGAAACGTTAAAAGCAGCTCCAGTTAAACCGCTTAAAGGTGAAGCTCAAGGTGGGACAAGTCAAACAGTGCCCGCTAAGCGCACTGGCGGCTTTGACCCTAATGCTTATAAACTTCTGTTCAGAGCTGGATATAATCCCAAAGAGCCAGAGAAGCTGGGGAAACTCATCCCAAAGGCTGGTGGTAAAGGCAAGTCAAATCAACAGGAACCGCATGAACGGAAAGGATGGGGTTATGTCCCCCCCTAAGCCAGTGCGAATATTCATAAACAGAGCCACAAGTAATTGCATCACTTCTACGGATGGGGAGGAAAGTGACAAGAAATAGTCTGTTTTTGATAGAATCGGAGATGTAGAATCACGACAATCCGTGTTCCGTAGACTTGGGCCGAATCCCAAACCTGCTAAGAGAAAATCAGTACATGACAGAATTGGGCCTACTCAGAGTTCGAAAGAGCAGACTGTGAATGTATATCTTGTATTATCAAACTAATTCATAAGGAATAATACAATATATATAATCCTGACTATGGCTACTCTAAACAAGGCAAGTATCAATTTACATAATGTAGAGAATTGTAACAGACAATTACAATGATTTACAATGATTTGATTGGATATACATTAATACACCCCCTCAAGCTGAAGGTTTGAGGGAGACAACATTAAGCTTGCCACGTAGAACGTCAAAGCGCGAAGCTGGAAGCGGTTTTGTAAAGATATCAGCCAGTTGATCTTTGGTGGATATAAAATTGACTAGAAAGTCCCCGGATGCTACTTTGTCACGAACAAAGTGAAAGTCAATCTCAACATGCTTCGTTCGAGCATGAAAAACAGGATTAGCACATAAGTAGGTGGCGCCAAGATTATCACACCATAGTGTAGCCGGATTACCAGAATGAAGACCCAGTTCACGGAGTAGTGACACAACCCATGTGACTTCAGCTGCAACGTCTGCTAACCCTTTGTATTCAGCCTCAGTGGAAGAGCGAGCAACAGTGCGTTGTTTACGTGAAACCCAAGAGATTAAGTTGCTGCCAAGAAAAACAGCATACCCGCTAGTGGACTTGCGATCGATCGGACAACCAGCCCAGTCGGAATCGGAATAGGCATGAATGTCAGAGGACTGGGAGATAGATAGACGAAGACCATAGTCCAAAGTACCCTTAACATACCGTAACACACGTTTTAAGAGACCCCAATGCTCAACTGTCGGAGCGTGCATAAACTGGCATAGACGGTTCACTGCATAGGAGAGATCAGGGCGCGTAATAGTTAAGTATTGGAGAGCCCCTGCTAAGCGTCGATACTGAGTGGGGTTATCAAAAACTTCATCAGATGGAGTGACTGCTTTAATAATAGAAGCCGGAGTGGTGAGCGGTTTGCAATCAGTCATACTAGCCCTGTTTAGAAGATCACCCATATAACGATGCTGAGAGAGTAAACAAAGCCCATTACTGAATAGAGTTTCAATGCCCAAGAAAAAAGATGGCTGGCCGAGATCCCGTATTTTAAAAACCGAAGCTAGTCGCTGAATAAGAGTGTGAATGAGACTAGAGTCATTTCCCATCATTATAATATCATCCACATACACTAGCAAAAATACTCTAGCGGTACCAGCAGAGTAATGAAAAAGAGACACATCGGTTTTTGAGGCTAAAAAACCTGTAGCAAGCAAAAACTCGTGAAGACGTTTGAACCAAGCACGTGGAGCCTGTTTAAGGCCATACAAAGAACGCCGAAGATGACACACATGATTTGGATGCCCAGGTTCCTCATACCCAGGTGGTTGCCGCATGTATACAGTTTCAGCCAAATGCCCATTTAAGAAGGCATTATGAATATCAAGTTGCCTTAGGGTCCAGTTATGAGAAACTGCGAGAGAAAGAAGGAGCCGGACCGTCGTGGGTTTGACCACAGGACTAAAAGTGTCAAAGAAGTCTTCCCCCTCTATTTGATTAAACCCTTTGGCTACAAGCCGTGCTTTATAACGTTCAATAGACCCATCTGCCTTGCGTTTGGTGCGATATACCCACTTACAACCAATAATATTCATGCCCGGTGTTGCGGGAACAAGGTCCCATGTGTGATTGTGAAGCAAGGCATTAAATTCTTGGTCCATGGCATCACGCCAGTGAGGGTGACCAACGGCCTGGGTGTAGCAACTTGGATCAGTGGGGCCCATGTTTGCTACAAGAGCATGGAATTGTTCAGTGGTACCATGTGTCATATGTCGGAGACGCATTTCATGAGCCCGTTGTTGCGGGTCAGTAACCTTACGCCTTCGAGTGGTGCGGTTGCCACCAGTAGCTGGTGGTAAGACTCGTGGTGGAACCGGAGGGTCAGGTGCGGCATCAGTGGACGGTATAATTGGTCCTGAACCCCACGGTACATCAATTGACAGCACTGTATCCTGTTCTTTTAAAGCTGTAGAAAAAGGAAAAACAGTTTCGTCAAACCGGACATGACGACAGATAAAAGTCTTTCCAGTAGCAAGGTTTAAACAACGATACCCTTTAAAGGAACTAGGATAGCCTAAAAAGACACATGAGGCAGACCTATACTTGATTTTGTGATGGTTGTAGGGTCGTAAGTAAGGGTAGCATAAGCACCCAAAGACGCGAAGAAAAGTGTAGTCGGGAGTCTTTTTGTGCAACTGAGAATATGGAGTGTTGAATTGTATGGCTGACGAGGGGAGGCGATTTATGAGATATGTAGCTGTTTCAAAGGCGGAGTCCCAGTATTTTAACGGAACTGATCCCTGAGCTAAAAGAGCTAACCCGGTCTCAACAATGTGTCGATGCCGGCGCTCAACACGGCCGTTCTGCTCGTGGGTGTATGCACAGGACTGTTGATGTACAATCCCAAGAGTATTGAATAAATTGTGCAAACGGCGATACTCACCCCTAAGTCAGACTGGATGAACTTGATAGAACGTGAAAACTGACGTTCTACCATGGCCCGAAAAACATCAAACACCTTATATATATCAATTTTTACACGAAGTGGATAATACCAACAAAAACGAGTGTGGTCATCCACGAATAAAACAAAATAACGAAAGCCATCTGCTGAAATAACAGGTGCAGGGCCCCAAATATCTGAATACACTAGATCAAGAACAGCACTACTAGTGTATTTTATTCTATCTAAAGAAAGACGACTAGACTTGCCCAACTGACAAGCCGAACAAAGACTCGGAGAGCTCAATTTTTGTGGTATAACTGGACAAGACTGGAGTGCACTGTAACACCCCAGATTTTCAAGACATTTAAAACTTATAATAAAGGTAGAATCTTATTAAATCCCAAGATATAAATACAAGCGTTCGGGGTGCTATGCCACACCTGGGCTAGAGAACCCAAGTGCACAGGCTAACTAACTAATATCCTCAAAGCGTAAATACGTAAACGTGGCACGCAGGCCAAAAGGGAAACTATCTACTTCTAAGTTCTAGCGCACTCCAGTGACTTAATCTTCTGTGCCTGAAAGCCAAATATATCTGTTCAGCGAGAGATGCTGGTAACCCACTCCAACGCGTTGAAATACAATACATATAGAGATATATATAGATATACGAAAACCATTTTGAGCATGAAGATATATCCTACGAACTCTAGCTTTAAAACCGGGAATGACTCGACAGATAAGGCCAGACACAAGCAACAGGTATAACGAGCATATGCAGTTCACAACAGGTAAGGCAGATAAGGCAAAGCATAAAAAATGGTCATAACCCAACATGAACAATCCCCAATATAAATCCCATAGTCACATCCCCCAAGGCACTCATAGTCACAATTCGTCCATATCACAACACATAACACACATTGTTGGCGCTACAGGACTACTCGCATGCCCATACATGCGGGTCAGCGCATATAGCTCTGACACGGCCCCACAGCACCATGCCCCGTATCGCAACACGGGGAGGTCGATCGCAACCGACCGATGAACCGCAGCTCATCATAATGTTTGATCGCAACCAAACAGTGGACCGCAGCCCAAGAGAGTGTGTCATCTGACTGTAGCCAGGAATTCCCATCTGACTACAGCCAGCCTCTGAACCGCAGCTCAGGAAAGATGTCACCTGATTGCAGCTAGGAATTCCCATCTGACTACAACCAGCTTCTGGACCGCAGCCCAGGATACCGTCATCCGACTGCAGCCAGGAATTCCCATCTGACTGTAGCCGGCTTCTGAACCGCAGCTCAGGATAACCAATCCGATCGCAACCGAATTGGGGCAACACGCACACATAACACATAGCAAGCACATACAACCCACATTACACGTTGGGAAGGGGAATAAAACGTATAACGAAACCTAAGCATGATCCATCACATACTAAGAATAGTCCTAAGGGGTTCATGCTTCTTCCACCTAGGTCAACGGGATACCAATTCAACTAGCATGCAATATAATAGACTCATAAACCTACGAACGGTACCCGAAACATCAAACTAGACATAGGCACGATAAACGGAGTCCGTTGGGACACCACGGGGAACGGGGAACATCAAACGGGGAAGCCGGGATCCCAAGTTGGGATGATTTTCCAGCGGGTAGCCGGTGGGTGGGGGTCCACCCGCTGGCTGCCCGCCGGCCAACACTGTTTCGGGCAGCGGGTGCCCGGCGGGCAGCTGCCCGCCCGCCGGAACTGCCCGAAGTTGCCACGGGTAGGTGGCGGGTCCCCTACCCCCACCTACCCCCCACTGACTCTTTTCATCACTTTTCGCCCCGGGAACCGTTGTGAAACCCGAAACCATGCTTAGACACTTTACAACGCAATTAACGACAACACGTAGACAATTAACGGATCAAATACGAGAAACGAACGGCACCTAACCTATCATGCTTTTCTAAACATAATCAACACCCAAACATGCGATTTCCCCACCCGATAACCCAAGAATAATAACATACGATACAACCTAGGGTTCTAATTACTTTTATATCAACAAGAATACGATTCATCTTCTAATTACAAGATTCGGTAAGAATAACACATAAACATCAAGGATGCCAATTAATCATCAAGAACATCATAATCATCAAGAACAACACATAATCATCAAGGATCCCGAATTAATCATCAAGAATATCATCATTATCAAGAAACTCCCAATTATCAAGATTATCAGGATTCCCCATGGAATCATCAAATCAACATCAATACTAATCACCATAATTTCGCCATTCACAATAATATGGGGGAAACCCTAAGGGGAAATCATAGCTATGAAAATAGGTTTTGTTGAGACATGGGTTACCTCTTAGCCTTAATTAATTCCTTGGCTATGAAGGGTCTTTCTTTAAGCTTTCTTGCTTTCTTGATTTCTTCTAAGGGGATTCTTGGAGCACTTTGGGGTGGTGGAACGTTTATTGTGGTGGGGGGTTCTAGGTGTCTCTTAAGTCCCCTATTTATATATTTAGGAGTCCTGGTTAGGAACTAATATTATAGGCTTGCTAATTCTATTCCTTTTGGAACTAAGGATTGGGTTTAGGGATAAGGGTCCATGGTCCATAGTGGACCATATTAATTAATTAATTAAAGAGAATCCTAATCGTAGTCTGAATAGTAAAAGGCCTACTTCCTTTATTCCTAATAGATAACTAGGTCTAGGATTCCTAATTAGAATCTGAATAGTAAAGGGTTTACTTTCTTTATTCCTAATAGGCTTAGGACTCTAATTTAGGCAAGGGTCCACGGTTCATGGTGGACCTTTATTAATTAATTAAAGGAAACCTAACCGAATTAAATCATATTTAATTATTATTAATGGGATTAATTTAATAATTAATCCGGGATTGAGGGCCGTAACACGGGGTGTTACATGCACGTTGCAAGACACGATTATGCGGGTGGCCTAAACGACAGTGCCAAACAGCGGACGAAGCCCGAGCCGACAGAAACGCCAAATGGGACTGCGGAACAGTTAAAGAGTAGAGACCACCCGAACTGGGACCCTTAAGCAGCACCACCTTGGTTGTGCGGTCCTTCACAACAAAATACTCAAGATGAAATTCAAAAAAGACGTTATTGTCAGTGGTGAACCGATGAACAGATAATAATGAAACGGAAAGATCAGGAACATGTAGAATGTTGGACAGTTTTAAAGGTTTAGAGACAGATGGTATCGTTGCACAACCAGTACTAGAAATACTTAAACCTGTACCGTTACCAATGCGAAGGACGTCGTTGCCGGTGTAACCCTCGGATTGTGACATCATGGCCGGATCGGGAGTGGCGTGAGAGGATGCGCCGGTGTCAGGATACCAAGCCGCATCCTCCAGTGGAGAACTGCCATCGGAAGGAACTGCGACATTTGCCTGCGGTGGTGATGGTTGATCGGAGTACCGCCGGAAACAATAAATGGCAGTGTGGCCGTGTGACCGGCAAATTTGACAACGAGGAGAGCCACCACGGCCACGGCCTTGGCCACCACGACCACCACCACGGTTCTGCCACTGATTGGGGCGACCACCACCGCGATTCTGTCTGCCTCCACCATTCTGCCTGCCCCGAGTAGCAACCATCGCCGTAGGAGCTCCAGTCCCCGCACCGGTCAGAAAGTCGTCGGAGTGGATAAACGTCTGAGCTTGTAGGTAGTCCGACAATTGAGGGAGAGTGACCGGAGTGCCGGATACAGCCAGAGAAGAAGCCATCGCCCGAAATTCCGGCCGGAGCCCCCTAAAAACGTACAGATTCTGCTCGTCAAGAGGCATCGGCCGGCCGGCCTGCGCTAGATCTTCGACGAGAAGTTGGGCTCAGCCGAGATACTCGGCAGTTGACATCTCCCCTTGGCGAAGCGCCTGAAATTGACCAAGAAGGTTGAGGCACCGGATCCTCGTCGATGAGCCTAGCGCAGTCTCAATGGAGCACCATACTTCCCTTGCGGTGGAGCGGCCAACCGCAAGATACATGACCTCCTCGGAGAGGGAGGAGATCAAGAGTGATAAGATGGACTGGTCTTGTTGAGTCCATACGGAGAAGGCCGGATTGGCAGCGGTGGACGTGGCTTCATCGGAGGTGTCGGCGGCTGGAGTGGAGACAACCAACGCTGGTGGGCATGGCGTGGTTCCATCAACAAAGCCGAGAAGACCCTGACCCCGGAGGAAAGGGATGAGCTGTGTACGCCAGAAGAGATAGTTTCGTGTTGTCAGTTTGATCGACACGAAATGGTGAGCCGAGGTAAGGTGGTTTGGGGCGGTGATCGGCGGCGCCGGTGCAGCGGGAGTGCTCATCGTTCTTTCGGAGGAATTAACAGCCATTGGATGAGGACCGAAAAAGCTATGGGAGAGAAAATAGAAGCCTAACAATCTGATACCATGTGAATGTATATCTTGTATTATCAAACTAATTCATAAGGAATAATACAATATATATATAATCCTGACTATGGCTACTCTAAACAAGGCAAGTATCAATTTACATAATGTAGAGAATTGTAACAGACAATTATAATGATTTACAATGATTTGATTGGATATACATTAAACCCTCCTACTGAAATGGAACCCTCAAAAAAACTCAAGAGTGCCGTTCCGTCTCGTATGAGACGAGAAGTTGATATCCATGTCTTGTGTGGTGAAGTTTTGAAGGTCCAACCAAGAACCATTGTACACACCCAAGTGCAAGGAAGAAATCAATAAAACATTGATTGAAGTTGTGAGGCAACACCAAGTCAAGATGAGATGGCATCGTCATTTCATATAACATTATACGATGAGATTCCAATCGAGGGTGAAGGTGCAGAGGATGCGCCTCAAGAGCTAGAAGAAGGGGTACAAGCCGCAGTGGACGAACTAAAAGAGGTTGATCTAGGAACTCTTGAAAATCCTTGACCTATCTTTATTAGTTTACTCCTTTCAAACGAAGATGAAGAAACATATTTCATACTTTTGAAAGAATATATTGATGTATTTGCATTGACATACAAGGAGATGCCAGGGTTGGACCCAAAGGTAGCCGTGCACCGCTTGGCAGTGAAAAAGGGGTGTTGCCCTATTAAGCAAGCTCAACGGCACTTTCGCCCTGAGCACATTCCCTCAATCGAAGCAGAAGTCAACAAGCTTATAAAGGCTGGTTTCATTCGCGAAGTTAAATAGCCAACTTGGATATCCAGCATTGTTCCTGTGCGCAAGAAGAATGGCCAGATCCGTGTGTGCATAGACTTCCGAGATCTTAACATTGCATGCCCGAAAGATGACTTCCCGCTCCCTATCACATAGTTAATGATAGATGCCGTAACTGGACACGAGATCATGTCATTCATGGATGGCTCATCTGGTTACAATCAAATCCGCATGGTGCCAGAAGATGAGGAATTTACAGCGTTTCGTATGCCAAAAGGTATCTACTGCTACAAAGTGATGCCCTTTGGTTTGAAAAATGCAGGTGCTACATACCAAAGGGCCATGCAGACTATATTTGACAACATGCTGCATAAAATGGTGGAATGTTACGTAGATAACCTGGTTGTGAAGTCGAAACTTCGCACAGATCACATGATGCATCTAAGACAAGTCTTTGACCGCTTGCGGAAGTTTCAACTCAAAATGAACCCCCTGAAGTGTGCTTTCGGGGTTGCTGCTGGAAAATTCCTTGGGTTTACTGTTCGACATAGGGGCATTGAGATCGAACAAGCAAAGATCGACGCTATAATGAAGATGCCTGAGCCAAGGAACCTTCATGAGCTTAAAAGCTTGCAAGGGAAGTTGGCTTATATAAGAAGATTCATATCAAACCTAGCAGGAAGATGTCAGCCCTTTAGCCGGTTAATGAAGAAGGGTGTCCCGTTTGTATGGGATGAGGCCTGCAAGAATGCATTGCAAAGCATCAAGTCCTATTTAATGAAGCCACCTGTGCTGACTGCTGCAATTCCAGGATGCTCGTTGATCCTTTACATCTTCGCCCAAGAAAGCTTTGTGGGTTCTTTACTTGCACAAGAGAATGATAATGGGAAAGAAAATGCCATTTATTATTTAAGTAGAATGATGACGCCAAATGAGATCAAATATCTACCAAATTAGAAGTTGTGTCTAGCCCTTGTATTCGCAATCAGGAAGCTCAAGCACTATTTTGAAGCGCATACAATTCGACTAGTTTCCAGGGCAAACCCAGTAAAGTATGTCATGGCAAAGGTTGTTCTTTCCGATTGACTTGCGAGGTGGTACTTATTATTTCAACAGTTTGAGATCACTTTGTACCGCATAAGTCCATCAAGGGGCAAGCCTTAGCGGATTTCCTAACTGATCACCCAATTCCTGCCGAATGGGAGCTGTCCAATGACCTACCTGATGAGGATGTGCTTGTGGTTGAAGTTTTACCTCCATGGAAGATGTACTTTGATAGAGCAGCACACAAAGAGGGGGCAGGCGCTGGAGTTGTCTTTGTTACGCCTGAAGGGGAAGTGTTTCCTTATTCATTTACCTTGACAGAATGATGTTCGAACAATGTTGCCGAGTATGAAGCACTCATTTTGGGACTTGAAATTGCAGCTGATATGAAGCAACTAAGGGTTAACATATACGGGGACTCCAAACTGATTATCAACCAAGTACTTGGGGTTTATGAAGTAAAAAAGCCAGAGTTGATCCCATACAACAGTTATGTAAAGACGCTCCTACATTGGCTAGGAGATGCTATGATGGAGCACATTCCAAGGAAACATAATAAGCAAGCCGATGCCTTAGCTGCTTTGGCTTCAACTATATCACACCCTATAGATAAGGCTCGGTTACGAGTATGCCAAAAATGGGTGGTCCCTCCAATCTTCGAAGACAATGGCTCTCTTGACGACATTGTTGAACTCCCAACTGCTTCTGTCTATGAGGTAGATAAAGAGGATTGGAGGTAATCATTGATTGACTACCTTATTGATGGGAAGTTACCTCAAGACCCTCGTAGGAGGGTAGATGTAAGACGTCGAGCTCCTCGCTTCATATATTTCAAGGATGCGCTATACTGGCGCTCGTTTGATGGTGTGTTTCTTTGATGCTTAGGCGAAGAGGAAGCTTTACAAGTGATGGAGGAGGCTCACTCTGGAGTGTGCGGTGCTCATCAGTCTGGTCCTAAGTTACATTTTCACATCAAAAGGATGGGTTATTACTGCCCTACGATGGTGAAGGATTGCATAGACTATGCACGTAGATGTCAAGCATGTCAATTTCATGCGAACTTTATCCATCAACCTCCTGAACCGCTACATCCGACCGTAGCATCGTGGCCGTTTGATGCATGGGGTCTCGATGTGGTTGGTCCTATTACACCCAAGTCATCAGCAGGGCATTCGTATATATTAGCAGCCACAGATTGTTTCTCAAAGTGGGTTGAAGCAGTGGCTTTAAAGGAAGTGAAGAAGGAAAATGTTGCAGACTTCATCCGAGTTCACATTATCTATCGTTTTGGCATTCCTCGGTATATCCTAACCGACAACGGGAAACCATTCGATAATAAATTGATGGATAAAATCTGCAAACTTTTTGAGTTCGATCAAAGAAATTCATCAGCTTATTATGCAGTTGCAAATGGACTTGCTGAGCCTTTTAACAAAACTCTATGCAATCTACTAAAAAAGGTGGTATCGAAGTCAAAACGTGATTGGCAAGAGAGGATGGAAGAAGCACTGTGGGCATACAGAACTACATACCGTACACCAACACAAAGCACTCCATACTCACTGGTATATGGGGTTGAAGCAGTTTTGCCTCTTGAACGCCAAATACCTTCTCTAAGGTTAGCTATCCAAAAAGGCCTTACAGACGAGGATAATGTAAAGTTGCAGTTCGCAGAGTTAGAAGCTCTCAACGAGAAGAGGTTGCAGGCTCAACAAAGTTTGGAATGCTATCAAGCTCGAATTTCTAGAGCTTTCAACAAGAGGGTGAGGATTCGCTCATTTCAGGTTGGTGACAAGGTGTTGGCGGTTCGTAGACCTATCATTATTACAAGGAAAACTGGGCACAAGTTTACTCCAAAATGGGATGGACCTTACGTGGTACAAGAAGCATACTCAGGAGGTGCTTACAAGCTAATTGATGAAGATGGCGTGCGAGTTGGCCCTATTAACGGGAAATTCTTAAATATCTATCATCCCTAAGCACACGGACTACATGATGAATGATATCCACCAACAATGCAGCACGTGGCTAAAATGCTAATGCATCTCGCTTGTCTATGGGTGGGCCCAAGTCATAGACGCTCCTAACCCGCATGAGCTTAAACTGTGTACAGTAAACTCCTGGCCGCATGAGTTTAAACTATGAACGGCCCTACCTATTCAAATGGTCCTTTGAACTACGTTTGACTTGATCTCCTTTGAAGGAGTACGTAGGCAGCTTAGAATCACTTCCTCTTCTAAGTTCAGTCATAATTAAAATAAACCTCTTTGTGTCCCCTTTATGTCACGTTTGTTCAAATAATGTAGATGTATTGGAGATGAGTCATCTTTGTTCATGTTGTAATTATGGGTGAATTCTTTTTTCAAATATCTATTAAAGTGACTCGTTTGGGTTTAGACTTAGTTGCTTCTGTTCATATTCAAGTTCAATTACTTTTTTCCAAGTACACTTTTTGCACTTGTAATCAAGAAAATTGTTTGCAAGTATTGTTGAAAAAGAGAAGAGAATTCAAGTCGTATTCAAGTAAAACTCATACAAATTGGCTGAAATACAAAAAAAAAAAAATGTAAACAAATGGAAAACCGAAGAGCTATGCAAAAAAAAAAATCTAAAGTATTCTAAAGCTCATGAGATCTTCCTTATACGCTTCCAGCTCTCTTTTGATTAAAGTAAGCTTTTCTTCATCTTCATCTGTCAACGTGGGGCAGTCTCGAATACGTTTAACTTCCTCCTCAGCGGTGGTCACGGCCTCTTGCGATGTGTTATGTTGTTCTTGAGCCTTTGTCACACGGTCTTGGAATTCCGGGTTCTTGGCTTCAATCTCCTTCAACACTTCCTGCGCATCCTTTATCGTTTTCTCCAGGAGGGATTTCCGATCGGCAGCGTCTTTGAGGGTTTTCTGTTGGTCAAGAAGAAGCGCTTCGGTTTGAGAACGCTTTTGTTGAGCTTCTATAAGGACACCTTGCGTTAGAACTAGCTTCGCGGCTTGGGTTTCAACGGGCAGTGCATTCGAGAGCTGCGACCGCACCCGATCGTAATCTTTGGCTTTGTTAAAGAACTCGGCCACTTGTTGTTTCAATGTCGATAGATCCACTCCGTCCCGTCTCATTTCTTGGAGTTGTCTTTCAATGCTTCTTTGGAAAGAAGAAACTCTTTCAGCTGGAATCTCATTAAGCTTCCTGCAGATATTACTCCAAAGTCCTGCAATAAAAGCCTTGTATTGTGATATAAACAACTCCTCACCGGGAAAGATAGAGGCTTGGGACGGTTTTGGCTGTGCCTCTTGAGGAGTTGTGTTTAAGGGTGGCATCGATTGGTGAGATACTACCTCGAGGTCAAGGGTATTAGAGCGTCCGCCACTTTGTCCCATTGAAGATTGCTGATTTGATGACTGGACATCGTTGCTAACATGTGGCTCGATAGGATCCTGTAAGAAGTACTGCATGTACGTTAACAAAGGCCAAGGTTCAATGATATATGAAATGGAAGAATTTGGGGAGGTATCTTAACCTGGCTCAATGGTCTCCCCCTGGGCCGTTTCCAACAGCGATCTTGATCGTCATCACTACCAGCATCCTCGTCCGAGCTTCGCTGCCTCGCTTGCTCCTCCCTGCTCCTTCGAACGGCATGTCCTGAGGCTCTATCCCGAGTTGATATGTCCTCTTGTGCAGGTGTCTTGTCGTTCCTCGAGGTCGTCAATTGGTCTCTTTGTTCTTGAGTTCTTTCCTCACCAACAGGCAGATTTGGGTTCCCGTTAACAGCTATGTCTTATGAACATAAAGTTCTGTAATTGTGAATATAGATCAGGGTTATATATTCAATCATTATAAATATGAATTTCAATTCAAAAATTATGAATATATAGTTCGGTAATTATGAACATAGAACAATGTGCATCATGCATGGTGCACATGGTTGCACAGCATAATTTGCCCTTTATTACCCGGAGGTTTATTACACAGATAGTTCGCGGCCCAATTATATATTACAAAGCTAAGATCGCGGCAAAAGAAATGGGATATAGCTAACTGTACAGCATCGATCAACTACTCTTTCATATCCATTCTCCACGTGTCTCATACATGCCGAAGGGGTCGATTACCAACATATAGCTAACCTTGTTAGTCATGCGCTAGCCGGAAGGGTCAATTACCAACCCCGGCCCCTATCATACCGCCCTTAACCCCTACACACCATACCGCGACATTCTGAACACCACACCGCACTACGCAGGGCCATTCTAGGCCATGTCGGACCGGCGCGACCGCACAGGCCCCCAAAAAAATATTATAGATATAATCTATTGCTTTTTATACTTGATAATTATTATTATTTTTTTTTGAATTCATAGATTGGTTTTAATTGTAATATAATTGAAAATAAAACTTTAATGAATTGACTTTGAAATTTTGGTGAATAATTTTATATTTAAATATGAACGATAATAGAACTATTAAATTAATTTTTATGCAATATATTTGGACAAAAAATTTAATTACATTTTTATTGTTGTTAACAACCTCAGGAGAATACTTTAGTACACAGAACGTGAGGTTGTTAATCGCCGGCCGCTCATGACGGTGGTCAAAGTTGCCAGCCCAAAATTATAGGTAAAAGATAAGGTGTAACACTTTAATAGACAAGAGTTGGAGTGGCTTAGCGGATTTAGCTTGGTTTGATATATTATAAAGGTCTTGGGTTTTATTCTTTGTAGTGGCATCTTTAACCTATTTTATACAATCATTGTCTTGGTTCTCAAAGACAACACATAAGCAAAACGGTAATATCCTAGATATTACGCTTGAATACATAAGTGGTAGTGTGGATTAGTGGGTTTAGCTTAATTTATTATGTTAAAGGTCTTGGGTTCTATTCTTTAACTATTTTCTAAAATTGTTGTCTTGGTTTCACAAACAACACAGAAGCAACCCAGTTATATACCAGATGTTGCACCTTCAAACATAAGAATTTGTGTTACTTAGTTGGTTAGACCTTATTTGTTAAGTTTGAGGTCATAGGTTTAATTTTTGTTGTTAACATTTTTGTTTTTATTTTATACAACTGTTAAATAATGATCGCAAAGACAACGGTTTTTTATAACCGTTGTCTTTGTAGTGTTGTAAAAACCGTTGTCTTTGTAGTGTTGTGTATTCAAATACGCTTAAAGACTACATACCAATGACAACAGTTAAATAAAACCGTTGTCTTAAACAAATAAAGAACGCGAAACGACAACGGTTATATAAAACCGTTGTCATTTTAGTGTTGTGTATTCGAGTGCGCTTAACGACAACACACCAACGACAACGGTTAAATAAAATCGTTGTCTTTTTTTTTTTTTTTTTTTTAAAAAAGAGCGCACAAAGACAACGGTTTTAAACAACCGTTGTCTTTCTAGTGTTGTGTATTCCAGTGCGCTTAAAGACAACACACCAATGACAACAGTTAAAAAAACCGTTGTCTTCTTTAAAAAAAAACGCACATAGACAACGATTTTAGAAAACCGTTGTCGTTGTGGTGTTGTGGGCAGAGGCTGCTAGCACTGCTGTTTTCTTGCTGAATAGGCTGCCAACAACAGTTTTAAATAATAAAACTCCGCATGAAGCTTGGTTTGGTTATAAACCAAACCTACAAAATCTAAAGATATTTGGTTGTCTTTGTTTCTCATATGTGCCACAGGTGAAACGAGACAAACTTGATAAGAAAGCAGAACCATGCATTTTTATTGGATATAGTAACACTTCCAAGGCTTATAGAATTTTCCAACCACAAAATGGAAAATGTCTGATAAGTAGAGATGTGAAGTTTATGGAGGACAAACAATGGAATTGGGATGTGACAACTAAAAAACAGCATTCTGAGATGACTGGAGAAATGCAATTCCCAGAGTTTCCACAGCACACTGAAGATGACATTAATGATGACAATGTTGAAGGCGATGTTGAGCAGTCCCCAGGGACTCTAGAATATCTTTATGAGAACATAGATCATGTCCCAGTTAGAGGTACTAGGACATTATCTGATATTTATGAAAGATGTAGTGTTGCTGTTTTTGAGCCTGCGAATTTTACAGAAGTTGAGAAAGATGACAAGTGGATACAAGCAATGAAGGAAGAACTCAGAATGATTGAGAAAAAAAATACTTGGCAACTAGTGAACAAGCCGCAAGATAGAAAGATCATTGGTGTGAATTGGGTTTACAAGACCAAACTTAATGCAGATGGTTCTGTAAACAAACACAAAGCTCGGTTAGTAGTGAAGGGGTATAGTCAAGTATTTGGAGTGGATTTCTCTTTAACATTTGCTCCGGTGGCACGCTTGGATACAATAAAAATGTTACTTGCTTTAGCAGCTCACAAAAAGTGGAAGATTTACCAGCTAGATGTAAAATCTGCATTCTTAAATGGTTATCTTCAAGAAGAGATTTTTGTTGACCAGCCTGAGGGTTTCAAAGTCAAAGGTCAGGAGGAGAAGGTCTACTTGTTAAAGAAGTCCTTGTATGGGATTAAACAGGCTCTAAGGGCCTGGTACAGCAAGATTGATGAACACCTTCAAAAACTTGGATTTGTTAAAAGTCTAAGTGAAGCTACATTATATGTAAAAGGAACAGATACTAATCTAGTTATAGTCTCTGTTTATGTTGATGATCTTCTTGTAACAGGAAATAATGAGAATTTGGTGGCTGAGTTTAAAACTGAAATGCTCAAAGTATTTGAGATGACAGATCTTGGCTTGATGTCTTATTTTCTGGGCATGGAGGTGAAACAAGATCACAATGGAATTCTCATCAGCCAAAAGAAGTATGCAAAAGAAATACTTAAGAAATTTCATATGGAAGACTGCAAAAGTACTGACACGCCAATGAACCAAAAGGAAAAGTTCAGCAAAGATGATGGAGCTGAAAAAGTTGATGAAGGCAAATATAGAAGTTTGGTTGGTTGCCTGATGTATCTTACTGCAACCAGACCAGACATAATGTTTGCAGTAAGTTTGCTTTCAAGGTTTTTGCATTGTGCAAGTGAAATACATTTTCAAGCTGCAAAAAGAATAGTAAGATATGTTAAGGGCACTACAAATTTTGGCATTAAATATTCTGACTATGAAAGTTTTAAGCTTCTTGGATATTCTGATAGTGATTGGGCAGGCTCCATAGATGATATGAAAAGTACAACAGGTTTTTGTTTCAGTTTTGGATCAGCAGTTTTCTCGTGGTGTTCAAAAAAACAAGAGACAACAGCTCAAAGTACAGCAGAGGCAGAATATGTAGCAGCAAATGCCACAGTAAATCAAGCAATTTGGATTAGGAAAATACTTGCTGATTTACACATGGAGCAAAATGAGCCAACACAGATTTATGTAGACAATCAAGCTGCAATTAAAATTTCAAAGGATCCTATTTTTCATGGAAAAACTAAACATTTCAAAATCAAGTTGTATCACTTAAGAGAAGAACAAAAGCATGGTGAGGTGAAGCTGCTTTATTGCAAGACTGAAGATCAAATTACAAATGTTTTTACTAAAGCTTTGTCTAAAGCTAGATTTGAAATATTAAGAGACAAATTAGGCCTCTGTAGCTACTAAGGCAAGGAGGAGCTTTGTTGATGTGCCTTAGTAAGTTAGTTAGTTACTAGTCAGTCAATAGACCAAGTCTTTAGGAGATATTATCTCTTTATGGCTTAATAATAGGATCTTTCAACAAATCAGAATTTTATGTGTTTGGTTACGTTTTTTGCTCTATATAAAGAGCCATGGTGCTGTGAATAAAAATGCAGAAGTTAGCCTTTTTCTCCTACAATTTTCTGTTCTATATCCTGATTGTTTTTCTGCTACTTTACTTTAAAACAACAGATACAATAAGGACGATAGTACAACCAAGAAAATACTAATTCAGATAAGAGTGCCCCCCTCAAATCCCCAAATTCAAAAGCTTGAAAGGAATTCTGTTGAATCCTCAGTAAAGATAATGGCTCAGCCACTTAATATCAGAGAAATTAATCCTCCGTATAAGGGATATGCATCTTGGACCACTTGGAGAACAAGTTATGTAAAAGTCAATAACTACAGATAAGGGGAAAACAAAAGCAGAAACCATACTGTGGAGACGGCAGATGAGGGCGTGGAGGCGATGAATCGATGAGACAGGCGTCGACTGAGGAGAACTGTGTGGCGGTGGGAGAACTATCCAGCGACGGCTGAGGGAGTCGCTGGTGAGGTGAGGTGTCGGCGTGTCCTCGCCGGGAGGGATGTGAGGACGGAGACTGTCGTGAGGTGCGGTGAGGTGAGGACAGAGAACGACTGTATTGAACGATGGTTGTGAGGGTTTTCGATCGATCTGAAATCTGAATTATATATATATATATATATATATATATTTTTAGATATCATTTCCGCTGCCCTTTCTTTCAGGAAGGAAAGAAAGGGGAGCAAATATTTATATTAATTAAAAATTAATATAAGTATCCGCTGCCGTTGCTAGCGAAAGGGCAGCAGAACTCTTTTCGTCTTTTTTTTTTTTTTTTTTTTTTGAAAACCGCTACCTTATTTATGAAAGGGTAGCAGTTTCTTATTGATTTATTTAAAATTATGTCACCACTCCATTTTTTTTTTTAAATAATACAATACCCTTATTTAAAGAAGTGTAGCTTAAACTCATATTTCTTTGCTCCTTTTTGTACTAGTGACAAAACTCACTATAACAAATTGTCTTGGATTTTGGATAGTGATGCTACACATCACATAGTTTGCAGCACAAATGCTTTATCTGATGCTAAAATAGTCCAAGGCATGCATGCATGTTGAACTGTTAAATGAAAATCAAGCTGATACCTATAGGAACATGTAAGTGTACAAATAATACACATTAAACCCTTCTTATAAATTGGCTAATTTAATTGACAAAGGGTTAAAATTATTTTATGTTTTAAATCTGGATCGTCCCCTATCAATGGCCCTCAACAGATTTCGGACATCTGATATCTTATTCAGCCAAAGTTAATTATTGTGGTTATCTTTTAATTGTGGTGTATTGTCAACGTGAATTTGGGAAAAGTTTGGTTTATTGGAAATGGGTATAAAAAGGTGACTTTCTTACCATTTCAGTTCACGCATTACAGAAATTGCAATATTGAGTGGAAAAGGTATTTTATATCTCATATCATATTACAAATTATTATATTGTTTTGAAGAGGTGTCTCGTTGGATAAGACATTCTGGATTAGAGTCAGCAGTATCTACATTTGAAGTAGAATATGGCATGCACGCTCCAATCCTAAGGGAGATGTTTTGAAGGCTGTAGTTGGTTGTAGTGGCTAATTGTCGTGTGTATACAAACCCCTATAAAATTTTGGTGAACATCTAGTGGATTGGGCTGACGTGAGCTACCCCGCAGACGTAGGAGATTTCGCTTCGAACTGCGTGATCATTTTTTGTGTTCTGGTTTTTATTTCTTACCTTTTAATTCTTTTTTTTTTTTATCGTAAAATCATAAACTGACATAATTAAAATAGTACGTCAATTGATAATTTAAAAGCCAAAGTAGAACTTTAACAATAAACTTGCATTCAAGACCCACGACACAATATCAGAACAGTACATATTTCTGGTAATCTAATCTTACAGAATGTATTTTGCGTTCATGCATTCAATTATAATCTGATCTTAGTTGGTAAGCTTTTTATGAGTTTCAATTATAGTTTGCTACTCCATTCTGATCAGCACCGGCTTATACGTACACGATCAACTCCATGGGAAGAAGATTGGTTTAGCTAGGCTACAAAGAGGACTTTACTATCTTGTTGAACTTGTGGACTTTGTTTCTGCTTATAATCATGATGTAGTGAGAATAAATATAATACATGTAATGTTTGGCATGCTAGATTAGGACATGCTTCGTATCCCAAAATAAAGCTCTTGCTAAAGTTGAATCCCAATTTTGATGTAAATAAAGATCTTGTGTGTAATACTTGAATTGTTATCTAGCCAAACATAAAGGCTTCCTTTTCAAATTAAACTAGCAATTCTTCTACTGCTACTTGTTTTGATTTAGTGCATATTGACATTTGGGGGTCGTATCATGTGCATACCTTATATGGACACAAATATGTTTTAACAGTCTGGATGATCACAGTAGACTTACTTGGATATGTTTGATGAGAGGTAAGGATGAAGGTAGGAAACTTGTTCAAGCATTTTATGCTCATTTTTATATACACAATTTAGCAAATTAATAAAGAGCATAAGATCATATAATGGTAAAGGAATTTGGGATGACGGAGTTCTGTCAAAAGAAAGGAATAGTGCATCAAACTAGTTGTGTATTCACACTACAACAAAATAGTATAGTGGATATATAGAAACCATATATGGGCATATCTTGTCAGTTGCTAGGGCCTTGAAGTTTCAAATCAATTTTCCAGATTGTTTTTGGGGTTATTGTATTTTACATGATGTGTACATCATTAATAAATTGCCATCAACTTCTTTACCGGGTCAAATACCTTACTAAGTACTATTTCAAAAACCTCCAAAACTGGATCATCTAAGGGTCTTTGGATGCCTTATGCGCTAAAATACATGTTGGGCATAAAACAAAATTTTCTCCTAGAGCTAGAAAATGTATTTTTCTTGGATATCCTGAAGGTACTAAGGGCTTCAAATTGTATGACTTTACCATAAGAGAAGTGTTTATATCTAGAGATGTGGTGTTCTATGAAACCATATTTCACTACTTTTAAACATCACAAAACTTGGAGGAAGTTAGAACTACTTACTAGTACTGTTAAATCCTGGTGGTGGCAAATTCGATTCTTGGTTAGAATCTGTGGTGGCAAGAATTTCATGTTGGCATGCATAATCAAGTCTGTGTAGTTTGCAGGCTATCACACAAAATTGTGGTATACCTAGTTCACATCTTTAGGTCATGACTACGAGTTTCTTTCACAATCCAAAAAAAGGGTTTAGGAAGCCGCTAGGCACCCATAGACCAAAGGAAAGATTGAAAAGTTGCCATATTATGTGCATGTGATGGCCGATTAGTTGGCCGTTTTTTTTATTATTATTTTTATTACACTCAAAATGATGTAGTTTTAAATGAAGTAAACCTAATCTTATCTAGCGTCACACTTCATTTGTAGAGTCATACTTGCCCAACAATCCAAATTTGTATTTTTTGGGAAGTATTGGTTTTATGACCTTAAACTAGTCGCTGATTTGCAAACACAACTGCTCAAACGAATATATAATAAATAACAAAGCAACAATAATTACACAAACAAACTCAAAGACAAGGATAACTATAAAATGCCTTAAGCTCTTCGGAAATTCAGAACCCTTTACATGCCCTTAAAAGGGATATTTATACATAGGTGCTCAACCAAAATTAGAAACAAATTCACCTATAAATCTAGTCCCAAAATCAAGGGTCAATCACACCTAGGTTTGGTGGAAATTTCTTAAGAAAGTTACACGTTTACATTCCAAATATTAAAAAGGAAAGTGGCACAAATAAGGAACGAATCTCCTAAAATCTTTGGGAAATAAGAATTCCAAATCTCATTTGTCCATGTCCTTTTTATACGCCTATCAACCACTTCACTTCACCATTCTAGCTTTTGACTCGTGAGTATATAGTTCAAGTTGATCCTCTGAGCTCGACTGATCGAACAATACGGGGCAGACTGCCAAAGCTCTAGTACTTGACCTAACATTCAGCGCCCCACTTTCTTGTGGCTCACGAAGTCAATGACATAAGAAAGTAGCCGGAAAAACGCCGTTTAACCACTTCCTTGCATTTTAAAGGCCAAAAGATGCAAAGGTAACACCCTCCCCAACCAACCAGGTATTCCCCCTCCCCTTACTCACTAATCCCCTATCTTAGTTTTTCCTAAGTGGTTTGTCCGCCGATCACTTACCTGAAGCCCCAACTCACTTGATTACTTGCAGTTCCAACCACCCACATTCTAAACCTATTGGTTCCTCAATACACTTAACGCTCCATAAAGCCCAAGCCGTGAAGATTTTGGAACGAAGCACTCGTTACAACCCTCATGCTTCCCTGTAATGTCTTGTCAACTATCTACTTGCCGGGCAATAATTTGTTGGATAGCCAGCACATATCAACATCTCGTTCACTACTTCCTCCTATAAATACCCCGCTTATTCCTCTTATTTTCCTTTTACAGCAATTGATTTTCTGAGCGCACCCTAGAAAAACACCCGGTAGGGAGTCAACACAAAAACTTGTCATCTACCTCAACTAGTACTGTCAAAGCGGGCCGGCCCGCCCCGCCGTGGGCCAAATTTCAGGCGAGCTTTTGCAGGCCAGCCAGCGAGCTACAGTTCATGCAACCACAGCTCGCCCCACGGGTTTTTTTTTTTCAAAGTTCAAAAAAATAAGTAAAGCCTACAAATACTAACATTGCGAATTTGCAATCCAACTTTAAACTCTAACAAAATTTAATATTAGTCTAGTGTACTGCCTTGTTGTGTAACATATATATGTATATCTAACTTTTTTTTAAAATAGGGCCTGGCTCGCGGGCCGCGGGTCTTGAGCGGGCCAGGTTTGTTAGGCCTGCTATTTCGCGGACCATTTTTTGTGTGGCCCTAACCCGCCCCACCACGGGGCGGGGGCGGGCCAGCCTGTGAGCTTCGGCCCACTTTGACACCCCCCCCCCTCTCAACCTTAGCTCTATACACCTTTGCCTCCATTGCGCCAGGTGAGCTCATGGTCTTCTTCTTCTTCTTACGATTCCTCCATTTCTTCTTCTTCATCATATTCTTCCTCTAACCAATTTTCCCCGCACACCTAAAATCGATCCGATAAGTGTAACCAACCACCTTCGGCCTTACCTCTTTTGTCCCGCTATCTCCTCATCCACTTCACACTATTTAGCCTTCCAACCCTATAACCCACAACCCAAGGATTTTAAAAGGCATCGACTTTCTCCCTTCATATTGAAGTATATTTAGGGGTGAGAATCTCATTCTCAAGGGATTGGTGATAAATGCAAAGCTTATGTCTCTCAAGCACATAGCCCTTAGCAAAGATTGCATGATGCAAGTAACTAAAAAAAATAACAATTGGAATGAATAACAGTAATAGAAAAGACGAAGGATAATAAGAACTTAGACTAGGTCCAGGTAACACAACCAAAATGGGAACAAGAGAAAGAGTCAAACACAAGCCTTTCTCAAGGCCATTGGAAGCCTTTCCACACTATTAGAACACTTAAGGACATTCTCATGACTCATGAGTGTCTAAGACGCATTTCATCAAGCAAAAGCATTCATAGCTCTATTGTTCGCTGATGCTTGCTTCTTCTCATCTGGTGTCCATTGGGCCAGTGGTTTTTTCCTCTCTTTGCTTTCGACCATCATTGTTGGTGGAGTCCAAGCATTTTACACGGCATCCTAACATTCTTCACCCAAGGAGTTGATAAAAGCCTTCATCCTAGCCTCCCAATAAGCGTAGTTGCTTACTCCTTTCAACAACGGTGGTCGTGAAATTGAGGCACCATCTTCCATTCTGCAAAACAATACTCGAGTATCCCTAGGATATCGCTAGCAAATTGAACGATACTGCTCTGATACCAATTGAAATTATGTAATGCAGATATGAACACAATAGGTAAAAATAAATGAAGCGCCAAAATAAGTACACAATTGAATTTGAAAACGCAAGTGGAGAACTCTTAATCTGGGGGCCAAGCCCAAAAACTTTTTCACTAAAAATCAACTAACGGTTTTTACAATTACAAGGCTCAATGAATTACAAAACTAGGTCTACCACATATTTATACATTGACCTTATAAAAACAACTCTATGAAAAAGTATACAATACAGTCTGAACTAATTCTACCAATTAAACAAAATGTAACCAACCTGGATTTTTAACACAGCTTGTGCTGAATAAAGTGAGCAGAATTCTCTGAATAGTACACAAATCCTTCCCGGTTTTATTTGAATTTCCCTTGTAGCGTCTTTCAAATAATCATTTGTAGCACCTTTCGGAATGATATTGCTCTTTTCCTATTTTAGAAACTTTAAATATCTTCAAATAGAGTTAATTCCAACAATGGTCCTCCGACTACTGTGATTTTCCAAAATTGGTCCTCGTCTTTTAATTTGGACAAAATAAACCCTCAACTATCAATTTTTTTCCACCATCGGTCCTTCCATTAACCATTAGTTAGATAGGTGTTAAGTAGAGGGGTACAAGCGTAATTTCATCATGGTGCATTTCGTATCAGCAGCTGCGCGATACTTCCATCAGTTACCATACAGTTGCGCGTAATTTCTTCGCAAGAAACCCTCCAGCAACAGCGGTCGGATCCGTATATGCAGCAGCGTGATTTGAATCGCCCCTCCGGCCATGACTCCGAGAGCGACTCTGGGAACTCTCTCTAAAACCATAAAAAAATGTAGTACTACAATGCATATAGGTCAGGACCCATGAACAACGATAGAAATTTGCATAACCACCTTTCTGTTTTTTGAATGATGGCTTGTAACTTTTAACTAAAAGCAAATATTTTATCAGCAATCTTTGTCCGGCAAAGTGGACGCTCGGCACAGGCAAGGAACAAGACTTGCACAGTGCAAATATTATTACATATTTACATGAATCAAAATGGCTTAACTATGAACACCACAAGAAAGAAAAGAAAATAAATTAAAATCTAGAGACAACTTATAACAAAAATGATGGCAAGGAAGAAGCATTGCTACTGTAAGAGATTCAAAACAAACTTTGCACACATGTGAATTTGAATCCCCATTACACAAATACTTGTGTTCCTTTTCCTTAATCTCTTGCATTCTGTGAAACACAAGTCAGAGGTCAGATCCATATTTCATAACTTCTATAATTATGTTCTCACTCACTTTGATGCCAAAATTAAGACTGTCAAACTGATAATGGGAATGAGTTTCTGATGCAAGCTTTCTTTAATGAAAAAGGGATTGTCCATCAAAGATCATGTGTACATACTCCTCAACAGAATGGGGTAGTGGAAAGGAAACATCAACATGTTTTGAATGTAGCTAGGGCCTTGAAGTTTCAATCTGGTCTTGTTGACAGTTTTTGGGGTCATTGTGTTCTGCATGCATCTTATCTCATAAACAGGTTGCCCACTGAAGTTCTGGATGGCCAGTCTCCTTTCCAGATGTTATATAGAAAAGATGTTGATTACAATCACTTGAGATCTTTTGGATGCTTATGCTTTGCAGCTACTATTTCACAAGGGAGGAACAAGATGCAAACAAGAGCCAAGAAGTGCATTTTCTTGGGGTTTCCTGCTAATGTAAAAGGGTATATGGTGTTTGATATAACTGACAGAGCTGTTTTTATTTCCAGAAATGTGACTTTTCATGAGCACATTTTTCCCTTCAAAGAAGGATACTCAGGGACTGGTTTTGATAATGCTACACCAAACAGCCTTGGACCTTCTCTCCCTTTGGTTCCAACATACATTGAAGCAGACTTTGGTGCATTGGACCAGACTGGCAAATATGATGAGAGTGGAATGGTCAGGGATACTTTGTTGAATGATCACCGTACAGAAGTCCAGCCTGAGCATCAGCAAACACCAAACATTCATGTGGAACTTTCACAGTCCAGAGATTATTCCATTGATCCTAGTCATGTTCATGACACACATTCATATTCTGAGGATGACTTCAGAAACACTGACAATCAGGTTGCTCAACCACAACCTAGGAGGTCTTTAAGAACAAGAAATGTTCCCTCAAAGTTACAGGACTATATCTGTCAGACTGCCACATCCAACATCACCAATGCCAGAACTTCTCCCCATTCTATAGAGAAGTTCATTTCTTACCAAAATTTACCTCCTGATCATAAAACATGTGCAGCTTCTATTTCCTCCTCTGAAGAACCACAGTCCTACCTTGAAGCAGTATTGCATTTGGAATGGAGACAAGCCATGGAAGCTGAGATAGATGCTTTGAACCAGAATGAAACTTAGATGTTAACAAACTTGCCAATTGGTAAGTCCGCCATTGGTTGTAGATGGGTGTATAAAGTGAAGCATAGAGCAGATGGCTCTATAGAGAGGTATAAGGCCAAGCTGGTTGCAATGGGTTATACTCAACAACTAGGTGTTGATTACATTGAGACTTTTTCCCCTGTGGCTAGGATGACCACACTCAAAACCTTCTTAGCTGTGGCTGCTATTAAGGGATGGAGCATTCAGCAACTTGATATCAACAATGCTTTTCTACATGGTGACTTGGAGGAGGAAGTCTACATGGTGTTACCCCCTGATTTTATGAATGGAAAACCAAATCAGGTTTGCAAACTTATGAGATCCTTGTATGGCCTTAAACAGGCAAGTAGGCAATGGAATGCCAAGTTGACCAAAGCTTTACAGGTGCATGGCTTCCAACAATCTTCTGCAGATCCTTCTCTGTTTACTAGACAAACAGGAACATCCTTCATTGCCTTGTTGGTGTATGTTGATGATATTCTGTTGGTAGGAAATGATTCTGTTCAAATAAATGAATTGAAGCAGTCTTTGGATAAAGAATTTAAGATCAAAGACTTGGGCCATTTAAACTATTTCTTGGGCATTGAAGCCTTTAAAACTGATGCTGGTATTAACATTTGCCAGAGGAAGTATGCTTTGGAGATCCTAAAAGAACATGGATTTTTGGAAGCCAAACCAGCTAAGACTCCTGCTGTCACAGGCCAAAAGCTGAACAGCTATGATGGGACTCCCCTTACACAACCTGAGATTTTCAGAAGGTTAGTTGGGAAACTCTTGTATCTAACCAATACTAGACCTGACATCTCATATGCAGTCCAGCATTTGAGTCAGTTTGTGGAGAAACCTAGGGACATTCATATGATAGCAGCTCATAGGGTGTTAAGGTACCTAAAAGGGGCACCTGGAAAAGGCTTATTCTACTCTTCTAATACTCTTATGAAGCTGCAAGGATTTTCAGATTCAGACTGGGCAACTTGTGTGGATAGTAGGAAATCTGTGACAGGATATTTCATATATCTTGGCAGTTCTTTGATTTCATGGAAAACCAAGAAGCAAGCTACAATCTGTAGGTCATCTTCTGAGGCAGAGTACAGGGCCTTGGCCTCCACAACTTGTGAGATACAATGGTTGTTGTTTCTGTTAGCAGACTTGAAGGCAGCATTTACCACTCCAGTAACTTTGTATTGTGATAACAACTCTGCCATTGCTATTGGTGAGAATTTTGTCTTCCATGAATGTACTAAATATATTGAGATTGATTGTCATGTGGTTAGACAAAAGATCAATGAAGGGGTTATCAAACTTCTTGCTGTTTCTTCCCAAAATCAGACTGCAGATGGTTTCACAAAGGCCTTGGCTAAGCCTTTGTTTAATCAGTTCTATGATAACCTAGGCCCTCAAGATCTTCGTGCTCCAGCTTACGAGGGGGGGGGGGTGATGAAGTAATGCACAGCTCATCTCAACATCTCAATGCAGCAATGCACAGCTCATCTCAACATCTCAATGCAGCAGCTCAGTCTATCTCCATTACTGCTTATTTCTTCTTTCATTTCTTAGCTTAATAAGTCAGGGGCCTATGGGTCTTTTCCCTTTTCCCTTGGCAGTTATAACGGCTTGCCTATATAGCTATGAATGGTTGTTGTTCAGTTAGTTAATTCATCTTCTCTTTTACTTGTAACAACATGAACTCTCCCCACCTTCTGCAATGGCATACATTCCGCTTCCCTTCTAATCTCTGAGGTTTCTCAACAGCTACTACCATCATCAATCCTCCTCCTTGCAGACGGCTCAAAATCTTGAATTTTGTTCTGGTTCTCCTGGTTCGATTCCATGGCTAGTAGTAAAAAGCTTAAAGTTTTTCTCCCCCACTCAAAGGCTATGTAAAGCAGGATGAAGACGACCAGGCCATGGATTGGGAGAGGGACTGGAACTGCAGATAGAGATGTTAAAGATAGCTTCTTAATTGATGGTGGCCCGGTTTAGGTAGCTGGAACGCATGGCAGATTAGTGAAGCGTTAATTTCTCTTGGGTTGGAAGAGAATACGAAGCTAAACTCGAAGGTTATGAACTTTTGGTGTTGGCATGACCCTTTTAACCCTTTACTTAACACCTATCTAACTGATGGTCAACGGAAGGACCGATGGTGGAACAAATTTGATAGTCAAGGGTTTATTTTGTCCAAATTAAAAGACGATGACTAATTTTAGAAAATCACAATAGTCGAATGACCATTGCTGGAATTAACCCTCTTCAAATATTATCATACTTTCTATTTATAATGTCGAAGTCTTCTTTCACTCCTTGATTCATGGTACCAACTTTTCCACTAACCCACGTTCACCTGCACTCACTCATGGCACGTTTGGTTCGCGAAATATGTCTGGAATGGAATAACATTCGCATGAATATTCCTTTGTTTGGTAAAAATATCTATTTCCAGGAACAATTGTTCCTGGGATAACCTATTCCCCTTGCAAGGGGAATAGAGATTCCTGGGAGCCCCTTGGTATTAGGCTATTCATGAGTTCTCAGGAATAGCCTAAAGCTGTTATTTCCTATTTTACCCCAATTAAATTTATTTCCTATTTCACTACCACCACCGTCACCACTGCCGCCACCACCGCACCACCACCACCACCACCACCACCCCACCACTGTCACCGCCACTGCCGCCACCAGCACCACCTCCCCACCACCACTACCGGCGCCACCAACACCATCACCAAACATGTTGTTTTAAGTTTTAACAAAGCCAAGCACGGTTATAGCAAATAAATTGTCAAACAGATGAAAAGAGCTTGAAAGTGGACTCGCATTGGGAAAATGATAATTCTTGATTACTTTGTGAAGCAATCTTTCCCGGATTCTGAAAATCTTAATGAATGTTAAGAGGGACACATAGCTCATCACAATAACTTTAATAGATCACAAATGAGTTCATATAATGAATAGTTAGTGTTAAACAGGAGGTCAGACAAATTAGACATACTATGCAGTAGAACTGCTAGGCAGAATGGGGGTACTATGGAAATTCAGATATATAAGACATTATTTGGTATCCTTCTCTAGTGGCTCCTTGAATTCAAGTTAGCATTTATCAATACTATGACTTATGAGACATGATTGCCTTCTTTTATTATTTGTTTTATTTAACATCTTTTTCTAGAGGAGGCATGCAACTCTGGATACTTTCAATAAGGAGCTAACTAGACTACACTGAGATTCTGCATCAATAATATCGAAGAGATACGACTATAATTAAGTTTGGCATAATTTGTGGCATAAAGTTGGGGCTCATTTGAAGAATTAATATATCAATGAGATTGGATATACACAGAAAACATCACAGTAAAACAGTGGTCAATCAATTTATCATGCAATCTTAAAGCAATAGAATTCATAAATTCAAAATTTTCAATTTCCAAGATAAAAATGGATAATAACATGAAATATACCTGGCCAAAACAAAATACTGGAACCAGAGGTGTGCCCATCTCCATAGCAATTTGTACAAATCGTATTCTTAATTTCAGGAACATAGTCCGTGAGAGATTATTTTTAGTAAGAACGGTTTCCTAGTGCTGTCTTGATTTAAAATAATTGGTTACAGAATGACTGTAAGTAACACATGTAAGTCCTCCTCAACAGAAACATACTGTAGGATAGTTGTACAACTATTTTAAAATAAATCAAAATACATGATGAAGGAAACTGTAAATTGTATATTCACAATACAAATGATACATGGTATAAATAGGATGAGACACGAGAATAAAGAGGAGGTAGCTACAACAACTGAATGACCTATTCTACAGGACTAAAAGCAACTAATACAACAGAAGATATAGTCAGTCCACAAGCTATCAATCATCCTTAATACGCCCCCGCAAGATGGAGGATCCATCGGAAACGCCAACCTTGGCCCGAAACGATAAAAACGGACCACGACTAAGAGGCTTCGTCAGCAAATCAGCAACCTGCTCAGAAGACCGTACATGTGCAACCCGCAAAGAACCAGCAACCACACGCTCCCGAACAAAGAAATAGTCTAACGCCAAATACTTCATACGGGAATGAAAAACTGGGTTTCTACAAACATTAGTTGCACTAAGATTGTCAGTGATCAAAAGTGGGGGGTAGCGCAGCGGAATACCAAGTTCACGTAGCAAATTCTGAACCCAAATGACTTCACGGCAGCATTAGCTAAGGCTCGAAACTCAGCCTCAGTAGAAGACCGAGACATCGAACGCTGCTTGGTGGACTTCCAGGAAACAACATTGGAACCAAAGTAAAGGACATAAGCCGTGGTCGACCTGCCATTGTCATGAATTCCCCCCAATCCGAATCTGAATAAGTAGACAAAGTAAAAGGAACACCCCGCCGTAAGAAAATACCAAGATGTATAGTACCTTTCAGATAACGAAAAACTCGTTTAACAGCTTGCCAATGAAGTTCAGTTGGAGCATGCATAAATTGAGACAAACGATTCACCGCAAAAGCAATATCGGGGCGAGTTATACCCAAATATTGCAAACGACCAACCGCACGACGATATAACTGTGCATCAACTTGTGGACTATCACCAAGTTTGAGAATTGTTGAAGAACATAACGGAGTAGCAACCTCCTTCGCCCCCGCCATGTGAAATTGCTCTAAAAGATCAACAATATATTGACTCTGTGACAAGAATAGACCAGAAGATGTGGGAACAACTTCAACCCCAAGAAAGTGATGAAGTATGCCAAGGTCCTTAAGAGACAATCTGGCAGCCAAACGACGTATGAAGACATCCAAAAATGTAGAGTCATTGCCGGTCAGCACGATGTCATCAACGTAAACCATGAACGAAATACAAATAAGGAGTTGTCTGCCACAGCCTTGTAAAAACCAAAGTTTAACAGAAACTGAGACAGTGCCAAATACCATGCCCGGGGAGCCTGTTTAGGGCCATAAATAGCCTTTCGCAATCGACAGACATAATGCGGGACTTTGGAATCAACAAACCCCAAAGGTTGCTCCATATAAACATCTTCACATAAGGTGCCATTAAGGAAAACATTGTTGATATCTAATTGTCTTAGAGTCCAACCCCGTGACAAAGCAATAGTTAGAATTATCCAAATAGTAACTGGTTTAACGACAGGTCTAAACATCTCAAAGTAATCTCGTTTGGGCTCCTGCAAAAAGCCTTTAGTAATGAGGCGAACTTTAAAGCGATCAACTGTACCATCCGGCTTTCGCTTAACCCGGAACACCCACTTGCAAGCCACTGGTACACGACCATTCCGCGGTGCCAATTCCCAGGTTCCATTTTGCATTAGAGCTTGATATTCTGCACACATAGCTTCTTTCCAACGAAGATCTGACAAGGCTTGACGAACAATTCGTGGCTCCGCAGATAGAGGCAATGATGAGAGGTAGTGACATTAACCATCTTATCATTGTAATATCGAGGATTGGGGCGTCGCACTCTTTGTGGCCGAGAAGAAACAACCGTTACTGGATCTGGTCGCGACTCAGAAGTGGTGGGAGTAGGCTGTTGGGCAGAAGTGGTGGCAGTAGGCTGTTGAGTATTGGTGGTTGGTAGAGAACTTTGACAGGGCACAGAGTTTGTAGAGGAAGAGTCTAGAGTATTTGCGGCTGATAAAGAATTTTTAGAATTCGTAGAGAAAGACTCGAGAGCTGAGGGAGACACGTGAGTAGAGGGAATTTGCCCAGAATTTTCAGAATTAAGATCTTGAGGATAAGCTGGAGACAAATGAGTGGCTTGGTAGTTGTGTACTGTAGAAATATGTTGAGGGGCATTAGAATTTTGCATGGCTTGCGAAACTGACGAGTGAGTGGGAAAAGGATTATACAGTGCACTAGGCTCATTGTGAGTGAAACTAGGAGTCTGTGAACCTGACTTAGATAAAATAGACTGAAAGGGAAAAACATCAGGGACGAACCGAACATGTCAAGACATATAAATGCGACCTGTGGTAGGATCTAAACATTTATACGCAGATTGACTTAGGGAATAACCAAGAAAAACACATGCAATAGATTTTGGTTGCAGCTTAGAACGCATATATGGGTGTAACCACGGAAAGCACGAACAACCAAAAGGTTGAAGTTTATTGTAATTAGGAACCTGATTAAACAACCGTTGGTACGGAGTCTGATTACGAAGAATAGGTGAAGGTAACCGATTTATTAAATAAACGGTTGCTTGAAAGACATGAACCCAATACGATATAGGCATATTGGCATAGTGAAGCAAGGACATGCCGATTTCCACAATATTCCTACGACGCCTCTCTGCTGACCTATTATGCTCTGGGGTGTGAGGCGGAGAGGTAAAGTGAGAAATACCATGTTTATTAAACAGAGGAATCAACTTTTTATACTCCCCCCCATTGTCAGAAAAAATTGAAATAATATTACATCCAAGAAATTTTTCAACAAGTCGCTTAAACTGTGGAAAGATATTATAAACATCAGACTTGAGTTTGAGGGGGTAGAACCAGATATATTTAGTATAATGATCAATAAAGACAACGTAATAACGAAAACCGTCAATGGAAACATCTTTAGTACTCCAAACATCTGTGTAAAGAAGTTGAAGAGGTTTTGAACTGGACATAGAGTTAGAGAAAAATGGCAATTTGTGACTCTTATTAATGTTGCAGGAAGTACATGAATGACTAAGAACAGACTTAGAATCATAGGCAATTTTATTACAACGGAGAATGGGGCTAGTATTTTATTAGATGGATGACCCAGTTTATGGTGCCATTCCGACACAGAAATCGTGTTCGTGACATGAACCTGAGGGAAAGAAAATCTTGGAAAATAATATATATCATGCATTGTCTCCCCTCGCATTAGTTGCGCCCCTGGTGAGCTGTCGTAGGATTCCAAATTAAAACCTTACAGGCGTAGTAGCGGGAGTAAGGATCAATCCCACGAGGAGTAAGTAGTTTAACTTTTGTGCTCAAATTAAAGGTAGGGGGGTTTGGAATATATCGAGAATAAAGATAAAATAAAAGAGAATTTAAATAAACAAGAAATTTAATTGAACGAATAAATCAATGAAAATAATATATCGAAAACACTTATAATAGGAGACCTTGGTTAGTAAAGATCCACCACCGGAATTCAACACTGATCATTGATTAATAAAGTAATTAATATGCAATTGAATATTTGTCGTGAAATTATTTCATTTCTGTTTTCCCTTAGTTGTTGGTAAATAAAGCACAAGCGGTTTAATTACCCCTAACTACTAAATAATCTAAGACAAGCGCTATAGATTTAATTTAGTAGCAGCAACAGGAACTAGGAAAACCGACAAACTAAATAACACAAGCAGAAGGGGTTGCATTTAATTTAGGAAAATATTCTACCCGAGACCAATTATCACTAAGCCGTCAATAATTAACCTCAGTTGCTACTGAATATTAGAATAATTTGTAGCACAACATTATCTAATATAGCAAATAATTATATCAAATAAATAACTAGTAGGCCTCCCTAGCAATTAAATGATACAACTATTCAAATAATTTAGAAGAATATTTAATACTCAAAATGCATAAAAACATATATATAATAAAGTTAAATAAATAACCTTACAGCGTTATGAACTCCGGGGCTTCAATTCACTAAACCAACTAGAAATTAGCCACAAATGGACATTGATAACAACTTCAACGAATACTATAGAGGAGGGAAGAATGAACAATTTCAATGCTATTACCAACATCTATTTATATTATTTTCAGAATGTTTTTAACCACTCATTTTCCTATTTTTGCACCGTGGGAATATGTCTTCGCAATTCCAATCATTCTCTCCGTAGCAATTTGCGCTGAATTGATGTTGACGAAGTCGCTTGCTCCACATCCTGTACGAACTTAGGAAAGGAATTAAGTACATCCTTATAATAATAATGTTTAATTTGTTTCAAATGCTATGAAATGGGCCAACAACACTAAAAATAATAATTAAATGTTAACTAGCCATTTAATAAAGCATTTATTTACCAATTGTTTATTAACATAAAAATAAATATTTATTATATAATAGTAAATAATTAATGCAAAATTATTATAAAGATGTACCTAAAATAAGAGTGTAAAATATGTCTATCAAATTCCCCCACACTAACACATTTGCTTGTCCCCAAGCAAAAACATTATTTGCGAAGTAAATTAAAACGAAATTCCCAAAACTCATAACATATCATGAACAACAATCTGAATCACCCTGCAATTAATAAGTTAGCATTCCTATTTGAAAATGAAGAATACTAAATAAGTAAGCCCTCACAGGAATATCACTCATCACTCAAGTGTTTGATGGGTATAGATTTCACTCAAGTTCATTCCTATAAAATTGCTCTACCATAGGCTTGCATATCTTCTCAACCACCACTACAAGAGTCATGCATGACACAAATCATAAGGACTTTTCACAGGTTGTAATGGGACTAGGGTCAAGGTAGGGAATTTTAGGAAATTAGCTTAAACAAAAGCTTCAAACTAGAGGAGCAAATAAATACAAGTAATCCAACACCCTCAATTTCCAATCAAAAACACATCCCATTGAGGTATATAATGCTTCCTTAGTATTACCAGAATTTCCCCTTACTTCATTTATTTAGAAGTAACTTCAACTCAAAATCAATTTCTGATTCTTTTTCATTTTCTCATAAATTTTCAGCAATATTTTTCATTTTCAAACGTATATTCTCCATTTTTCCATTTCATTTTTTTTTTCAATTTTCCATACCTTTTTTTTTTTTTAAATGATGAACTGCCTTCATTTTCTCTTAGAAGACCAACGACAAATTGGCAATAAAGGTACAACCCGCCTCACTCTCAAAACAAATTAATAAGAGTAGGTGATCTCCCCCACACTTATCCTTCACAAACTCACGTAGATTACAAGAATAATCCATAATTTTCTCCACTAGTTATTTAGCTGGGTGAAGGCATTATTTTAGATATAAAAGGCTTGTAATGTGGTTCAAGATAAAGAAAAGAATGGTCGTAAAGCTCAAAGTGGGTTAACGAAGGAAAATAAATCATGGGACAAACCGGTTATTTGGCTAGTGAGGCTCAAAATCAAATAATGGCCTTAATCACACTTGAATCATGCATGGTCTAATTAGCTTTAAAAGAGAATCAAGGCAAGTTCTAGAGAAACAAAATTATGGAAGAAATCACACAATAGAAAGAAAATAGGACCGAAGTGTCAGTCAATGGCTCAAAACACTCACAGGTTTATTGCTTACTTAATCTAGCCACTACACATCGAACAGGAAATGCTAACAAACTAATCACAACTTGCCAAAATATTTATTCAATCATGTCATGAATTCCAAGAAAGGAAAATATGATCATTTTTCAAAATAATACTTATTTAGCATAAAATACTAAGAAAATATTTGTGAAAATTTTGACAAAAATCGTGACATAAGCAAACAAATAATAAAACTAAAACTAAATCTCCTCCCCCACACTTATTACCAACATTGTCCCCAATGTTGAATAAAAACATGCAGAAAAGGATTATTAAATGAAAAATAACGATTAAAATAGAGAATAGAACAAAGTCCCCTTCTAGTTGTGCATATTATTCAAAGTAGCTGGGATCTTCAAGAAGTATGTCGGCAATATAATCAACTTGAGCCCCTTCATGGTAGGGTTTAAGCCGATGGCCATTCACCTTGAATATCTTAGAAGTCTGTAAACTTTGAATCTCTATCGCACCATGAGGAAAAATATTAGTGATAATAAATGGACCAACCCATCGAGAACGTAACTTACCTGGGAATAGTCGAAGACGTGACTGGAAGAGTAGGACCTTTTGTCCAATTGAAAATTCCTTTCTCAAAAGCATCTTGTCATGAAATGCTTTTGTCTTTTGTTTGTAGATTCTTGAATTCTCGTAGGCCTCATTGCGAATCTCCTCCAACTCAGAAAGTTGCAACTTCCGGTGTAGGCCACTTTCATCAATGTTCATATTAAAGCTCTTGACAGCCCAATAAGCTTTGTGTTCCAACTCAACGGGGAGGTGACAAGCTTTCCCAAACACAATGCGATAAGGGGACATACCAATAGGTGTTTTGTATGCGGTTCTGTACACCCACAATGCATCATCTAATCGCAAACTCCAATCCTTCCTGTTTGGGTTGACTGTTTTCTCAAGGATTGACTTTACCTCTCGGTTGGATACCTCTGCTTGCCCGTTAGTCTGCGGGTGGTAGGCAGTTGACACCTTATGGGTGACATGATACTTTTTAAGCAAAGCTTCGATGGTGCGATTACAAAAGTGAGTACCCTGATCACTTATTATAGCCCTCGGAATGCCAAATCTGGAAAAGATGTTAGTTTTGATAAAATCTGCAACAGCTTTAGAGTCATCAGTCCTGGTGGCTTTAGCTTCCACCCACTTCGAAACATAATCAACCGCAAGTAAAATATAGACAAAACCAAAAGACACAGGAAATGGGTCCATAAAATCAATGCCCCAAACATCAAAGACCTCACAAAATAGGACCGGAGTTTGTGGCATTTCATTTCTTCGGGATAAATTACCTGACTTTTGACAAGCATCACAACACTTGCAAAATGAGTATGAATCTTTAAACAAAGTTGGCCAATAAAACCCAGACTCCAACACCTTCCTTCCTGTTCTCTTAGAACCAAAGTGGCCTCCACAAGCATAAGAATGACAAAAGGTAAGGATTGAAGCAATTTCATCATCAGGTACACACTGCCTTACCACTTGGTCAGCACAATGTTTCCAAAGGTACGGTTCATCCCATACATAGTACTTGGCATTACTCCTGATTTTATCTTTCTGTGCCTTAGAGGAATCAAAAGGAAATTTGTTAGCAACCAAAAAGTTGACTATGTTAGCATACCAAGGTAAAATCACAGTTGCAGCTAATAGGTGTTCATCAGGGAATGCTTCTCGCAGTGGAGGTTCAGGTTTAATGTGTACCAACCGACTCAAATGATCAGCCACAAGATTTTCTGACCCCTTCTAATCTTTGATCTCCACATCAAACTCACTTAAGAGGAGTATCCATCTTATTAATCGTGGTTTGGCTTCCTGCTTTTGCATCAAGTAGCGAAGAGCTGCATGGTCAGAATAAACTATAACTTTTGTGCCCAGCAAATAAGACCTAAATTTTTCTAAAGCAAAAACAATGGCTAAAAGTTCTTTCTCTGTAGTAGAAGAGTTTTTCTGAGCATCATTTAAAGTCCTAGAAGCATAATAAATAACGTGGGAAGATTTCCCGATCTTTAGGCCCAACACAGCCCCAACTGCGTGATCACTTGCATCACACATAATCTCAAATGGGTAGTCCCAATTAGGTGGCTGAATGATCAGCGCAGATGTCAACAACTCTTTCAATTCGTCAAATGCTCCTTTACACTCTTTGTCAAACTCAAAGGATGTCTCTTTCTGCAACAGTTTGCTTAAAGGTAAGGCTATTTTTGAGAAATCTTTGATAAACCTTCGATAAAAACCTGCATGTCCAAGAAAAGAGCAGACTTCCCGCACATTAGTGGGATACGATAGAGATTCAATAATATCAACCTTGGCTTTATCAACCTCAATCCCACTAGACGAAATAACATGCCCTAAGACATTACCTTGTCCAACCATAAAATGACATTTTTCAGAATTTAACACAAGATTACTCTCTATACATCTTTTCAAAATAAGCGAAAGGTTATGTAAGCAGGTATCAAAAGAGTCACCATAAACTGTAAAATCATCCATGAAAACTTCAATCATATGCCCTACATAATCAGAAAATATACTAACCATACACCTTTGAAAGGTCCCGGGGCATTACAGAGGCCAAACGGCATCCGTCGATATGCAAAAGTGCCAAAGGGACATGTAAAAGTCATTTTTTCCTGGTCTTCAGGAGCAATTGCAATCTGGAAATAACCTGAATAACCATCAAGAAAACAAAAATAAGAGCGACCAGCTAACCTTTCTAACATTTGGTCAATAAACGGTAAGGGGAAGTGATCTTTTCTTGTAACAGCATTCAACTTCCTATAATCTATACAAACTCGCCACCCATTTTGAATACGAGAGGGGACCAGTTCATCATTTTGGTTTTTGACAACCGTAATCCCTGTTTTCTTAGGAACCACTTGAGTTGGGCTAACCCTTTTGCTGTCTGAAATTAGATAGATTATCCCAGCCCCAAGGAGTTTGATGACCTCTTCCTTGACTACTTCCATCATGGGCGGGTTTAGCCTTCTTTGTGGTTGACGAGATGGTTCTGCTCCTTCATCTAGAAGGATTCGGTGCATGCAAGTGGATGGACTTATCCCTTTGATGTCTGCAATTGTCCACCCAATGGCAGTTTTGTGTTCTTTTAGCACTTGGACAAGTTTTTCCTCTTCTATTGCAAACAGTTTAGTTGAAATTATGACTGACAATGTTTTATTTTCTCCTAAGAAAGCATATTTAAGGTGTTCAGGAAGGGGTTTCAATGCGGGGATCGGTGCTTGCACAACAGATGGTAACAATTTTTCACTAGAAGCAGGTAAAGCCATATAAGAAACATTACTTTGTTGGCGCAATTTAGGACAATGATTCAATGATGTAATAACTTCTCGTAAATTGTCACTCATAGCAAATTCATCATTTTCAAGGTGTTCACAAATAACAACTTCCAATTTATCTTCACCATTAAATTCAAAAACTTCTTCAACCAATGAATCAATAATATCAACAGAACAGGCAACACAATCACCTCCAGGGTATTTCATAGCATTATAAATATTGAACGTAACAACATTACCATCAAATTCCATAGTAAGTGTGCCACTATGAATATCAATTTTTGTTTTTGCAGTTTTTAAAAATGGTCTTCCTAACAGAATAGGTGCAGAATGATCATTATTTTCCATATCTAGCACATAGAAATCAGTAGGGAAGATTAAATTATTAACTTGCAACAATACATCTTCAATTACACCCCTAGGATATGCATTAGACCTATCGGCCAATTGGATAACTACACTAGTTTTATTCAAAGGTCCAAGTTTTAAAGATGCATACACAGAATATGGCATAACATTAATAGATGCTCCTAAGTCTAACATGGCTTTCTCAAGTTTAGTATCGCCTATCATACAGGGAATAGTAAACATACCTAGATCCTTGCATTTTTCAGGAAGCTTGCTTTGAATCACAGCAGAAACATTCTTGCCCATTAGCACTTTCTCACCCTTTGATGACCTTTGTTTCCTTTTTGTTGTACACAACTCCTTTAAGAACTTAGCATATCTAGGAGCTTGTTTTATTGCATCAAGTAGCGGAATATTCACTTCACAATTTTTGAAAGTTTCGTATAACTCTTCATCTTTCGTTCCTTTTATAGATTCTGACAAAGCTGGGGGGAATGGGGGAACTGGTTCATAATCAGAAAGGTTGGGAGACTTACCTTGAGATTTTTCATTGTTGTTAGTTCCCTCTTTTTCTTGGTTCACTGATGGGGTAGCAACCGCAGGCCCTTCAATTTCCTTACCACTTCTCAACACAATTGCACTTTCATTTTCTCTTGGATTAACCACCGTTTGCGAGGGTAGTTTGCCAGAACTCTGTGATTCCAACCGACTTACCGTAGTCGCTAGTTGACCCATCTGCCGTTCCAAGTTCTGAATACTAGCCTTCGTTTCTTGAATACTAGCTCTTGTTTCTTGTTGAAATTGTTGTGTTTCCTGCTGAAACTGTAAAGTGTTAGTAGCAAGGGATTTAACAATTTCTTCTAAATTCATACCTGAGCTAGAGCTTTGGACTGGTTGCTGTTTGGAAGGAAATGGTTGTTTATACTGCTGAAAATTGGGACGATTCTGAACAAACTGGTTTCCTTGTGAGTTCCCATAACTAAGGTTTGGGTGATCCCTCCATCCAGGATTATATTTATTAGAAAACGGATCATACTTACCTTGAGGTTGTCCAGGAAAACCTCCAGCCATGTTAACTTGTTCAATAGGTTCTTCTTGAAGAGTTGGGCAGGCATCCGTTTGGTGCCCAACTACCGAGCAAATTCCACATGCTTTTACAGATTGCACATTGCCGACAGCTAATTGACGAACAAGAGTAGTTAAACCAGTAATTTGTTGCTCAAGAGCAGAAATATTTACCTCATTCACTTGCTTAGACGGTTGGACAAGCCTATTGCCAAATTGTTGAGAATTTGCAGCCATGTTTGCAATTAGAGTTCTCGCAGCGTCCGGTGTCTTGTCAACTAAAGCACCACCGCTCGCGGCATCAATCATGCTCCTATCAGTCGGAAAAAGTCCTTCATAAAAGTATTGAATGAGTAATTGATCACTGATTTGATGGTGTGGGCAACTTGCACATAACTTTTTGAAACGCTCCCAATATTCATATAATGACTCTCCATTGTTTTGCCGTATACCACATATTTCCTTTCTAATGTTGGCCGCCCTTGAAGCTGGGAAATATTTTTCAAGGAACATTGTCTTCAAGTGGTTCCATGTGGTGATGCTCCCAGAAGGTAGATAGTATAGCCAATCCTTCGCTGAATCTTTCAAAGAGAAGGGAAAGGCTCTTAACTTGATTTGTTCTTCAGTAACCCCAGTGGGTTTCATACTTGAACACACCACATGGAATTCCTTTAAGTGCTTGTGAGGATCTTCACCAGCAAGTCCATGAAAAGAAGGCAAAAGATGAATTAATCCAGATTTCAGTTCGAATTGTACATTAGCATCTAGAGCGAGAAAAGTGATGCATAAAGGTTGCTGATCCAAATTTGGAGCTCAAAGCTCTTTTAAAGTCCGATTTTGAGCCATGGGTTCCCCTTCTGAATCAGAATTGTTGGAAGGTTGAGGGTCGGTAGCCAGATCA
The DNA here is from genome assembly GCF_001879475.1 of Ipomoea nil. Lineage (NCBI taxonomy): Eukaryota > Viridiplantae > Streptophyta > Magnoliopsida > Solanales > Convolvulaceae > Ipomoea > Ipomoea nil. The sequence continues at coordinate 416,830 of NW_017619393.1, forward strand.
CTAAACTCCAATTTCCTCAAAGCTTGTTTCTTCCACCTGCGTACAGTTCTTTCAATTTCTGGATCGTACGGCAAGATTTTTTGATTAGCAGATCGAGTTATAGGCATAAACAAAAAGAAAATATATTGCAGCAATTATGTAAAGGTAACGAAAGAAAATGTTTTTTTTTAAAAAAAAATTTTATGGGACATATTAACGAGAAAAACAGATGAACAAATAAATAATTAAATAAACACAAAATAAACAAGAAAAGCTCCCCGGCAACGACGCCAAAATTTGGTGAGCTGTCGTAGGATTCCAAATTAAAACCTTACAGGCGTAGTAGCGGGAGTAAGGATCGATCCCACGAGGAGTAAGTAGTTTAACTTTTGTGCTCAAATTAAAGGTAGGGGGATTTGGAATATATCGAGAATAAAGATAAAATAAAAGAGAATTTAAATAAACAAGAAATTTAATTGAACGAATAAATCAATGAAAATAATATATCGAAAACACTTATAATAGGAGACCTTGGTTAGTAAAGATCCACCACCGGAATTCAACACTGATCATTGATTAATAAAGTAATTAATATGCAATTGAATATTTGTCGTTAAATTATTTCATTTCTGTTTTCCCTTAGTTGTTGGTAAATAAAGCACAAGCGGTTTAGTTACCCCTAACTACTAAATAATCTAAGACAAGCGCTATAGATTTAATTTAGTAGCAGCAACAGGAACTAGGAAAACCGACAAACTAAATAACACAAGCAGAAGCGGTTGCATTTAATTTAGGAAAATATTCTACCCGAGACCAATTATCACTAAGCCGTCAATAATTAACCTCAGTTGCTACTGAATATTAGAATAATTTGTAGCACAACATTATCTAATATAGCAAATAATTATATCAAATAAATAACTAGTAGGCCTCCCTAGCAATTAAATGATACAACTATTCAAATAATTTAGAAGAATATTTAATACTCAAAATGCATAAAAACATATATATAATAAAGTTAAATAAATAACCTTACAGCGTTATGAACTCCGGGGCTTCAATTCACTAAACCAACTAGAAATTAGCCACAAATGGACATTGATAACAACTTCAACGAATACTATAGAGGAGGGAAGAATGAACAATTTCAATGCTATTACCAACATCTATTTATATTATTTTCAGAATGTTTTTAACCACTCATTTTCCTATTTTTGCACCGTGGGAATATGTCTTCGCAATTCCAATCATTCTCTCCGTAGCAATTTGCGCTGAATTGATGTTGACGAAGTCGCTTGCTCCACATCCTGTACGAACTTAGGAAAGGAATTAAGTACATCCTTATAATAATAATGTTTAATTTGTTTCAAATGTTATGAAATGGGCCAACAACACTAAAAATAATAATTAAATGTTAACTAGCCATTTAATAAAACATTTATTTTCCAATTGTTTATTAACATAAAAATAAATATTTATTACATAATAGTAAATAATTAATGCAAAATTATTATAAAGATGTACCTAAAATAAGAGTGTAAAATATGTCTATCAGCCCCCGTGTATAGATCCTTCACAAGAAAATAGGAACCAAAGAATTCAACCGAAACCTTGTTAGACTTACACAGTTTAGAAACCGAAATCAAGTTTTTATTAAGGTTGGGAACACAAATAACATTTGACAAGGAAAGCATGCAGGATGGAGTAGAAAGAAAAATATGACCAGTATGAGTGATCTGAAGCGACTTACCATTCCCTAGCATAATTTCATCAGGACCAGAGTAATCAGCAACAGATTGTAGGGAATTCGGATTAGAAACGGTGTGATGAGAAGCCCCAGTATCCATAACCCAAGGTGGTTGCATCATAGTAGACGCCATGGTGGTGTTTACAACCAGTCGTTGATTAAAGGTGGACACCTGTGATTCAACAACATGAATATTGTTCTCTTTTAAGAACTTAGCAAGCTTACGGCAGAAGTGAGTATCATGACCAGGAAAGTCACAAAATCGGCAATAACGCTGCGAACGAGCACTGTTGCTATTAAAACCTCCTTGGTTGTTTGTTCAGCCATTCTGTCCATTAAAACCACCTCGAGGTCTTCGGGAATTAAACGAACCATTTTGACCACGAGAAGCATTATGTGAACCAGATGACATATGTGAGGTTCCTTTTGTTGTTACATTGGCAGTAACCATACCAACTTGCTGGGTGGCATCTCCCTCTTTCAAAACACGTTCAAAATCAGCGAGCACATCAGACAGTTCACCTGGAGATATAGGTGTTTCTCTCACACGAATGGCAGCAACAATGGCGTTGTATTCATCCCCAAGCTGCGTAATGATATGAACAGTGAGATCTTCATCAGAGACAGGGCTTTGGACAAGGGCCAAGTCATCTGCAATGGCACGCATATCGCGTAGATATTCAATAATGGTTCTTGAACCTTTCGGATTCTTTGCAAGCTTCGCTTTGATCGAAACTACTCATCCACGAGATGTGGCAGCACAGCTTGATGCTAACCTTTTCCATGCATCATGAGCTGTAGGTGCAGAGGAGATCAGTGGTTGAAGAGTATCTGAACAACTACCCAAAATGGCGCTAACCAGTATTTGATCTTGCCTGAACCAGAGTGTGTAAGCTGGATTAATATCAGTCTGGGTATCACCAATATATTGAGCCGGAGCTTTTACCGTACCGGTAATATTCATCTAGATTAAGTCCAATTAGTGTAGACTCAATCTGTCGTCTCCAAACTGGAAAATTGGAGGTAGTCAATTTTATGGGAAAGTGAGTTGGAGCATTAAGATGAACGATGGTGGAGGTGGAGGTATCAGTAGTAACAGCCATGTCAAAGACTGTGGGAAAAAGAAAGGGGAAAAAAATTCTCGTTTGAGTTTTTAGGCTCTTGATACCATGAAGGATGAAGGAAACTGTAAATTGTATATTCACAATACAAATGATACATGGTATAAATAGGATGAGACATGAGCATAAAGAGGAGGTAGCTACAGCAACTGAATGACCTATTCTACAGGACTAAAAGAAACTAATACAACAGAAGATATAGTCAGTCCACAAGCTATCAATCATCCTTAATACATGAAGCTTCTTCATAACCAGAAACTACAAATTCTAACTGCTTCATAAGTAAGCCAAAATTCTTACAGCAGTACTACCAAGACCTTTGATTTTGGGGAGGGGCATGAAACCAGTAAAAGCAGAAAGTGTAACAATTTCAATTGCCCAAATTGAATGTGGTTCATATCCAAAAACTGTGAGGAATAAGGAGAAAGTAAGTACAGTTTTAACTCAGAAGAAATGAAAGGATCGAAAGCTTTGATATCCTCCACGTACAAATGCATTGGAAAGTAACCGGAAGCTTGCTTACAAATGTACTTGAAGATCACTGAACAATATTAAATACTTGTGTTTTTTTTAATGTCAATTTGAAATAATCATTCAAATAAACTAATAAACACTGAACCTCGCAAATCTAAGGCCCCATTTACTGTTTTGATCAATCGGAATGAACATCAATAGAAACAACAATCCAATTACCCTGAAATTAAGAATTAATCACACAATAGTTCAGTCGTACACCACAAACACACACACACACAAATTACAATGAATAATCGATCTAAATAAGAGAGAGGAGAGGTATACATCATGGCCTTGGTGAAGGGGAGGAAGATGATTGAGGCCAATACGACGACAACAATAGAGGGAGGAACGCCGAGCCACGCCAACATCATCAACGTCATCAGAAGCGAGTTGGCACTGACTGTTCCGATGAATTCCGCAGTAGTGGGAGGTGGCGCAACCTCGTTCGTCGGCGACAGGTGCTACACATTTCTGCCTTTCTCCTCCATGTAATGTAACTTGTACAAGACTCTAATCTACCTCCATGTCTCGGAACGTACAGTCAGTATGCCTGGATAATAATAATAATAATAATAATAATAATAATAATAATAATAATAATAATAATAATAATAATAATAATAATAATAATAATAATAATAATAATAATAATAATAATAATAATAATAATAATAATAATAATAATAATAATAATAATAATAATAATAATAATAATAATAATAATGGTTATGGGTTTTCTTTGGCTACTAACTCTATTACATTGTAGTATCTGTTCATCTATACTTTTCTCAACCTGTTGAAGCACAAAGAGTCAACACCACCTCCACTGAGGCTCAATCTCATGACCTCCCATATGAGAGAGCCACTACATGCCATCTGAGCACAATATGCTTGACTAACAATGCACAATGAGGCCCAAGAAATTTCAAATACAATGCAGCTTGGTCCTCGCTGTTAGGACTACTTGTTATAGTCTACTATGACTCTTCTACTTACTTCTATATCTATGTTGTACAGACCTTTTGTTACGCAACTTCTGTTAATCAAATCCTCATCTGGTATCAGTTTTGTCCAGGATTCTCTCCATGGCAGGTCTCAATGATGATGGCTCTGTTCGTGATTCTACCGAACGGACTGTTACTGAGCCTGCTCCTACCCTTGTTTCATCCCATTCAAACTTATCTTCCCCGCACCACTTTGTTTCGTTGAAACTTACGTCCCGGAATTATTTGTTCTGGCGAACGCAGATGATTCCGTTCTTGGATGGTCAGGGGTTACTTGGTTACGTTGATGGGTCCCTGCCCTGTCCGACGACGGCGACGTCGGTGGCTTCGACGGCAGACAGCGCGGGTGGGGCTGTTCCCTCTCTTTTCGTTCAACAGATGTGGCGCCGGCAAGACCAGGCCATATTGTCTCTCCTGATATCGTCTCTGTCCGAGGAGATGCTTCCTCTGGCTGTTGGCCGAACCTCGTCTCGACAATTGTGGTTGGCCGTCGAGCAGTCCCTCGGCTCCGCTACCCATTCCCGGGCGCTACGACTGTTGGGCGAGCTTCAAGGGCTCCGGCAAGGAGGGGCGTCTGTGGCCGATTACCTTAGCCGAGCTCAAATGTTGGTGGAGGATCTTGCTCTTGCCGGCCGGCCAGTCACACTCGACGACCAGAACCTGTACGTGTTCCGTGGTCTGAGGCCGGAGCTCTGTCCTTTGGTTGCTCCGTTGACCCGTGGTGCTCCGGTCACCTTGACGGAGCTATCTGATTATTTGGTGTCACAGGAATTTATTTGTGCTGATGACGGTGGTGCCCCAGTGGCTATGGCGGCGAGGCGAGGTCGCGGTGGTCGGGGAGCTGGCGGCCAGTCGCGCGGCAACAGTGACTCCGGTGGTGGCGGTCGTGGCCGTCGCGGTCGCGGGCGTGGCAGAGGCCGCAATCAGACTGTGCGGTGTCAACTTTGCAATAGTCAAGGGCATTCTGCTCTTTCTTGCTTTCGTTTGAGCCAGTACGCGTCGAACCCGAGTCCGCAGGCTCGTATGGCCTATTCGGCCGGTGATGGTGGTTCGGATGGGCCGCACCAATGGTTCCCGGACACCGGGGCTACGAACCATGTTACTCCGGATGCATCTGTGCTCTCCTTGGCTACTCCGTATGATGGGTCTGACACTCTGCGGGTCGGCAACGGTACAGGTTTGCCCATTTTTAGTGTTGGTTCCACTTCGATAGCTTCGCCTTCTAGATTATTTTCGTTAAATAATGTGTTTCATGTCCCCGGTCTTTCGTCTTCGTTGTTGTCTGTTCAGAAATTCGCTAAAGATAATAACGTCTTTTTTGAATTTCATCCGTCGTTTTTTTTTTTTTGTGAAGGATCGTTTGACCAGGGAAGTTCTTTTTAAGGGGCATGCTTCCGGGGGGTTATATTCTTGGCCGTCATCGAGTTCTACGCCTACTGCGTTTGTTGCGCGTGCGTCTTCGTCTGTTTGGCACTTGCGGCTTGGTCATCCACACGCCCGTGTTTTGCGCCAAGTATTGCAGTTGTCTGGTGTTAGTTCATTTAGTCGAAATAATGTGTCAGATATATGTTCTGCTTGTCAGTTAGGGAAATCCTCCCGATTCCCTTTACTCCGTGTTGATTCGTCTAGTACTCATGTTTTGCAATTAATTTATACGGATATTTGGGGCCCTACGCCTGTTGTGTCTGCAAATGGGTACCGTTATTTTGTTTTGTTTGTTGACGATTTTACTCGTTATGTTTGGTTTTACCCTATGCGGCTTAAAACTGATATTTATTCTATATTTGAGCGGTTTCGGTCACATGTTGAGCGGTCTTTCTCTCGCAAAATTATTTCCATACAATCTGATTTAGGGGGAGAGTATAAGAAGCTCCACTCTACGTTTGTATCGCTGGGTATTCGTCACAGGCAATCCTGTGCGTATACGCACGAACAGAACAGTCGTGTGGAGCGTCGTCATAGGCATGTCGTTGAGACTGGTCTAGCATTAATGGCTCATGCGTTTGTCCCTACTCGTTTTTGGGACTATGTGTTTGAGACCGCTGTGTATCTTATAAACAAAATGCCTACTCGAGTTTTGGGTAATGATTCCCCACATCTCCGTCTCCACAGTTCTCCTCCGTCATACTCCTTTTTGCATGTATTCGGTTCCCTATGCTTTCCGCTGCTTCGTCCATATAACCGTAACAAACTTGAATATCGGTCTGCTCCTTGTGTTTTTCTGGGGTTTCCGGATTCGTTCCGAGGCTATCGTTGTTTGGATATCCGCACTAATAAGGTTTTCATCTACTGCCATGTGCGGTTTGATGAGTCTGTTTTTCCGTTTGCTTCTCCTGTTGATTCGCAGGTTTCAGGTTCGGTTCCGGAGGTGCCGTGGGGTGTTTCTCCAGTTCCACTTCCTCGTCCTGCTACGGTGGATGATTCGGGTGATGTTGTTGAGCCGCCCGTAGTTGATTCGGATGTTGTTGTCGGTGGTTCTACGGATAGTGAGAGCACGGTCACGGCTCCCGTGCGTGGCCGGTCGTGCCGTGCTGCGCGGGCTGCTCTGCCCCGGTCTCATGTGATGGCCACCCGCAGCCGAGGTCCTACTGAGCATGTGGTTTTGGTCTCTACGACTGATAACTCTGATCCTACTTGTTACACTCAGGCGGCCCGGCATCCTGAGTGGCGTGCGGCTATGGATGCGAAGTTTAACGCTTTACTTCTAAATTGCACATGGCGGTTGGTGCCTTACACTCCAGGTATGAATGTTGTTGGGTGTAAGTGGGTCTTCAGGACTAAGCGCAAGGCCGATGGTTCGATAGAGCGTCACATGGCGAGACTGGTGGCTAAAGGCTTTAATCAGGTGGCTGGACAGGATTTTTCGGACACATTCAGTCCTGTTGTCAAGCCCACCACTGTGCGTCTCCTTCTCTCACTCGCCGTGTCCCGGGGTTGGATTATTCGTCAGTTGGATGTCCACAATGCCTTCCTGAATGGCACTCTAGCTGAGACTGTGTACATGCGGCAGCCGCCAGGCTATGAGGACAAGGCATCTCCTGGCCACGTCTGTCTCCTTCAGCGGTCTCTGTACGGGTGAAGCAGGCTCCCCGTGCTTGGTTCACACGGCTGCACACTTTTCTGGTCTCAATTGGTTTTGTTCCCTCTAAGACTGATTTTTCCTTGTTTTATTATTCTAATGGTGGTGTGCAGCTTTACTTTCTTGTGTATGTGGACGACATTCTCGTTATGGGGTCCGATTCGGCTCGTGTGACGGGGTTCGTGGATCAGTTGGCGGCAGAGTTTAAGATTCGTGACATGGGGTCTCCGTCCTTCTTCCTTGGGATTGAGACTGTTTCTCTGTCCGATGGTTTGTTTCTCTCTCAGCGGCGCTATATGAGTGATATTTTGAAGCGCGCCGGTATGGTTGACTGTAAGCCAGTTGCTACTCCTGTGTCTCTTGCGGTGACTGATGATTCTGCGTCGGCTCCCTTTGATGATCCCACTCAATACCGCAGTCTGGCCGGGGCACTTCAGTATCTCACAGTTACTCGTCCGGACTTGTCATATGCGGTGAACCGGCTTTGTCAGCACATGCATACTCCCACCGTGGCGCATTGGGGGATGCTAAAGCGGGTGTTATGGTATGTCAAGGGCACTAGTGACTTGGGTCTACTTGTCAGACGTTCTGTATCCACTGATGTTCATACATTCTCGGACTCGGATTGGGCTGGTAGTCCGACCGATCGAAAGTCGACGAGTGGGTTTGCTGTCTACCTAGGTGGCAATCTCGTTTCTTGGTCCTGTCGCAAGCAACGTACGGTGGCTCGCTCGTCAACAGAGGCTGAGTACAAGGCTTTAGCGGATGTGTCTGCGGAAGTGACCTGACTTGTGTCTTTGCTGAGGGAAATTGGACTGTCTGCGGTGTCTCCGCCCAAACTATGGTGTGAAAACTTGGGCGCCACCTATCTCTGCGCTAACCCGGTCTTTCATGCGCGAACAAAGCATGTGGAGATTGACTACCACTTTGTTTGTGACAAACTCTCCAAGAAGGAGATTCATGTTCATTTCATCTCCACGAAGGATCAGCTGGCTGAAATTTTCACTAAAGCGCTTCCGTCTACCCGGTTTCGTTTTCTGCGTGACAAGCTTAATGTTGCAGCTAGTCCACCTTAAGCTTGAGGGGGAGTGTTAGGACTACTTGTTATAGTCTACTAGGACTCTTCTACTTACTTCTATATCTATGTTGTACAGACCTTTTGTTACGCAACTTCTGTTAATCAAATCCTCATCCTCGCATCCGGGGTTCATGAATTTTGTCAAGGATAAATGGAAAATTGATGAAGAATTGGAGCAAGCAAAGATGGAATTAGCTAACGATTTGTTAGCCTGGAACCACAGCACCTTTGGGAGTATATTCCAGAGAAAGAAAAGAGTTCTAGCAAGGATCGAAGGGGTCCAAAAGGCTCTGGCAAACCGACCAAGATCGGACTTAATCAAATTAAACAAGAAGCTTCAGAAGGAATTGGAAGAGATTCTAAATCAAGGGGAACTCTACTAGTTTCAGAAGTCTCGTGAAGACTGGATAGCATCTGGAGATCGTAATACAAGGTTCTACCACGCAGCATCCGCAGCTAAAAAAGCCAACTCTAGGATTACCAGAATAAGGAACAACCGAGATGAGTGGCTAACATCTGATGAGGAAATATTAAACCACATTACAGACTTCTTTACCAACTTATATACAGAGGACATGAGGGAGTCAAGACAAGTTGGGTGGAGGAGATCCTTTCCAACCTTTCCCGAAGCAGACTGGGACTATGTGAACACCCCATTCTCGGCTCTCGAAGTTAAGGAAGCATGCTTCGACATGGCACCTTGCAAGGCCCCTGGGTCGGATGGCTATCATGCTGGATTCTATTAACGTTTATGGCCGATTGTGGGTGGAGAAGCTGACAGCGTTTGTTTTGGAATATTTCAGATCTGGTATCATTCCGGATGGAAGCAACGACACAATCATAACCTTAATCCCTAAAGTGCAAAACCCGGAAAATGTCAAACAACTGCGACCTATTGGCCTTTGCAACGTATCGTATAAGGTGATCTCAAAGACATTAACATCAAGATTGAAGGTGGCCATACAAAAATTAATAGGCCCCAATCAGTCGAGCTTTGTTCCTGGGAAGTAGATAGTGGATAACATACTTGCTTATCAAGAAGTGCTAAATACAGCCAGCCTCAAGAAAGGAAAAGTGGGGTTGATGATTCTTAAAATTGACCTCGAGAAGGCCTACGATAGACTGTCATGGAGCTTTATCAAGGAAACACTCCGGGAAGCAGGTTTTAGCGAAATCTGGATAAGGCACGTAATGGGATGCATCACAACAACTACACTAGCCATCTCTCTTAATGGGAAAAAATCACAGTGGTTTAAACCATCAAGGGGCATTCGGCAAGGCGACCCTATCTCACCACTAATATTTGTGTTTTGCATTGAGCGCTTTAGTCACCTAATAAATGAGAAGGTTGAAAGCGGCGAGTGGAGAGGCATTAGTGTGTCAAGGAATGGTCCAAGCATAACACACCTCCTCTTTGCGGACGATATGGTCTTGTTGGGAGAGGCCACACTGCAGCAAGCAATGGTCATCAAACAGTGCCTAGATACCTTCTGCAACAATTCAGGACAAAAGGTAAATCTCCAAAAGTCTTAGATGTTCTTCTCAAAGAACACCCCTCCTGCTGATCGGCGTGCAATAACAGAGCTATTAAACATTAACATTACTGATGATCTAGGAAAGTACTTAGGAGTCCCATCACAACACGGAAGATTAAAGAAAGAATCATACCAGGGACTTATAGACAGAGTTAAAAGCAGGCTATCAGGGTGGAAGATGAAGACACTCTCATTTGCGGGAAGAAGGGTACTTGCCCAATCCGTCCTCTTTGCAATCCCCATCTATTCTATGCAATCTACGATGGTACCTGTGGGGGTGCTGGAAAATATTGAGAAACTAGTTCGCAACTTCCTATGGGGAGGTGCTACTGGAGAAAGAAAACACAACCTATTGGCCTGGGAGACATTTACTAGAGACTTGAAAGATGGAGGGCTAGGAATAAGAAACCTAAACAGTATGAATGTGGCCTTTATGGTCAAATTAGGGTGGAGGATCCAAATGGGAGAAGAGGGGCTCTGGACCCAGATCATGAGAGCAAAATATGGAGTACAGAGTATGGATCCTAATACCTGGCAACCCAAATCGGCCATGACGAATGCCTGGAAAGGAATTCTCAGAGCAGCTCCAATACTCAATAAGGGACTTAA